>NT_166520.1:1366451-1387832 GCF_000002855.4 Aspergillus niger
TTTTCTGGATTAAAGTCTTTTTTCTCTACTTATTCACTGATCGTTCTTCTCCAAAATCAAAAGAGCTTCTACAACCATAAGCACGATGGCACTAACACACGCAGTTGCTTATGAATTACTGGCACAGGGCTCATGTACACAACAGTCGTACTATACAAACCACTGCATTCATCCCGACAGGCCTAGAGAGCCAGAGAGTCTCAGTGGAATAGTTGAGTCCACATTGAAGGAAGTGAATACCCCTCTCCTCCTCGTGAGGGAAGTAGCGCAAGAGGGCAATTTGGTGCGTGATTGTGAAAGAGAACTCGTTTGCCCCCCGAGGCTCTGCTGACGTTTTCTGTTCGACCATGCTCTGACTGTTTACAGCAACTGTTGTCCCATGTCGATTCACAGGGCATCCTTCACAGCAAAAGAACTTGGTATAGTTGGGTTATTCCAGAGACCGAGGAATACCAAGAGCCCGAGCCAGAGACGACAGAGTTGGAGTCGGTGAAATTGCCCATTGGAGATTCTCGTGAGCTTGGTGGCTGTAGCACTAGGAATGGTGCAGTCATCTTCTTCGAGAATATAACTGGCAACATGCAAGGCATCAGACTCTCTGGAGGAAAATGGACTCTCATGGAACCTATAGCATGTGGGAGGCAAGAGGGAAGTCCTTTTGGTGTACTGAGGGTATCAGATGAGATGGTTGTTGTGTTTTACTGGCACACGGACAAGGGTTTGCACCAAATGACGGTGAAATTGCAGAACAATGTTTACTCAGGTAAGCTCAACATCCATAGCGAAGAAGGAATCCTCTTCTGCTTTTTGTTATGACACCGGTTGAGGGTTGTACTAAGGTTGAGAAGACAAGGAGGTATCAGGCACCAATTTCGCGACGCATCAAGACTTTATAATCAGTGAAGCGGGCGAGTCGGGAGATTACACGGCGTTTTTCATTGTTAAAGAATCTCCGCGACGGGCTTTGATTGTAGTGAGACCGAATGGGGAGAGGCTGGAGGCATCGGAGAATGACTGGGACTGGCAGGGGAGTGTTAAACCAATCATATGGAGTGTAGAGCAACCCGAAATTGACGAAGGGCAAGAAAATTGAGATAGCAAAGAGACAACAGCACCGCCAGTGACAGTTGGGGCTGTCAGGCAAACGGGGTTTCTCCGGCAGAGTGCAGTGAGAATATGTCCTGAGCTGAGCTGAATATTAAATGCTTAATTGATTGGTGTTTTAATGTCGATCGTTCGCGACACGTCGTCTTGCATCTCCGAACCGCGACACAATGCATTAGCCTGACGCTAGGCACTGATTGACCGCGATCTAACTCGTCGCATTGGGCGCGTCCCAAAATTTCCCCCCAAATTTGAGGCTGGGACAAGTGCTATCTTATGTTCCACCTCTATTTCTTGCCTCCCACATGCTGGCCTCCATTTTGTGTGAAGGGAAAAACCACTCACCTGTAAAGATGACTAGCATTCGCAAGTCACACGATGACTATACCCTTGGCTGGCTCACTGCTCTCTCACTTGAAAGGAGCGCGGCAGAAGCCGTGCTGGACAAAAGACATCACTCATTAGGAGGTAGTCCCGGGGATGAAAACACATATACGTTAGGTGAGATTCAGGGTCACAATGTAGCAATAACTTGTCTCCCGTCCGGGCAGTATGGGATCGCCGCGGCCGCAAACGCGGCATCACGGATGAGGATCTCCTTTCCTAATATCCAGTACGGGCTCTTGGTAGGAATTGCTGGCGGTGTACCCGACTCCCCTCATGCTGACATCCGACTTGGGGATATCGTCATCGGGCAGCCCACCAGTACTCATCCGGCAGTGGTGCAATACGACTTTGGCAAAAGTGTTGATGGTGTTTTTCAACGCATAGGCAGGTTGGATCCACCTTCATCAGTGCTACTGTCTGCACTTTCCAAATTGCAGGCAAACCACACGAACAAGAGGTCCAAAGTTGCTGAATTTCTCCAGAAATTGGGGGATTGCAATGAACTGTTCCGTCATCCTGGCCAGGACCAGGACCGTCTTTTCAAACCGTTATACAGCCACAAGGGAGGTGCAAGGACTTGTGCGAACTGCGATCAGATACAAGTGATCGAACGCTCAAAACGGCCCTCGACTGAGCCTATTGTTCATTATGGTGTGGTTGGGACGGGGAACCAGGTCATAAAGGATGCTCAGATGCGGCAGAGGTTGGCAAGGCAAGAACAACTTCTATGCTTTGAGATGGAGGCCGCGGGAATGGTTAATGAAATCCCATCTCTAGTGATCAGGGGCATATGCGATTACTCTGACACGCACAAGAACAAGCACTGGCAGGGGTACGCGGCGGCGGCAGCGGCAGCGTATGCAAAAGATTTTCTTTCGGTCCTTCCCCCTTATGCCTATATAGGTACGCAACTCACCATAGTATTGACTGAAAGAGCAGGAATTAGTATCAACTGACCGATTCTTTGTCTCAGAAAACCGCTTTACGCTCACTATGAACCTGAGCGGTGTACCTGCCATTTGCAATTTCGTTGGGAGAAATGCTGACTTGGAGAAGCTGGCAAGGCTGCTGCTGCCGAATGCGTCAACCTCGCAAAAGATTGTCACACTTCACGGATTGAGTGGTATCGGCAAGACCCAGTTAGCTCTTCGATTCATTCAATGTCACAAGGAGGATTTCACTGCAGTATTTTGGGTCAACGCACACACTCGCGAGAGCATAGTACAGTCGTTGGCTTCGGTACATTTACCGCAATCTACGGACGCCCTCACGAGTGATCACCCAACCCACGATGAGGAATTGGAAGGAAATGCCATGGATGTTATTTCATGGCTGAGCCTGAGGGGAAATACAAAGTGGCTTCTGGTGTTTGACGGAATGGCTCTTGACTCAGCCGAGGTCCAGAAGTTCTTCCCGAAGTCAGACCAGGGTTCAATTCTTCTCACGACACAGTTTGCTAATACTCAAGAATATGGGCACCCATACCGCCTTTCAACGCTTAACTTTGATGATTCACTGAAGCTCCTAACGCGCAAAACGGGCCTTCCAATTAGCGATAATATACCATCAGGTAGGGTGTCGTGAATTGTTCGGTGGAAAAGGGGGAGGCTAACATTTCACTGCAGATATTTATGACCTCCTCAATCGATTAGACGGACATCCTCTAGCTATCACCTTAGCAGGATCTTTTATAAATGAGACAGGTGCCACCGTGTCAGATTGCTTGCAGCAATACTCAAGCCTGTGGCACAAACATGAACCACAAATCCCAGAATATAACCTACCTTCCAGCCGTAACATAAGCACAGCATGGATGCTTCCTTTTGAGGAGATCAAGAAGAGTCGTCCAATCGTCTTCAAAATGCTGCTTTTGCTTTCCTGTTTTGACCAACGGGACATTTGGCCCGAACTCATCAAAACTGGCCTTCAAGTAAGGAATTCGCCTTTGTGGTATACCAGCGTTGCCTCCAGCTATGACGAATTTTATCAAGTAATGGGTTATCTTCTTCGCCTTGGCTTACTGGATAGAAGGCCATCCCAAAATAGTTACTTCATGCATCCGGTGGTGCAGAACTGGTGTCAAGGATATCTCGCTCACTACGACAAACACGAGCTTGTATCTATTGCTTTGAGTTCGATTGGTCTCTGTTCCTGAAAAAGATGATTCAGAAGCTTGGAAATGGCAGAAGCGTATTATACCCCATGCTAACCGTATATACCAATTGTCGCAAGGTGATCTGGCTATGGAGCCATGTGTCGGGTTAGCAGATGCCAGCAGAAGACTTGGAGACTTGTTCTTGCAATACGGCAAGCTGCAGGAAGCAGAGGTCATGTATAAAACAGCACACGACTGGTATCAGCAGCTGGACCCTCTAAGCCGAGAGCTCCTTATAGCCCTTGATAGCCTGGGGCTCGTCTATCGAAACCAGTCCAAATACAAGGAGGCGGAAGAGATCCACGAAAAGGTGTTGGCAGACAAACAAATCAGGGTAGGCCCAGAAGACCCGTCTACATTGGATACCACTTATCATCTCGCCGAACTATACTCGAGCCAAGGAATGCTAGAAAAGGCAAAGCAGATGTATGAAAGAGTGCTAAGTGGAAGGAGAAGCATGCTGGGCCAAAGCCATCCATCAACTCTGAGCACGATGGATAAACTAGGAACAGTCTATCTAGGCTTAGGAGAACTGAACGATGCTATGGACTATTGTCAGCGAGCTTATCAAGGTTACCGAAAGCACCGTCTAATAACCGCGATGATGAATATCACCAACAATATCGGCCTCATCTACTTGAAGCAGGGGCGTTTTGTAGACGCCGCAGCGTACCACACTCAAGTTGTGAAGGAACTTGAGGCAATCCTAGGAGAGAACCACCCCTCTGTATTCAATGCCATGGAGAATCTGGGTCTTCTCTATACCAAACAGGGCAAATTCGACGAAGCCAAGAAACATCTCTTCGAAGCTTTATCCCACAGGAAGCGCGTGCTCGGCGCAGAGCACCCTTCGATCATAACTACCAAGGACAATATAGCACGTCTGTATGTCTCACAGGGCAAGACTGATGATGCTGAGAGAGAATACAAAGAAGCTCTGGAGCTAGCAAACAGGATGCTTAGTTCGAATCATATAAGCACCTTACGGCTACTCAACAACCTGGGTAACTTGTACTATTCGCAAGGAATGTTTCGGGAAGCCGAGAACAACTATCTTCAGGCCATGGCTGGCTATGAGGCGGTTGTAGTCCCCACTCACACCTCTAGGTTATCTGTCATGGTCAATCTCGGCAATATCTACAAGTTACAAGATAAGAGAGACGAGGCTGGACAGATGTATAGAGGAGCCCTTGATGGCTACAAAGACGCGGTGGGTGAGAGCCATCCGACCACGCTGAAAGTTGAGAACAACCTCGGACTGCTCTACTTCGACCAGGGGAACTTTCAAGCGTCGGAGGATACGCTCTTTCAATGCAAGAAAAAGAAGGAAAAGTTGTTCGGCTCTGACCATCCTTCTACCCTGGATGCAATTGACAACCTGGGTTTCCTACGATATTGTCAAGGCCGGTTCATAGAGGCAGACAAGCTGATGGAACAGTCCTTAACTGGATGGAAGAAGATAGGTCACCGCCAGCACATTCTCGCGACACAAATCAACCGAGGAATGGTTTGTATTGGCCTGGGCAGATTCGACGAAGCAGAAGAGATCCTTAAACAAAGTCAAGTTCAAGCCCAGGAGCTCCTCGATCCAGACCATCCGTTCATCGCCGAAGTCACTCACAATCTTGGTGTATTATCCTTGGAGCGGGGTGCAATTCACGAGGCGAAAAAGCAACTCCAATATGCCCTCGACAAACGAGGAAAGATATTCGGCGCAAACCACACGTCTACCTAGAGACATCCCTCAGTCTCGCCAACTGTCTCCGCACTGCCGGCGACCTAAGCCAAGCGAAAGCAAGATATATTGAAATAACCCAATCATTAAAAGCAAACGTCGGCCCTAACCACCCATCAACACTCCAAGCGCAATGCCACGTCGTGGCCCTCCTCTTAGACGAAGACAGCGCGACCAGCATAACCCAGGCCGAGACCATAATAACCCCCACCTTAAACGCCTTACAGTCAGCCTTCGGATGGGATCATCTCTTCACCGCACGAGCCATAGTCCAAATGGCCAGACTACAGACCAAAAAAGGTCGCTTGAGAGAAGCCAAAAAGCTCTACTCGAAAGCGTATCAGAGCTTCGAGAGCACGCTGGGAAAAGATCACCGGGAAACTGTTGCAGCGGCAAAGATGTTACACACTGCGAGCTCGCAAGTCAGTCAGATGTATCGACGATTGATCCTGGTTGCATCGGTTCCTCTCTTGGTTGGGATTTGCGTGAGACTGGCAAAGGGGGTTCTGAATCGGTCAACGTTTGTAGATGGGTTGTTGCGTAGGGTGTTTGCTTTGATGCGTATTCGGAAACAGAGGGAGAGACGGTGATGATGATGACGGCATTAGGCAGGGATGTATCATATCTTGATATTGTGGTTTTCACGACATGCTTTGTTCTAATAGTGGGCTGGTAAAAAAGAAGGGTTATATCTGCTTCTGTTCTTATATTTATATTAATTTCTATTTTTGATGCCAAACTTCTCTTGACGCATTCAGCAAATCAGATGTCCTCTATGGGAGGGAAAATAGAAATGGAAGAATGAAGACAAAAAAAAGATAGTGTGATATTCAAGGCTGAATAGGAAGGGGTGGTATTAGTATCAGTGTGTGCTGCATTGCCCTACTAGTAGTACTTATAAATATATTTCTAAAAATAACTTGTTCAATCGGATAGGGTATAAACATCATCGTGATGTTTCCTGAACAATCAAGCAAAGAGTATAGGTCATTGTAGGTTCCCCTACATCGTATTCAACAAGCATTATGATAATAAGTACTGGACATGACGTGGAAAGACGCTTAATGAATGGGCTCATATCACATGATCAAGGAGAAAAGCCCCGATAGCCAAAACAGCCGACACCAGAGACAAAACAGAGACTCTCACACTTTATGTCATTCCGGCTTTTGTCCGTACACGATGTGCACTTTCGTGTACAAGTGGTTATTCAAGTCGCGCAACTCCTGTTTCATGCCTGCCACAAACACTTCGATCTCCGTTCGTTCCCAACCCATCACGCGCGTGAACAGCGCGTAGCAGTATGGGCCAAGCGCCTCGAACATGTTGACTTGGTGATAGCGACCGAGATCTTTCATTTTGGGGTCTTTCGGCCAGGGGCTTTGGGGGAGCTGCGACCGTCAGAATGAACGGAAGGGACAATGCGTCGGGAATATTACCTTGAAGATCTCTTCCCGGACATTGACAAAACCGGCCTTTTCCATCTTTTCCTTCCAGGTGTGCACACTGGCCATGTCCTTTCCATACTCCCGAGCGCAGTCATGCATATACACTATACCCTCCAGTAGATTTTTGGCCCGCAAATGTGTATCGTCATCCGAGTATGTGTTGACCTCCATCGAGGCGATTTCCATCCATCCTCCGGGCTTCAGATTCTCGAGTGCTTGCCGAAAGAGGTTGTCGACATCGCGAACGCAGCCCTCCAACTCCCGACCGTGAATATAATCAAAGGGCTTGCTGTAGGACCACGGTTGCTCAAAATCATCGACTTCGAATCGGCAATTCGGCGGAATCCTGCACGGTCAGTGAGGGGGGACCTCCACAGCAGCAGCGGGCAACACCTACCAGGACGGTTGAATGGGACTGAGATCGTTTCCTGCGTCATCCTGTCAGTGATCCATCATCCGTGGTCGCGTCGCTCATCGTACCGATCACTTCTGCCTCGGGATGCTCGCTGCCAGCCCGCATTAGCGTTGTTATTCATGATCGGAGGGATCACATCTCCCCGCTTACTCGGCATAGTCGATCGCCCAGATTCCCGTGCCAGTTCCAATGTCTAGTACGCGCGCGGGATTCTTAATCGGTGCTCGGTTCAGCTCTCCCTTGAAGAGCATGCGATAGATGTGGTGGCTCTGTTCCGGTCAACCCTGGACTCGCCCGTCGGTCTCAGAATGCGCTGCGCCACTAACCAGGTCGAGACGATCTTGTTCTTGTTCATCATTGGGCTGTGAGATCAGTAGGGGCGATGGGGACACGGTCGATCGAATGGGCATACCAGGACGTATTCTCCCTCGTGGTAGGAATGGTATCTGCGACCGTTCTGCGACACTTAGCCGTGGCTCGGAGGGTGGATGCGAGACGGAGTCCTATACCTCATATCTGAATTGGTTAGTGGTCGCAAGGGTGACGGGACAGGGAGAACCTACGCATAGTTCATCGCACTGGACGTGATGCTGGTGGTGTAGCTGGCATCGCCCAGCCTGGATTGCGGTCAGCGCGAACCGTTGGAACCAGACGTCGGGTAGGTCGCGGGTAGGAACTTACGAGCCGGGATAGGTGGAGTCATTGTCGCTGAAGTTCTGTAGTGGTGCGGGGGGTGAGAGAGATTAGCGGGAAAGAGAAAAACAAAGTTTTAAGAGCAGAGAGGAGAGACAAGAGTCAAATTGAAGGTTGATTGTGATGATGGAAGGGGGATACGCACATCAGGTTCAATGACGCTGGAGTCCGGGGGAGGAGCGCGGTCGGAACACATGGTGAGTGAGCAGAGGCGATGACGGGCGGGCGATGCGGGAAGGGATGGGAAAAAAGTTAAGAGAGTCGAGTCGCTAATGATATCGTAATAATAAGCAACGGTGATCGGATCCCCCCACTAGCTTCAATCCCCAGAAATCAATCACCACCCTCTCTTCTTAAAATAAAAATAAGATTGGTCGAACAACGAAACCAATGCGAGTTTCCAGAACACAACAAAAAGGGGAGAAGAGGGGGCCTGATGGAAGTTCTTTTTTTGCGCCCCCCAGGGCTAGACTGACTAGTAGTAGAAGCGACGAGAAAACAAGGAAGAAGTACCGGGCAGACTATTCTATTCCCACCGCACGATCAGATCGAGATTAGCACCGCGGAGACCCAATTTGTGACCGGGGGTGGAAAGGAGTCCTTTACCCAGTACAGTAAGTAGTAGGGATTTAAGGTCTGACTTGACTCGTAAGTGGTGGGATATGCAGTGGTGAGATACTGGGAAGGGAGCAGAACATTCGAGGGAGGAGAAAGACAAGAATGATATTTCAATGGATGAAAATAGGTGGTGAAAGAAATAAATGGTAGGTAAAAAAAAAAGAACCAAAAAAACAAAAAAAGGGCGTGCCTGCAGCCAACACCTTTAGATTAAAGAAGCGATGAACAGGGCCCGAGGTCAAGCTGGACAAAAAATCCATGCGCAATGACCGTTTTAACCCCCAACCATTCGTCCACCGGGGTCCAGGGCATGTAGTAGTACTTAGCAGTAGTACTAGTCGTGTGTACAGTAGTGCCCGAGAGGACTATCTCTCGGGCTTCACTCATCGGTTGACCCCGTTCAGGGAGGGTCCTTTGGTTGACTGGCCGGTCGCTTACGGGATGCAGCAGAACAAGCAGATACTGTTGGTCCGTTCGGTTGGAGCAGGACTGACTATCCCTTTTCCCACTAACTTGACCTGGTCCGCCTATCGGGGGCAGCCGGATGGTTTTCCGCCTGCATCTATACTTTGTACGGGGCATTCTTTGCACCATGAATTTATGGAATATTACTATCTACATGGCTTATGGGCTTATTGTTTGATAATCTCGATTTCTCATCCTCTATTTATCAATATATATATAGGAACACATTGCAGTTGATTTTACTCCATGCATGCATCTCACGAGTCTCCCAAACCTCCCCGAAGCAGTGTGAAGAAAAGGAGGTACAAAACACATGGCTATCCGCACTAATGAGTAGCCGACATCGATGGCTCCTCCCCCCCATAACAAAATGGGTAAAAGTCCCGCACAGAGAAGAAAAAAACAGATCAAAGACAGCATCGATCATCATCCCTACTACACCTGGACTGGATCGACACTGGTCGACTGTTCTGCACACTCCTCTGCAACGAATCGCCATTGCAGCTTCAGCGGACCCAGTCCTTTTGCCCAGAGTCTATTTTCTTGCCATGTGCCATGACCCTCGGGCTAAAGAACCACGTCAATTCCTGAAGAATCTTGAAAGGGCAAGTCGTCTCTCGGAGGCAAGTTTCTCCTGGTGCTTCTGCATCGTGCATACACAAGTACTACTACAGTACTTGTTCCCTGCCAGTGCCAGCTCTCCACGCAGCTTCTACAATCCCTTCATCGGGTTTAGTCGACCGCACGGCCATCCGTCGCTGCTACCACGATCGGGAGTCCATTCACGTCGGCCGAATGGAGGCAAGAGTGGCGGGCAGCAAATTCGATGGATCGCGCACATCACTCTTCTCTTATGGGGGAACTAGTAGAAAACTATTAGATATAACTATCCAGCTCCAACCCCCCTCGGCTGCCTTCGTATGCCTTGCTTTTCTAACCACCCTGCGTCGGTGATCCATTCCTCGCCCCCTGGATGATCAATAATTCTCCCTCTTGACCATGATTTTCCATTTCTCTTCTTCTTGAATAATAGAAAAACCCTGTTGTCCACCTGGCCCCTCAGACCCTCCAGCGGCTGTGGAGTTGCCTCCATGCCTCCACTCCACTAGAACCGGATTCTCGCCAATGAGCCTGCCTTGAGACCTTCTTCGTGCCGTCCGTCGGTTTCGCCATGTCACCGTCGATTCTTCAGGCTTAGCAGCTGGGTTCCACTTCCGTCGGCTCGTCCCATGCTCTACAATCCTTCACCGTTATGGCTGCGAGTCTACGTTTTGAGTAACCGCATTACCACCCTGTCTGTGATCGGCCTAGAAGACTACTCGTGCTGTTACCCTGCAACAGTGGCATGACAATGTCATCATTGGGGCCTCGATTTTCCAATTCGCCTCTATATGCTATCGACGGTTCCCGGGTTTCCAAACGTCAACAGGCCAGGAAGTAGACGATCGCACATGGTTCACGATGCATCCACAAGTCATGCTGAACGACTGGAAATGTTTTCCGATCGAAGAGAAGAACAATTCCACGTCAGTCATGACGTTGTCTAGTTTTTCAGCAATCGCCACCGGTGCCGGTTTATTTTCCGCGCGCTAAGAATTCTGCGTGCTAATTTTTACCAGGCGCATATGGTCAAATGAATCTTGATTTGGCGGAGATGGATGGACCACTGGTTTAGTACTTTCGTGCTAGCTACAAAGTACCTCCGAACCCTCCCCGCCCGAAGGCCGAACCGACTCTCCCCGTTACTTCGTGAGAAATAAGCGCAAAAAGAGTCTATGTGAGGTTAATATGGCCACATACAAAGTAGCTCAGCAAACGACCAGGGATCGCTCTTGCCTAATTCGGCATTGTGCTGGCTGGGTATTCAGTCACACGTTAAGTCATGATCCTCCTCGACCGCTCGGGGTCACGCAATGGCACCCTTGCTCTCAGTTCATCTCTTTCGAGTTTCATTACCTCTAAGGATTAAGCTGCATCGCAGCTCTTCGTTTGCACTCCCAGATCATATAAGAGACATGATGGCCAGCCACAGGTGTTTGCTGGCACTTCACCGGCAGTCTCTTTATCAATGACGGGAAACGGCCCGAACCATTGATCGTGATGGGCCATGACCTTAACATCGGTTAATATACCTTCATTTGCGGGCTGGACTTAAAACCACTGCATCACGTCATCAGCTGATTGGACCTCTTCAGAGGATTCTCCCCATTTCAATAATTCACTGAGGTATAATTGTGCACAGCCTGGATGCTCCATCAAGTCATTGCCCCGAAGTCAAAGGCGCGTCCTCATCTGTGTGAACACGCCGCTCATCAGGTAAGAGCAGTACAGCTTCCGGCACATTTCTCGCCAAGGGTGTTGCCTGACTTGTCGCGTCAACGACATGCAACGTATTGCGCAAAGAAGTCGGAGATTCTACCGGCTCTACTATCTCATCCACCAGTAGTAATACTGTATTCAATGGCCGGCATTGGCGCCGTTCCAGAACGGTACGCCTAATTTAAACCCGCTAGCCCTTGAAAGCCTTTATAGTACAACGGCAGTGATATGTTTATTTCTAATGGTATGTGCTCGGGATCACATGAGTAAATTGAGCTCTTCTAAAGCGCGAATAGATGACAGCAGTTCATAGTAATAACCTTCTGACCCGTTACATCAGTCTCTATGCCCCTGAGCGCAATTTCAAGAACAAATTGCTGGCAAACCTCATTATCAAAAGACGTGCAGGTGACAACTCGTGCCACTCACCTACGGAGCGCAACAAAAAAGTCGAATGAGGAAAGAGACCAGCAAGGGATGCTGCTGGTTCCTTGGTTGGACGACGATCGTCCAGCTTACCCGCACCCCACGAACCAGTCGGCCAACTGTACATGTTGTGCAGCTGGTTGCATCCCAGACTAATTCATCACGCATATTAGGCACATATCGGCGTTTGCGATGAAAGAAACAAAAATAAAAATAAAAAAAGGAAATTTTGTATGCGTTAGCTGGGAGTCGAACCCAGGGCCCAACCTCACGATCTGTGAATCATGGAAGGGTTGAATGTTACCGTTACACCACTAACGCTGGCAATAGTACATTCTGTGCACTTATCCAAAGATGAAGTAGGGATGCGTGTTAAAGAAGCAAAGCAAGAAGTAGCTGTCGGCAGTTGCTCAGGAGTATCGCCGGGATCCATGGATCCATCGATTTAGACTATCCGATCACCCAGCGGTCAATCACTGAGCGTATGCCACGTCACCCGACGAACCGCCAGGGATTCAATTCAAGCGTGTGAAACCCAAGACTTACAGACAAGAAGCTAGTCGAGATACTGCGTAAACTCCTACCCTTTTGAACAAAGCTCAAACCCCAGTACACAGTGAGTCGTATGACATTCTCCGAACAAACAAACCCTCCCCAAAGAAACCACCATTCAACCACACCACCCACCCCGCCCAGCCTCGACGGACGGCAGGGTTCGTATCCCGTGTCTCTCTCTGCAAGAGCCAATCCATGTGGTTGACAGCCTGTGGAGACAGACGGGCCAGTAGCTCGAGTTTCTCTCTGCCCTCGCTACACTCCTATCGTGTACACCGTCCGATGGAAAACAGGGCGACGCTCATTGCCCAAAGCGGTAACAGGTGTCTGGGCGGACTTTTGTCTTTCCTTCCCGTGTTCGACCAAATCCTTCCCCCATCCCTGCTGGGGCTGGGCTCTATATCACCCTCGGCTTATTACGGTCAGATACTGCATGTTAAGCATGCTGCAGCTGCGAGTGACTAACAGCCCATGATACATTGTGTGATGAGTGAACATTGAACGGGGGTTCGTTGAGTTAACACTACGTGAGTTAACTACGTAGCCTCGAAGAGTTATCATCCGATACCTCACCTTTCGCTGCGTTTGTTGTCTTCCATTGGATGGAACAAAATTGTATACTGATTAGATAGACATCAATATAGTGCTGGTGACTGCCAGCAGCATAAGCACGAAACAGGAGTTAATAACAATAATAATAATAATAATCAAGAACTCCCATCGTCCGTGCGCGTATGTCTGCTTATCCACACAAAGGATTCATACACCCATAATGCAGTACTTTCGCTCTCCCAGTCTGTTCGTCCAACTAGCCAAGGATAAATCTGCCGGTCATGTCACGAGACTCAACTGGACT
The DNA here is from genome assembly GCF_000002855.4 of Aspergillus niger. Taxonomy (NCBI): domain Eukaryota; kingdom Fungi; phylum Ascomycota; class Eurotiomycetes; order Eurotiales; family Aspergillaceae; genus Aspergillus; species Aspergillus niger. The sequence goes on from NT_166520.1 coordinate 1,379,628, forward strand.
GGACTGGCGGGCTCGACTTTTGTGATGGAGGCTGCAGCCGGCAGGATTCGACATGCCGCGGGCGCGGACTTCTTCCGGTCTCTCACTTTTCTTTTGTTCAGAGAGATATGGTGACGGGACTGTTGTAGACTAGACTAGAGTATGTGCTCTGCACCGCGCGCGGGGTATAGTGAAGTCTTGGCGTCCACTGATCTTGTTCTGAATACGAGAGGTTAGCAGAGTACGTCTGTTGTGTTGTTCACCGGTTTTTGGGCTTGGCAGGTGCCTTTCTGCCCCCGTACTCCACATCTTTACTTGACATTGAGTTTTGCTTCCTGTTTCTGTTTTCAGTAGTACGTAAGATGGTTGATATCACTTTCGATATATACTTGCCAGCCATGTTGTTTGTAATGGTGATTATAGAGTACTTGGTTGGATAGACCGTGGCCTAGTCATGCATTTTACTCTTGACCTCGACCAAGCGTTGCTCACATTTGCCAACAGTTATCCTAAGACATGGTTTGGTATTATACATGCTTAGTCGTGGCATATTCGCCGAGGAACAACACATCTAGCAGTCCACTGTCGCTCATGACTTCTCGACAAATATCCACGAGTCAAATGCAGAGCCTTCAGCTTGGAGGAATACAGGGCTTCGATATAGTGAAAAAGCCATTGCATATCCACCATCCAGCTACACGAACGTAGTCTATACTGGTTTTCAATTCCCTGACGTGGTCTGCGTCGCGAACTTCGAGTCACCGATCAACACAAGGCCAGGCTCAACAGGATGACGATATTGTCAGTTATGGGCACGTATCGCGCAACTATGTATCTTGTAAAGATGCAGTAGTACGCAGAAAGATATTCCCGTTCACCATGCTATCTCGGAATCACTATTACTCAGACCAGAAATTCATCCACTTTTCGTTCCCGACCTGCACGCACGGCCTGACATGGCACATCCATTGACTTCGTACCTGGGATAGCAATCGCGAATTTCAAGTGATGTGATGTGCCTGGACATGTTAGCGACAAAGCTTGGTGAATTGGTTAGCCTGCTAATTGCGACTATCGATCCGAACACAGAAAAGGTCATGTTGGTCTGAGGATGACTAGGCAAGTTGCTCAATCTCAGTGGACTCATCCGCGGGCAAGAAGCAGTATTCTTCCAATCAATGGCCCAGAGGAAATATACAGTGTCTAAATGAACGGAGTATACTTGATGGACCTCGTACACCATGTATGAAGCGGAGTTGCTGCCCTATTGCATAAATGTCAGTGCTCCGCTCTGCGACATGAGGGACTAGATCCCCGATAAAATGGTACAACTTTAGAGAAGCTTCCTAGAGGTCATTGTGCTTGCTTGGTCAAGTCCCTTGAAATTATGCAAAGTGGAATGACTACATTCTAACCATCAAGTCGCACGGTTCTGTTCGATTGTCAATTGTAGCCAAGCTATCTTCTGCATCAAAGCCGCTGTCCTTCAGCCTGCTACCTCTTCTCTCTTGCCTTGATCGGCCTATTCTGGCAATGCACGCCGTAGATCTACCATTCATCTATCTTTAAGGAGCTTATTGTAATTTTACATACCAAAGATATATAGAACTATGTAGAAAGAGGGTACCACCGGTCAAGGATATGCAAAGCCTTACAACAGAATCTCGAGTCCTCGCAAAGCTGCGGGCACGTTTAAACATTGACTTATTTTACACTGGCTGAGAATCACCAGACATGCGGTCCATGTGTCACAATATCTTTTTCTGCCCATTGTGTCCTTGGAATAACGTTTCCTGTTTCCTAATCCTCCTGACGGGGAAATATATATCTTCCCATTTAGTTCCATAGGATACGTCCAGGTATCACCATTGTTACTATTCTGTGCGTCCACACTACTTTCTTTTGCAATTCCACTAATACGTCCTTTTGTACGTTATATTAATGCCTGTGGGCGGTTTCACCTAAGTGTGCATCCATAAGGTGTGCGTTTCTACGAACTCCGGACGAAATCTTAGATCCATTTATCTTCAATAGGAAATATATATAATATGATTTAATTCACTATTGGTGCCATTTATATCTTGAACATAGCTCTGAATGAGAATAGCATGTTTATTCCTTCTGATGTAGATGAGCTTTCCTTCAGTTACCTTCTGGCAGCAACTCGACTCGTGAGATAAAATGCGTACTTTACATGACCAAAGAAGGCAGAAACTGCGCACAACCTTTCACTTAGAGCAGCCTAAGGCTTCAAGCCTATAAAAAAATATTTTTAGCTAGACTATTTGAGCCAGAGTACGCCAAGATGTTGAACAATTTGTATATTAATATCGAGAAATTCAGCTGGTAGATGAGCAGGACGTAATGAATATATATTTAGATGTCAGAAATTTGAAGGGAGACAGTGAAAAGTTCTTCCCTACTTTTTTGTACGCCTAGAATCCTAGCGTAAACTTACACCGACTGGAATTGTTGGCGCTTGTGGGCCAGAGAAGACATACGTATACCCCCGATATCTGAGAAGCACGAAATGTCCACAACTCGAATGGATCTTCGATCGCATTGGCAAGGTGTAAGTCTGCAAAGACTTTTCATCCATGACAAATCATGATCTATTGAATTAGATAATCCTTGCCATATTCATACCGAGCCTCTGGTGGTTCTGGTTCCATTCTATGGGATGATGGAAAACATGGCTCACATGTAAGCTTAAAGAAGGTTATCCAAACAATGAACCACACCTATGTGAGCCCAGCACGGGAACAGCAGAGTAGAACAAACTATGTATGTTTCCGTGGTTCATTGTAAACCCAGCAGAACACACTCAGTTTGACTCCACACCACTTCAGCGTGTATTCATGAAACAAGGTTGACGGAGCAGCTTACGTACCACAGGGGAAGTGTCAACCTCGTGCTATCGCACGTCAGTTAAATTATTCCTGCAGATTGAACTACACAGCTGCTTCATGTGGAAGTCAATTCCGATGATCAATGGAAATGGACGCTTAAATCCAACTACTTTATCTTTGACCCACCTTTCTGGACGAACGCACAGCTGACGTTGACATTGAACGCTCCATCAACCAAGGAGTTGGGGGTATCGAGTTTCATCCCTATGGGGCCAAACAATTAGCAATGCTTAATGCTTGTGCAGAAAATAAGCACACCGGGAATGCGAGGAACCGACAGCCTGCATTAAACTGTGCTTCGGAAATCTTATTTCCCTCCTCTGAGACAGTCTCATTGATCCTTCTGAAAATTTATCCGATGGGATTTCCACAGCACGCTGTGCTGCCTATCGTGGATGCTCGCACGGAAGTTTCTATATCCTGATCGTTAAGCAGGATCATGTTCTATATTTATCACTCATGGCTGAGCTGCTCTTAGACATATCAACCGCACTAAAATGGCGATCAGAGCAACAATTAACAATGCCGAGGATATCGATTTGTCGCCTGATTTTTGAGTAAGTTTGTCTATTTTTACTCGGTGAAACAGCGTCTCAGCCAGGAACCGTTACGAGTACGACACAGCCAACACGGGCCATAACAAGGCGAGCCCCTGATCCTGGGGCCCCCGTCGTTCACGAGCCGAGGTGATCGCTAAGCGGGACTCGCGGATCAACAGGCGCGACCGTGTTTCAGATGTCACCATGACAAGGTGGCTATGAGTAATTCCAGGCGACGTGCCGTGTGTTAGTGCCATGCGGCAATGATGGGCCGCCAAGAGTAGTTGGGGATGCAGTGGAGAGAGAGAGAGACAACTCATACCCAGATTTGATTCATTACTTCAGTACGTGCAGACATGACATCTGATAAAACCTATTCCGACCGAGTCGTGGTTCTAGACCGGCGGGCTTGGCGACCGCAACACGACCTTTGCGTACATTCCAGACGATGAAACACTGCATCAGGCACGGGCATGCCGGATCGAGCGAGACCCTTGACAGAATTTGGGGCGGCCCCTGATGATGTGCGGCCTCAAAGCGTCATCACCCATTTCAACCTGCCAGGAACAGCAACGTTGGAGCCAATCGCGGATGCAAATCTGGCTGCCTAGAATAGCAATTGCCACGGCCTCAGCCCCCGTGATTGCGCGGCCCAACAGGCCTTCCATTGGCTGAAACCCCGGATAAGCCTTGGGTTTTGTGCAGTAGTGGAAGCTTGGCAAGTTACTGAGCCAATCATATTCCTCTAATTCCTCCAAGGAGGGTGGGGGCCTGCTAACGTCACGGACCTGCTTCCATTGCCTTCCCCTCTGCCCGTCCTTCCATCCCAGCCCGGTCGGCCGCGTCACAGACCCGGCTGGAAAGGCAACGAGGCTCGCAACCTCATGCCCATCATTGGCTGGTCTTGCGTGATGCTGCAGGTCAGCTTCCAAACTCAGTCGCCCATGCTGACCTTTTTTTATGCAGCCGGGCTGCTTCTTTCATTTATAGGTCCCCGTCTGGCATGTGTCTTCCCTTCCAACTTCCCGACTCACTCCACCTTTTCTCATCTGTCATCTGTACCTAGATTCCTTCTTATATCTTATCCGTGGTTCCTTCTTTTCTGGCCAAGATCTTAGCCATCTATCAACACGAGAGAAAACTTATTCCCATCCTATCACATCACAATGTCTGCTGCTGCTCCTCCTGCTCCCCCGGTTAACGGTGACCGGCCCGAGACGGGTCACTCACATGGAAAGAGTTCCCTGTCCAGCAAGTCGGACCCGAACCAGGCGTTGAGAGGTGAAGAGGCTGGTATGTGAATCAAAGCAGTGGTTGGTCTGATTCCTTGCTAATGTGGTAAACAGTGTACAGCGTTGGATCGAGTGGATTCTCTCTACGCTCAATGCAGCATCGCGACCGTGAGGGCAAAATCATCAGTATGTTTCCACCACACTGTCATCTCATCAGCTATCAGCAGTAAGAGATAAAGGACTATGGCTAACTTGCATGTCTTTGCGCAGCTGAACCCGACTTGTCCAACCCTACCCGTTACCGATTCGAGCGGCCGCTGGACACCATTCGATCGTTTGAGGCAGCCATCGAGCGCCGTCGTCGTGAGGCCATGTAAGATGAGACTTGGCGTGTGAATATACTGCGAATGATGTTCGATTTCTTGTGATTATGTTTGGGTTCGGCGCTGGACGACGTATGGATATGGACATGGACATGGATATGAGTTTGATTTGATTGAGCGTGTACATTACTTCACTGGGTATGCTTCTGGAATGTTACCTTGTCGATCTCTTATTTCATACTCCTCCATCTGGGGTTTACCGACACCCGGTATTCCCAATCAAAACTAACTGCAGTTCACACCGATCGACACTACTGAATTGCATCGCACCTCGTTCCAAGGATATCCTCGCTTCCAGAGAAACAAACTACGCCCTCGCAGCTCTAACCTCTCTTGGCACGCCCGTATTGACTGGCCGACCAGCAGGCGAAGGCTTGGCCGTATATATACTTTATCCGGTCCTCGGCCTCCGACCCACTGCTTGCCTCTATCCGGATATAAGCATCCACTTCACCAAGACGCTATCCGCCACTACAGCATGCTTTGGGATAATGTCCCACTCAATTGCCACTCCTACTCACCGTATAGGTCTTCTTCGCTTGGCTGAAGATATAAGTTTCCAGGCAACTATACTTGGCTGATCTTGGCATGTTCGAGGAAGATGGAAGGGGCATAGGTTACGGGGTTACTGAGTAACGGGTGGAAAGGAGGGAGAATTGGGTTGTTGTTTAAATGTCTGGTGGGAGCCGGGGGGTGTTGAAGTTGGAATTTGATCGTTATAGTCGCTCGTTTGATACTAGTCGCTCTTTTATACGTTCACTTTGTTTGTTGGCTACCATGAAGCTGTCTCTGGCTGTTGGGGCAGCCCTGATGGGATCTGCTCTGGCAGTGGATATTGATCCCATCGTCATCAAGGTAGACCAGCTCAGCTGAAATGTTTAGCATCGGAACTAACGACATTGCAGGGATCCAAATTCTTCTACAGCAGTAACAACACCCAATTGTACTCTTCCATACACCCATAGATCCTATTCAATAACGCTAACCATACCAGCTATATCCGCGGTGTCGCCTACCAAGGCAAGCCCCTCAAACCCCTACGACTCAAACCCACACCCATCTAACTCATCATAGATGACTATACCGGCAACTCATCCTCCGGCTACACCGACCCCCTCGCCAACCCGACCCTCTGCAAGCGCGACATCCCCATTCTTCAAGAACTCAACACCAACGTAATCCGCGTCTACGCTATCGACCCCACAAAAGACCACACCACATGCATGAACCTGCTCGCCGCCGCCGGCATCTACGTGATCTCCGACCTCTCCGACCCAACCCAATCCATCGACCGCTCTGACCCGACCTGGGAGACAAGCCTCTACACGCGCTACACGAACGTCATCGACGAGCTCATCCAGTACAACAACACCTTGGCTTTCTTTGCCGGAAACGAAGTCTCCAATGACGTCGCCACCACGGACGCCAGCGCCTTCGTCAAAGCCGCCGTCCGCGACATGAAAGCTTACATCAAGAGCCAGGGGTACCGGTCCATTGGTGTTGGGTACGCGACTAACGATGACTCGGATATCCGGGTCAATATGGCGGATTACTTCAATTGTGGGAGTGAGGACGAGAGTATCGATTTCTGGGGCTATAATATCTACTCGTGGTGTGGGGATTCGAGTTATACCAAGTCTGGGTATGACGAGCGCACGGAGGAGTTTAGAAATTACTCCGTGCCGGTGTTCTTCTCCGAGTATGGGTGCAATACTGTCCAGCCGAGGAAGTTCACGGACATTAAGGCGCTATTTGGGGATCAGATGAACGATGTTTGGTCCGGAGGCATTGTATATATGTATTTCCAGACGGATAATGATTACGGTATGCCTTTCCCGTCTTCTATATCTCCATTTCAACCACCATCCACTAATGGCATACGTATAGGCCTCGTCTCCGCCATCGACAGCACCAGCGTCTCCAAACTCGCCGACTTCACCTACTACTCCTCGCAAATCGCCAGCGCCACACCCAGTGGCACAAACAAAGCCTCCTACACCCCCACCAACACCGCCCTGCAATCCTGCCCAGCAGTAACTTCTAAGTCCTGGCTGGCCACATCCTCCCCGCTCCCACCCACCCCCAACCAAGAACTCTGCACCTGCATGGACAACGCCTCCGGGTGCGTCGTCAAAGACTCCGTCTCGTCCAGTGACTACGATGACCTGTTCAGCACTGTATGCGGATTCACGTCCTGCGATGGGATCTTCCATAACGGTACGACAGGTACCTATGGCGCGTATAGCATGTGCGGTGCGAAGCAGCAGCTGAATTTCGTTCTCGATAAGTACTGGAAAGAGCAGGGGAAGAAGGCAGATGCGTGTGGGTTTGACGGGTCCGCGACGACGACTGCTACGGTGAAGGCGACGGGGACGTGTAGTGCGTTGATGAAGGAGGCCGGGACTGCGGGGACGGGGACGGTCACGAGTAAGCCTACCGGGACGGCGGCGGGGAGTAGCAGTGCGAGTGGGACAGGCGGTGTAAGCGCTGTTGGGTCTGTAGGAAGCGCGAGTTTGGGAAAGGGAAGTGCGATCATTAGTATTGGGGCGTGGCAGGTGGGTGCGTATGTTGTTACGGGTGTTGTAGCAGGGTTGGGGATGGTTCTGTTGTAGGTTGTATAGTTGAGATGTGTAGTGGGAATTGGTTAAGAGAGTAGCAGAGACAGCAAATCCATACCATCAAATAAGACTCTTATCTATAACCCTAAATTCCCTCCCATCTGCTTCCCCCAAAGCTTCCGATCAAACCGTTGTTCCAGTAGCGCCTGCGCATCCCCGGCATACACAAAACTTTCCCAACAACCTTGTCCGGCTCCTCCCTATCCTTGAAAAAGATCCAGCAGTCTGTAACTTCATACACATTCGTCTCATAACGTGCTAGCATCTGTGCCTCTTCCTCGGATTTCACTAGGTACGAAGCCCCCGTCACCACTTGTCCTTGCTCCCCATTGATAAGGGCAGGATAATCGCCCCATTTAGCAATGGCGTAGCCAGATACTTCTGCTTTGCGGAGATGTGGCTCCTCAGGTAGGTCGAGGATCCGTTGAACTTGTATCGCGGACGTTAGGGTTCCATAGAAGAAGTAGTATACTGGATAGGCGGGTGGAGGGAGGATGGGTTTGTTGTGCTGTGTGAGGGAATTGGTAGGGTAGATGGGGTKTTTA
>NT_166520.1:1387932-1609811 GCF_000002855.4 Aspergillus niger
GATTCGAGGTAGATATTGAGGCCCCAGGACTGAGATGTGGAACGAGAGGATGAGTGAGTTGTCGGTTTGAGCTAGGACAGGCAACAATGATAGTCATGCAAGGCGGTGAAGGGCAAGAAGTACTAGATGCGCAGACTTGCAATGTCTTTTACGGATCAGCTCAGGTATCGATAGGCTGAGTATCACTCTTATTGGGGATTAAGCTGGATGGAAACGTAGCTTTCTAGGAAGGTTCGGACACAATCTATGCGATGAGTGATACGGATTGGAATGTGTATAAGAGAGTCCAATATTGGAATCGCGCCTCGAGTCGTGGTCATATGAATATTTCATTAAATTGGCCTCCATATATGAGGGAGTACGATCATAAATAATATGTTTATCATTAAATGGAAATATTGTATATCACCCAATCTTTCAGTCCTACAGTTGCTGGCAGTATAAAACGAATCTCTCACGTGATATGGCGTTATAATCGCCGAGATGCCGATATCGCCGCCATATCCGACCGGCGTTACTATCGCCGAGTTCTATTAGATGGGCCACTTCTTGCAGAAAACCTTCTCTACATCTCTCAATCGCGACATTCCATTATGGATTGCTATACAAGTCGCAGAAGGAAAAGGGCACGACTATCATGTGTGGAATGTCATCGCCGGAAAGTCCGTTGCGATCGCAATGACCCATGTCGCAGGTGCTCCAAGGCAAAGATTCGGTGTTTCTATGACACTGACGACAGACCAAGAGCATCTTGGAGTCATGGAAGATCTCTCGCAAATGACCAAGTGCCAGTGAGACAATCGTCTACGGTTACTACAGGAATAGCCTCCCATGCCCTACATGATACATCTCAAAGCTACATTGCGACTCAAGAAATCCCTCCATCTTCACTGGGCCATAGCCCTGAGGCAAGCGTACGTGGGACTATGTCCAAAAGCCGTCTTTTGGGCACTACCCATCCCATTACAACATACCTTCAGGTCTGTGGCCTTATCCCTGTCTGGACCCATTGTCATGTTACTAAAGAGATCAGTGTGATGAAATATACTCGGCCAATTCCAGTCTTCACTCCGCGGGACGCAGAGATAGTGCGTGGTCAACACTCTCAGTGGAGGCTCAAACCCTAATTGCGACCTCGAAAGCAATGGCACGAACTGCAAAGAAGCAATATGCATGCGGAAACTCCACGCTTGACGACGCAGCGAGGGCTCTACCACCCCCGGAGGTTTGTGATGTAGTCGTCCGCCATTATATGCGCATACTGGAAGGACCGTTTCGCATCCTCCACCGTGTAGCCTTCCAGAGAGAATACTCTGCGTTTTGGGAAAATAGTACCAAGAGACGGCCTATATTTACCGTTATTCTTTGTCTGGTGATGTCAATTGGTGTTCACTTTTGCCACGATGAAAATATTGAGGCTCGTATTCGTCCTCATATTCTTCTGTGGCTGCATGTTGCCCAATCGTGGCTTTCGAACGCGAGGGGCAAGGATCTAGCCACCATATCTGGATTACAGACTCAATGCTTGCTGTCTGTATCACTTCAGTTCAATGAGGGCAATCTCCAAAGGATTTGGTTCGCACAAGGGGTGCTCCTGCGAAACGCTATGTACATGGGACTACATCGTGACGGGAGGCATTTTCCTGACATGCCGTTCTACCACGTCGAGATGCGCCGAAGGTTGTGGAGCACCATACTTGAACTGGACTTGCAGGTCACGTTGGACTTGGGAATGGTCCCCACCACAAGCGAGCATGAGTTTGATAGTTTACCGCCTATGAATTTGGATGATGAAGTATTTAATGAAACAACCAAAGCCGCTCCTACACCAGCCGCCAATTCAGCACCAACCGATAGTTCGCTACAGATCACCCTCCGACGAACCCTAGTACACCGCATGATGATCGCTCGACTTATGAACGACTCGTTCAATGAACCTTCCTACGAAGATATATTGCAAGCAACCAACGAGCTGACGAAGCTGCTGTCCACCACTAAACAACGCCTAGACGTTCTGGTCACGGAAGGAAAAGCAAGCCCGGCTCATCAAAATCTAATAGACTTCCTCACACGCCGCTTCCTAATCGCTATGCATCGGCCCTTCGCAACAAAGGCTTTCCAGGACCGCCGTTATCACTACTCCCGCCAGGTCTGCCTCGACAACGCCCTACTTATACTCACACCAGAGCATGACCCAGATTTTCACCGAATGCTCCTGACATCTGTGACACTCTTCCGACATATAATGCACCATGCTGCTATATCACTATGCCTGGAGATCATGGGACAGATCAAGGAGGATCAACTAGACAAAAAGTTGTTCCAGATACGCCAGCAAGACCGATCGCGTCTCCTTGCCTCGGTCCAACAAATCCCGCAAATCACTGCAGAGCGTCTCCGGTTACGCGAAACAAATGTGAAAAGTCATGTATTTCATTGTATGGCGATCGCACAGATTGAGGCTCTGGAAAATGGACTGGATGTCACGGGCCATGTACTGACCGCCTCGGTTGCAAGTGCACGGCAGGCTCTAGAGATTTTACAGCAACGAGTTACGGCGAATAAGGATGGGGGAGACCATGTCTTCTCAGTAGGCTCGGAACTGGAACTTGCGAAAACGGATGAATTTCTGCCACCCACACTCTTCCGAAACGATGATACGGGATTTGACTTGGGAGAAATGACGAGCTGGCTATTCTCAGACTGGGTTGATGAATATCCCTTGTAGCCATATTCATGCACCAGCCGCGAAGAGACGTACTGGAATAGTTAGTGATATGCCGTCATGGATGAAATATACTTGGCAATATAGAGTTCTCTCTAGAAACATGAACGGTGCCTTGCCTTTTCCGTGCTAACGAACACACTCTGATTTATTTTCATTAAACACGCCGAAATGGGTGTAATATATCTTAAGATATAACAGAGCGTTCAACAACAACAAGATTATTCTTAGGTGCAGCGCCGTTTATTCCTGTAAAATTGGAGACTCGTAGTCTCCTTGTCCGTCAGAATGCCGAAACTCCGTTGCCCCGTTCTTGCTACATAGACTGTGGTTGTTAGCATCATAGAGGCGATTCCTCCAAATGTGTGGTCTGGCTCTTTTCGGTATGTCAGAATGTTCATCAACAAAGCTTGGCTAGTGCAAAACTTGAGGACTTCGAGTCCTGAGCCGGTATGAAATTGCGAATCCATATCTCACGACAGGCATTCTTTTTCCTCCATCGTTTTGTGGATGAGCAACAGCTAGAAGACATCCCTAATATGATGTGGACGGGAGTAATGATGCTGCGTCAGAGGCCCTCAGTATAATCGTTACTATAATCTGGAACATTTTGAAAGTTTCCCGCCATAATGAGGCCGCTCCGTATGCTACCTCTATACTTAGTTACTCCAACCAATGTTGTCGTTGTAAAAGGCCGCAAATTTGAGGCACTACTACACGAGATCATAAAAAGCTTACAGAAGACTGCAAGAGCTCACTTTTAGCCTCTAGTCGGGTTGAGACATGCTTAGTCTACTAAATACTTTGAGGTATAAGACACTGGATGACTGTACTACAGAAAACTTAGTCTACTGATATACATGGCATTCTGTTTGCTCCAGGCTGAAGTAAGGTATAGTTGGGTATAAGTACACCACTACATTATCATCTCTAAATCTTAGGAACACAATATTCTGAAGCACATATTTGAAAGCTAACTTTTAGGGACAGCTGTTCAACCAGGAAGATTATACTGATCTGGGTAGCTTCCACGGGATCAACTATCTTTCAGCCATGACTAGAATGCATCGTTCGGTGGAAGACTTCGTTTATGGAATATAACCTAAAGAATGGGAAAGATAAGGAGACGCCCAAGAATCATTGACAATGCCGTATCGCCCGGTTACAGATAAGCAACATCTATGTAGTCGTGGTAGGTCATCGGTAACATACTGTGAAAATAGTAGTGCAGGCTGATATTCATTGATGAAAGCACAGACGGATTTCAAAGTACAAGGAGCAGACAATAATGACCACCCAGCCACCCATGCGCCTGCTAGTGTGCAGCATTTCTCATGGTCTCGTATCATCAATAGATAGGTTGGACCTTCATCTGAAATCTTATAAACAGGTATTGGGACTCTTCCAATGCCCAGCATGGTTCGATGATTCCAGCATGAAGATAAGGATCAGGAGTTTTGGCCTGCCGTGACATACTATTCTAGATACTGCAGCATTTTCTATCGAGCTAACATCAGCTTCTGCAAGGTGGGATTTGAGGACTATGGGGGAATGAAGATAATGAAATATACTCACTTTCCACCGCTTCTCTGTCACCTTTTCAGCACCTTGTTCGGCAGGAGAAAGGGCTTTGTTGATCAACCTGAGTTTGTCCGATTGGATCCATTGAACATACTGGATGGCTTCCTGTCAGACAAGCGCTGTCATATCAAGCACAGGGCATATCTTACCGATTCGATCGACTCGCTTGTGATGTACCGCACAACTTCCACATCGCGTTCTTGTCCAATGCGATGAACGCGGTCGATAGCTTGTGCTTCGGCCATCGGGTTCCACTGAGGCTCCACAATGTGGATGGAGTTTGCCGCCGTGAGATCAATCCTAGATTGAGTGTATCAGAAAGTTGTTCATTTTTTGGGTAGGAAGCTAAGAACGATAATGAGAATACGCACCCCTCGCCCGCTGCTCCAATACTTGCAAGCATTATTATGCACTGCGGATCGCTTCCAAAAACTCCCAGCGCTTCTTTGCGCTGGCTAAGAGACGATCGTCCATCAATGCGCCGGAATGTCAGGTGGTTTTCGGTGAGCGCGGTCGCAATGAGGTCTAACATCTTGGTCCAGTAACTGAAAATCACACTGTTGGATGTGTCCCTGTCAACTATCCGACTATAGTTCATAATGGGAAAGACCATGGGGGCTGTTGATCCTTACAATTTCGTCTGGACCCCCTTCTCATCGGAGATACTCCGACTTTTGGTGATGTTACGCAGGAGCGCCCTAATCTTGGCCGAGGGAGCATACCCTACTGAAAGAGGGTGGGTGAAACTAGTCGGAGTCGGCGATGAGCTGCGGCACTCATTTGCTTCACATTTAGGGCATGGTGGCTGGCTATCAGTTTCTGTGGCACAAATACCGCAAATGGGATGTCCGCAGCCTGCTTCCTCCACTAAGGATTCACCGGAGCGATATTCCTCGACCGGCTGAGCACAGATCGTACACTTGATTGTCTCAGATTCCAGAGTCCTCCAGGTCAGGGAGGTGTCATCGCGTTCGTGCCACGCGATGAGGGCAGCTTTGGGAAGAAGGGCCACACCATGATCGCAGATCAATCGGAGCAGACCAATTAGCACAAGGATGTTGGTACCAGTCCTTTTGTGCGACGACATTGCCTTCCCAGCCGTGAGGAAGGAATAGCGCTTGAAGAACTCGTAGGGTTCCCTGTCTTCTTTATCCATGTGCACTCTTTCGACCAGCTCGGTCTTCTGGGGCAAGCAGAGCTCTGTGGCGGAATTTCTTTTTGTTCGCCGTAAACAAGTTGCAGTAACCACATTTCTTAGAAGGTCAAAGCTTCTGCGTTTATTCTCCGATATGGAACCCACTATCATCCTCTCAAATGAACCTCGAGACTCGAACGGGGGGGCTTGGATGAATTCCAGTAGCGCACCGTAATCGGCCAGGCGGTTTTGGATAGGCGTGCCGGTGAGACACCATCGGTATTGGGCTTGCAGAGAGCAGACAATTCGATATGTCTTGGATGATGAGTTTCGTATTCGATGGGCTGTTCGCAGGTTCCCATGGCACCCAATGTCAGTGTAAGACCCGACTATGACGGGGGAGCTACACAAACCTTCGTCAAGAATTATTCGTTGCCACTCGTGGTTGTGCAACAAGCCTTTTTCCCCTTCTACATTTAACGTGTCGTAGGTAGTCAACACAACATCGTACGTGTCCAGGTTTCCAGTCAGCTCGTGTCGTTTATGACCATGGTAGGTCAGCCACCGTATCCGCTCCGGATTGATATGCCTAGCAGATATCAGCCTGGATGTGCTATATATCTTCAAGATTTCTTGGGAAGGCGACTGTTGAGGCCAGAAGAAGCCCCTACCTTTTAATTTGTGACTCCCATCCGGAAATTGCTATCGAGAGTCAGCCATGCTTCCTTTGAAGATTTGAGCTTGAGAGAGCCGGCGGAACCATACTCGACATAGGCGTGACAATTAGGGTGCCCTTAGGGACGCCGGCTAGGGTAGTTTTCTGGTGCCGATCGAGCGAATTACAGACAAGCGCAAGGCTTGACAGGGTTTTCCCTAGCCCCATATCCTGTGCACCGTCAGACAAAGTTTGTATGTATGCCTTGGACACGAGATACTCATACGTCTGCCAAGATCCCGCCCCCGACGGGCGCAGGCCGTTCCATACTGAACAGCTTGGTAACTATATTCTGGTATCTATCAGGGGTGAGCTGCTCGTTTATGAACTTGCCTTTTAGGCTCGGAATGTGTCAAGATGAGGGAGTCCTACCGAATCTCCCCACTGGGGCATCGGAACGGTTGCCAAATAGATGGAAATTGCGAATTCTCGAATATCCCTGTCTCCTTCTCCACCATAAAGATCAGCGCCTCAACTTGATGCCTACCGCGTCATAGTTAGTGAAAAGTGATCCGTGATATAGACTTGGGGAATGCGAAGACCCTTAACCTTTTCAGCGCCGTTGTGAGGCGCATACTCGGTTCAATATTCAACTGTATCCCCTTGGAAGCCGAGGCGGTGTCGAAAATCTCGTATATCTTCGCCGTTTCCTCTTCGCCCAGCGCGCTTTCACGACCCGCGCAACACGTCGACATTGATAGCTGGCTGGGCGGAGGCATATCCTTCTTACCAGGTGGGAGCAAGTACTGGGGATTTAAGTACTTTACGCTGCTATCCATCTCCGAAGGGTGAGGATGTTGCAAAAACAACTCCTTTCCGGCCAAAAAATCACCGATCTGCTGTTTTTGACCAAGGAAACCGTAGATAAAGACTCGGAGCGAGTAATACTTAATCTGCGTAGTGGCGAGCTGGCTGGTAGTACGTTTGTTCAACCTACTCTTAGTGACGGCTGATTTCGGTTTTCGGCCGCAGATAGTCGCCTGCAACGTGACGGGGAATTTGTTGGTCAAAGACCACAGCGCCTTGGCAACGAGGATCGCCACGCGCTTACCAGCTCCAGTCACAACGCGTACCACATCATGCTCAAAGATGAGGCTCGCAGGAGTACATCCGATGGGGAGTTGTCCTTCATCGGAGGCGGTTGCGCGCATGCAGAGCTGGGAGGTTTCGTCAGTCTAACACTTATAGGAGAATGTCTGTTTTCGGCTCGTATTCACCATTCCAAAGCAGGTATCATAGGCTTTACCCACTATAGGAGAAGGGTATGAGAGAGGAAGACGGCTTGTGTGGTCAATAGAAGAGCCATTAACTCTGGTGGAGGTTGTCGCTTCCAAGGCGCCTGCCACATGAGTGTTGTCACATCGGTCCTCGTCTTCAAGCGTTAAGTCTATGAAGTTGCCGCGTACAATGGCTTCAGAATCCTCCAGACCGTGTTTCGGTCTTTTGGTACCTTCGTCAGCCAGTTGAGGGGTGTAGCTTCGCTTCCTTGAAATGGTCATCGTGGGGTTTTCGTCCGAGTGCTGCCGCGGCCGGAGTTCAAGGCGGAAGAGGGTTCCGATAACGCTTTTTTATCACCACCTAGCGTGCCCCCTGACTAGCACTTGAACTAAATTAGTTCGACACTTGGGGTGGCGCAGCCTCTGAGCCACAAGATGAACAGCTTGAGCCAATTGGAGTTTCCCTGTTACTTTTTCCCAGTAACTTTTCTAGTGCCCTTGCACACGATAAGCCAAATATAACCCGATCCCCTCGTCGCGACGGATCACCAGGCTTCTCAGCTCAAATCCATTGCTCTCCTTGACCATTATGGCATTGAATGACCCGGCTCTGGAGATCTTTTACCAGGCCCAGCAGTCTTTCCGCAACCACTTGAACGATCCCAGTCTTTATAATGAGATCCTCTCCTCTAATAGCATCGACGAAGTCTACAACATGACTGCGAAGCTTCAAGAAGAAGCTGCAGGCAAGGCAGGCCTTCGAAATCTCGCCAGAATCCGACCCTTTCTTGAGCGCCTGTCATCATATAGTGCAGTCATCGAAGTTTTACTTCAAGTCAAGCCAGAGCTCGCATTGATCTGGGGCCCGATCAAGCTGCTCTTGCAGATGTCCAGCGAGCTGACTAGCGCCTTTGATCGAGTGGCAGACACAATGGTGAAGGTCGGCTATGCTCTTCCTCAGTTCGCCATGGTCTTGAGCGTTTTTGAGTGGAGTGACGCCATCCGGGCCGCAATGGCCTTATTCTACGGGGACCTCCTGGAATTTTACCGTGTGAACCTGGACTTTTTTAGGAAACGTCGTGAGTAACCCCTTTGTTTTTGGTAATCACATGGCAATATTCGCCCGCTTACTACGGCTCAGGTTGGAAACAAATGTTCGAGGCAATCTGGCCCAGCTACCAGAAGAAACTCGATGTGGTAGTGAGTAACATCGAGTTGCATGCGACCCTGGTGAGGAACGAGGTCACGCTTCTTGACGTTAGTGAAGCGCAAAAGGCTCGCGTGAGGTCGCTCGAGCAATTCGCCGAGATCCAAACGTTACATAGCCGGCAAAGGTTTACAGGTCTGAAAGGGCAGGTTGCACCCATCTCATTTGATGAAAGGTTAGATTGGATCTCGAACCGATCGGTCCCCGGCTGCGCTAAATGGCTCTTTCGGGACAATGCTTTCTCTGAATGGTTTGATGTTTCAGCGCAGGCCCCTCAATACCTATGGCTGCAAGGCATGCCGGGGGCGGGGAAAACATATCTGTGCGCTGCAGCTGTGGGTCATGCCCGTGAGCGTCATCGAGTCCTGTTCGCGTTGGTAAACCACGCAGCAAAAAAGACTACAACTGCGCTGGGGGTTCTTCAATCCATGATATTCCAGGCTGCAGAGGAGAATCAAGACTTGCAAGCAATTTTGTTGGAGGCTAAGGAACGTGAACTGCGCGGGAACACGCTGTACGTGACTGAGCTTTTCAAGTCCTTCTTGAAAACAGCAAGTCAAACGTATATTATGATCGATGGACTGGATGAAATGGATGAGCGGGAGCGACAGGTCCTACTGGAGCGATTGGAAGAGATCGCGAAGGAATGTTGTGACTTGCGGATTCTGATCAGCTGTCGTCCAGAAGGTGATATCTCACGGAGACTCGAGAAGAAGGCATGCGCAATCAAGATCCATGATCGCAACGCAGGAAGCATTCAGCATTACATTGACCATCGGGCACGCGACTGGATCAGTGAATTGGGTTGTAGTCCCTCCTTGGAGACTGAATTGTACGGTCTTCTGTCTCCTTTGGCCGCTAAAGCTGCAGGTCGGTATTGCATGATGTCGACCCCTTAGAAGTCCTTTCGTGTGCTGATGAACCCCCCTTTCACTTTCAGGCATGTTTCTATATGCGAGAATTGTATTGGACAATTTACAAGGCATAGTTGGACTCGATGACATTCGCCGCGAACTCAAAGCCCTTCCTGAGGATCTGAACGATGCGTGAGCACGACCCCTTAGAAGTCGTATGGCAGAGACTGAATGACCTAACAAGCTCTACCCCAGATACCACCGCATCTTGCAGAGGATAAGTGACCTTCCTCCACGGATACGTGAACGAAGTAGGAAGGTATTGGGCTGGATCGGGAGTGCGCCGATTCCATTGACCGTTTGGGAGATGGAACAGGCTTTATCTATTGAGCTCGATGAGGAAGGCAAAATGACCAGTGCAGTTACTCCAGATCTTCTTAGTATTGATTTCGTCCAACTTTGTGGTCCAATTATTGAAGTTGCCGATGGAAAGCTGCAGTTTGTTCATTTCACGGTCGAGGTGTTAGTCCAAACTCCATGTCTTGGAAAAAGACAACTCCCCACTGCTGGCCCACGATACTGACGAATGCAACAGATACCTCTTCAGTCCAAGGATAGCGCACTTTATAGACAAACAAGTCGCTACCTTCGACCTGTTCAATAGTTTAATGGCCTATCTTATGTCCGGAATTGTCGATCTCGACCTGGATGAGGGCGATATTCAAGAGCAGATACGGCACGGTCGCTTTCGACTCTTCGATTATGCGAGTTTTTACTGGCCGGTTCTTCTTTACGATCTTATTTCAGTTAAGCGAGAAAGGACTAATAATCAAAGAGACGAGTCGTTGGCTCGTATACTGAAGAGAGTTGCAATGACACTCCAGAATTTCGATTATATCACAAAGGAACCTCGGGAAGGGCATGAAGTGAATCGGATGTGGTCTTTTCTGAATAACGGAGACTTAGAATCGAATGATGTTATACGTGGAGCCAAAGAGTTTCACTCAAACGAGAAACGATGGGACTGGAACATCGATAATAGTAAGGAATATCAATACATGCACTACGTGTCAACCCACCCGCATCGCTCCATTATTGACCATGCGATGACCCAACAGGCGAGTCGTGGATAAACAAAGATCCATTAATCACGTCACAGATGTTGATTCGGCTGCGGGAACACCACGAGATACTACTGTCTATGCCAGACTGCGGTCCGGACCTGGAGCGACAATATGGTCCCGAGCTCTTCCGATGCACGTATTTGTTCTGTACGCGAAGCCGACGTGGCTTTGCCTCAGCCGACGAGCGCGATAAACATGTTGAGAACCATGGACGCCCATTCAAATGCGTCGTTCCGAGCTGCGAGTTCTCTAGCATTGGCTTCGACTCGGAAGCCAGCCGGCAAAGGCATTGGAGAAAACACCATATCTCAGCCGCACGCGAGACTCAGGCGGCCGTGGAAGCCGCAGAAGGGGTTGGAGGCAACTTTGACGCACTTGATCCCGAGGAAGCTCAGCCCTTACTCTTTGTCCTGCTATCTGAAGAGAAGCTCGACCTTGTACGGCGTCTGCTCTGCTCCCAGGCTGGGAAGAAGTTGAAGCCGGAGGTCATCGCGCATGCAAGACTCATGGCTGCGGAGCAGGGGTCGCTAGCGCTCACCGAGCTCCTAGCACCGGTGACAGCGGAGAAAAAAGTACCCTTTAAGGTGTTAGCCGCCGCAGTGGCTAGCGAAAATGCCGACTTTGCCGAATGGGCGTATAATCACCTTTCACTAGCCGACTGGCCCAATATGATGAAGACGGTTGTAAAGGTGAGGCGGGATGATATCTTCACTCGATGGGAAAAGTACACCCAAGGAGAGGTTGATAAGTTGCGCATCAGACCACGATATGGTGACGATTTGTTCACCTTGCTCTTTAGACAATCTTTGTTTACGGACATCCAGGGCAATGAGCTGAAAGAGACGAGAACAAAGGGCCTCCTGACGCAGTTCGGACCATATATGTCGTGGGAAATTTTAGGCACATTGCTCCTTCGAGTGGCCCGATCGAGCTGCTCAGTCATTTTGGCAGATCACCTGTTACAACTCGGAGCACCCATCAACTTCTGTTCTTCAGGACGCGCAATCGGTCAAACACCGCTGTATGTCGCTTCGAAGAAGACCTCCGTAGAAGCAGCCTTCTTCATGAAGTTTCTTATCCTTAACGGCGCAGAAACCGTGATATCAATCAACCGTACTGTCACACATATCAGCGAAGAAAAGGGCGCCGCAAAGATAGCCGAAAAGGTGGGGCTTACATGGAGTGAACTAGAGGAGATGTATAAAAAGAGCGGAAAGTATAAACCGACACCCGATGATGATTAGCCCTGCTTGACAGGCTTAACCTTGAGCTGAGTCTACACCCAATCTTAAGAAATAAAGTATTGGCTATATAACTATAGTATTCCATATATGGAAAATCAAACCGATGGTGACCGACATTACCACATATGAGACCTTCCTCGTTCGAACGTAGGATCTCGGAGCCAATGTCTCCAACTTGAAAGCACTCGTCAGACACGCAGCATGCAAAATAGTCACCCCATATTTTGCTATAGTCGCATGATTTTTCAACATCTGATAGTATTATTAATGCAAGTATCTCCGAATAGCGGGACGGGGGGCAATCGACAAGGGAAGATGCCGCCTCGGTTGCTCTCCGCGGCGCCAG
Organism: Aspergillus niger; assembly: GCF_000002855.4. NCBI lineage: Eukaryota > Fungi > Ascomycota > Eurotiomycetes > Eurotiales > Aspergillaceae > Aspergillus > Aspergillus niger. The sequence goes on from NT_166520.1 coordinate 1,400,081, forward strand.
CTTCGAAGAGATCGCTGCAAGCCAACATGAAATCGATTGATAAGCAAGTTGAGGTCTATCAGCAGCCCCTGCAGGCGGTGCGCAAAAAGAGGGACCTAGAAGGCATGCATTGAGCACACTCGGACTGAAACTTGGTGTCGTAGTAGATATGCGGGGGATCAACAGCTGTGTGTGAACGAAAAAGCGTACTCGATGACGAGATTTATTCCTCGGTTGATAGATATCCGACATCCAAGCTGGTGGGGCAGTTCTTTATCCATGAGCTCGCTAAGCGCGTGCCTCCTGAGGTGGTTGTGGTGAATGAGTGGAATCCGGGTCTGTGCAAGTCTGGCCCGGTTTGTGAGTATCGTGGTAGGTCTATTGGGATAGCTTTTGCGATTGAACAGGTTACTCTAGCGAGGAAGCCTGCTGTGGACGCGCGCGCGATCTCACTGGTGCGACTGTGAAGCATGGTGCTGAGAGCCATGGGAGGAGATGATGGAAGAGTTGTCGTTTGCGGGTTGGAGAATGTTCTGGACGATTTGAGCGGGTAGGTTGGACTGGATTCATGTTGCCCACTAGGGCAATTTGAGGCATGAACACGATCATTTACAGATGATTAACCATGCCATTGATAGAAACCGAAATCACGCCACTTCATTGATGCGACTTTTGACATCCCCCTAACACTGACAACAAAAACACCCTCAATATCTTCCTGCGCGCTTCCGTAGTCGATGAACCAACCAATCGCGGTTGTTGTGAAGACTACAATGTATATCATCATCCCATCTGTCCTCAGTGCTATCAGCTCGATATTTGTATTTCCAGAGAGAATGAAATAATATCTTTCTCTGCGTAGGTCATTGCTTGGCCGCACAAGAAGGGTTCCTAGAATCGCTTGTCCAAGTCCATAGAGTTCTATCGCGAACTGGGCGGTCTCGATCGAGTTGAGTTCCAAACAGTGGTAGAAGAACATCCCCGATGTGCAGAGGGCAAGCTACAGTGCACAAAGCCCACTAGAGACACTATATTAAGTGGAGACCATCACCACGTCATATTCCCTCTCCATCCTCGTATCTATTGCAGGAATGATATCAGCACTAATATGGTTCAAAGCTTGTTGTAGATAACGTTGAGACAAGGATCATTAGGGCGCTGTAAGACAAATCATGCATATCTATTATCTGACATCATCTATGAATCCACAGGGGTTAAGTCAGAGTCTTGTTGCCGTTGAACTAGCGTCTATGCTCGGAGTCCCCGATTACTATCTTGACCTTACGAGGTGAGGCAATCATTTAGAGATACCAAGGTCCCAAAACTAGTGTGTAGTATCTCGTCGCCCGTTAAGAGGGCGTACAGAGCTTCTTGCTAACATTTCGCCCCAGCGATTCGCTCATATTTTGGCGATAGTTATATATCCAAAACACGTACTCAAATATATAATAAAATAATCTATGTCTCCTTATATACAAACTATTATACATTCAAAGTGAAAATTTTTAAGCACGGCACAACCGTCCATCCTCCAACTGCGTCCAAGCGTCCGATCCGACCGCCTTGAGAGCATAGAACAGTCCGTTGGGATCGTACTTATTCTTAACCTGCAACAAGCGGTCATAGTTGACGCCATAGAAAGCCTTCTTCCAGTTAGGCTGCTGGAAGTTGCCCTCGTTCATATAAGCACCAGAGTTAGGAGCAAGAGCCTCCAGCAGGGGAATGTAGTCGTAGGTCATCTTGTCCTGCTCCACAATCATCTCAGCGCGGGCATCCCACTCCCAGGGAGTAGTCAAAGTGGTATCGATGAGGGCCTCACGCCAGGCAGGCAGGACAGCGTTGTCGACGTCGCCTGCAATAGAACGGTTGACGTTCAAGCCGACTCCGATGAAGGTGGCTCCGTCAGAGACAATCTGGCGGTACGCCTCAGTCAAGGCCGTGGTGTTTTGCACCACCACTTCGCGGGGGATCAGCCATCCGCCGTACTGGGCCTTGCCGACGGCGATCTCGGCCTCCATGGTGTTGAATTCCTCGAGATAGGTGTCGAATTCCTTAGCCTCAAGAGTGTAGTTGATGCCCAGCTTGGTGAGACCGGTTTCGAAGGGTGCAACCAACGAGCGGAGGGTGGCAACGGGGACACCCGGTCCGGTGAGGGGAGAGATGTAGAAGGAGGTGTTGGTGAAGTACCAAACGCTCATGACACCAGCGTCCACAATGCTGGGAAGAAGGGCGTGGTACAGGGTGACAGCCTCAAAGAAAGTGTCCTGAGTGATGTTGGAGTTGGTGAAGGTCAAGCTGAGACCAGAGGTAGGGGTGGAGGTATGCAGCTTGGAGGTCATGGCCACAACAACACCGTAAGTGCCACCACCACCACCGCTCAGTGCCCAGTACAGATCCTTGTACTCATTGTCACGGGTAGCAGTCACAAACTCGCCAGTTCCGGTGACAACCTCCCATGCGAGGACTTGGTCAGCTGCCATTCCATAGCGCGATGAGAGCGCAGAGTGGCCACCACCCTGCGAGTATCCACCGGCAATACCCACTGAGGAGCACTCTCCGCCCACGATCTGGTAGCCGTGGGCATCAGCGAACTCGTATGCTTCGAAGCCCTGCACACCTGCGCCAAGCCGCACAGCAGGGCCAGTGTAGTGCGAGTCCGTGTAGTTACCGATCAGCGTCCTGGACTTCAGGTTGTGTGTCCACACGCCCAGACCACCTGCACCAGTAGACTTGCCATTGTAGTCGTGGGCGGTGTTGCGGATCACCAGCCGGATGTTGTGGGTGTCGGCAAAGCGGAGGGTCGCCGAGATGTGTGCAGGAGTGGAGACGTTCACGGCGTAGTCGATGTAGTTGCCCATCGTGCAGGGCTTGTCGATCGGGTGGAAGGGGTCACAGCTGCCATTGGCGAACCATGGGGCCATGACGGAGCTGCTGGAGGTGTAGCTAGTAGAGGAAGCTATTAGCAAAGGAGATGTAGGCATTGAGATGAGCAACTTACTGAAGCTCAGGCTCCGTCCATTGTTCCTTCAGCGAGGCACAGACAGAGGCATTGTAGTAGGGAGCATGACATGGTTTTCCCAATGGGATGGTCTTGATGAGGCGACCGTCAACAGTTTTATTGAACTGCGCCCATTCGCTCTGAGAGGGCCAACAGGCGTCTCCAGGGAAGCAGCGGCAGCTGGAGTTGCTGCTAATGGCAGAAGCCGAGGCTGTGGCCGTGAGGGCCAGCAAGCTAGTCCAGAGGGTTGGTGCCAACATGATTGTGGGATGACAAGCTCTGCTCGGGAATCCCTCCGAGGTGACTGGGGATGACCGGTTTATATCCCTGTCGATATCGCTAAACTCCTATGCCACTACCGGCATCTGTCGGCTCCTACAGTTGTGCTTGCAGCAGGTGAAGTGGGCCTAGTCATTTCTGGTGCCATTGAAGATATTAATGATATTGCATGATTCCTGTTGGGTTCGGAGAGCACATTCTGTGCATTCCGCGCACGTTTAGGCAGAGAAGTTTCATGGCAATTTCGACGCTATCCTTCCTGTTCGCCCACATGGTGAGCTGCATGGCATTTCATTTGCCCAAATCACCGCATGGCTTGGATCTAGCTTCCAACGGCCTCGGCCAAGGTCCTCGAAATATACAAGCTCCTCCACCAGCTTCGTCGTCCTATCATGCGAGCTGATCGATATTGGCCCAGGCTTTTAGTCTCTCCGCTTATTGACCGGACAGGGTTTGCCCCGCTTGGGGTCTGCGCGGCGCGATTCCCCCGTTCCTGGCGGACGCTTAGGGTATCTCCACAGCGGGTCATTAGTGTCTGTGTGGCGGCGACGGTTTCGGGCACGGCTTCCAGTCCGGTGATGTCTTACATTTAGCTTCATTTCGCTTGCCAGGATTCGATCCTTCGCGTAATCGCCAAGATCTCGTGATTTCCTCGGCATTAACATATGGCTGACAGGGATTAGGCCTGCAGAATTGTGATTAATTAAAATCTCACCTGAAGATGCTTGGTATCTAGGGTTGAGGGATCTCACCCTGCACCGAGTAAGTTGGGCAGAAGATTTTTTGTTCTCATGTCTCCCCAGTTCCTACGGTCAACTGCGAAATGCCATGGGTTGGGTCCATAACCTTGCCCACCCGGATGCCCACAACCATGTGGCGCGCGTGATCGCCATCTGCTTGACATTCAGCATCAGTGCGGTGATCGCCCTTGTGCTAAGGCTGTACATCCGCTTGCATTCGAAACGTGCCCTTTGGCTAGACGACTACTCGGCGGCATGTAGTGCAGTGTTGGGAGCAGCCTATGCGGGGATTGCAGTGGCCCGTACGCTACCCTTGTACAACCCGAGCGACCAGTGCAACTAACAGTTTAGAAACACGGTATGGCTTAGGACTGGACGCCGCTGCTTTCCCGGATGCGAACGTGGTGATGTTCAGTAAGGTGGGTAATCGTCTGCCCTCTTTCTTTCCTGTGGAGGTTTGACACTGGTGATATTTCAGATCCAATACGCTGGCGGCCCCACGTATATCCTTGCTATCCTCTGCTTCAAGGTGTCGCTCCTGACGTCCTACCTGCGAGTAGGAGGTTTCGTGGCTGCCTATCGATGGAGCATCATTGGGGTGGTGATAGCTGTGGTGTGCAACCAGGTCATTTTCACGTTTCTCTTAACGCTGGCATGCAATCCGGTTAGTATACGCCTTCTTGCTAGGGAGTCTGCCTAACAAGAGACCAGGTCGCAAAACAATGGGACGCGAGTCTCCCAGGCACATGCATTGACACCGTCGCTTCATACTATGGTATGCACCCACAACCCCCATCAACTATATACTACTGACCGAATCATAGCATTGGCTGGTATATTCACCCCCCTACCAACCCATCAAAATTATGATCCATAACCAGAAATTTAGGAACAAGCCTGGGCTTCGACCTAGTCATTATTGCCCTCCCCCTCCCGGTCCTATGGTCCTTACAACTCCGACAAGCGCAAAAGGTATTCTCCGATCCTCGCCCTGCCTTCCTCTCCCACTCAAAGTACACTAACAAGTCAACAAAATAACAAAGATCGCTCTCATGGCCCTCTTCGCCCTCGGTTTCTTCATAACGATCATCCAAATAATCCGCATCTTCACCATCAAGCACCTCAAAACCTACACAGATAGCCAACCGATCGTCTTATGGTCGCAAGTGGAAATAAGCCTGGGAGTAAGCAACATTTCCGTTAACATCACATCCCCTTGCCGCACTACTAACAAAATCCGCAAAAAATAGGTAATAATCGCATGCGTCCCCACCTACGGTCCCTATTTCCACGCCTTCGCCTCGACCCTTACCTCAAGCTACAACACGCGCCGCCAACGACGCCAACACGCCTCGCAGAGCCAGACTATGGACCCGTCCCGCTCGTACGCCCTGAGCGGGGCGCGTCGCACGCAGCGCAACCAGAGCCGGATGCTCCCATCCGAGACGGACGACCAGGCTGAGTTTCTGGAGTTAGGGGAGGCCAGTGCGGGAAGAAACAGGCCATGGGATAATTCTGTCGCGGTGACGACGACGATTGGGCATGGTGATGGAGATAGTAGTAGTGGGGGGAGGAGTTCGTTGGGAAGTGGGAGGGGGAGAGGCAGTGGAGAGGGGAAGGATGGGGAAGGCCCGTTGCAGATTCAGAGAGTCGTGGAGGTGGAGGTTAGGGTCGATTAGGCTCCTTGGGGGATGAGGACTCTCCTGGGCATAGAGAAAAGTGGAAAAGTAGTAATAGTAATGATATTTTGTATGTTCTACTTAGTTACAACTTTACTGCGCAGCAGTTATGGTGTTGGGTTCTTATCACATCAGATTCGTAATCTAAATATTCGTCGAGGTATCAATCATCGAATTAGGGTATATTATGTATCGGGGTCTAGCACAGAAGGCCTACTAGTGTAGCATAGTAGGAATGACCCCTTCTTGCACGAAACAAACTCAGATCCTGAGCCTCTCTTGCCTTACACATAGATACTCCCTCAAAGGCCTGTTAACAACCTCCCAATAAATTGTCAGATATGATATTCTCCATGATATTCTTATCATTATGCACGCCCGTTCCAGTCTATTTGCCATAATCCAAGCCGCACCTCTCGTAAATCTAAACTCATGCTTGCATATATCCAGCTCCTGCTCCAAACAGGTCGTTGGGAAATATGTGAGAGTCACAAAATCGTCGGTCACACAGGTTATACGCGGGTTGAGAATACCCGTCAAAAAATGGACCTAGTTATCAAGATTAAGTCTCAAACATATTGGGCGCGGTAAGCGAAATATCGTTCAAGTAGACAATTTGAAGCCGAAAAAAAATTGGTTTCATATTCCGTAGAATATGTCAATAACGGCTAACTTTATATCCTTTTCGAGGTTATACTCATAAGGCAAATGAATGGTTAGGCGGCTGTTACGTTGTATCGTAAAGTGTTTTTATATTCGAGTAGAACAGAAAACCGGCCGAAAGAACATACTAACGTCAGGCATTAAATGCTACCAGATGAGATCGGACGGAGGGTAAAGTGGAGGAGTAGGTGGTCGGAGTTAGATAACTAGCTAATCCAGGATGTTTTGGTCTTCGCCAGTTGAACACCCAGGGCACTGTATATGTCTTGATGGGATACCCTAAGCGTGGTTCCACACTCGAAATAACATTTATTCCCCAGGAAGACCCATTTTTTTTAGAAGACAATTGAGCTGTCCTCGCGCGCGTTATGGGGTAATTGCTTCAGGGTATCTAGTGATGAAGCACGCAGTCACACGAGATAAACTAGCCAAATCTCGGGGCATACTATGCTTTGAGATGGAAGCTGCTGGGCTTATGGATGATTTTATATGTCTAGTCGTCCGAGGAATATGCGATTATTCAGACTCGCACAGAAGCAAGGATTGGCGGCCTTATGCAGCAGCTTCTGCGGCGGCATGTGTTTAAACACACTTGCAATATTTGCCCCGGCCCTCTGAAGAAATACTCGAGGAAGAAGGTGAATATGACCAAACTGTACCTCGGTTAAGCCTCTTACCGATCTGGACACCGAAGTGACAGTATCTCCTAAATTAGAAGAAATTCTGCGTAAAATATTCGTGTCATTTCCTCACTAGGACAAGCGGAGCTTGATGAGACGAACAGGAGGCCCCTGGAAAGATACTTTCCAATGGATAATCCAAGAAATAAGGCAATGATTAGATGTGAAGGCGGAGTATCATAGCCACACGGATAGTGTTTAAATGGTCTATGTGGTTATCTACAACGTGAAAGTCAACAATGGCCGTGTTTCTCACCGAGGGTATAGAGCACCACTTCTACACGGATCGCAAGGAAACATTATTTGCAGTTTTCTTTTGCGAGGAATATCACGTTATGCAGAACACTGCCGCAGTGATTATCAGAGGGGTCCTGTGGCAGCTGACCCGTCAGGATGAAGTACTTTAAACTTGGCTGGTTGGGGAATTTTGCGAATACAACGACAACCTGCACCAACATTTGGATAAACTGTCTAGTGTATTGAGGGTTATGGCTACGGATTATACCTGTAAGGGGTTGTATTAGATGAGCGCGATAATGAAGCTGAGACTTAGTTCGTTCGATCGCCCTTCGAATAGATTCACATGGAAAGTTCGAATAATCGTTAACTCTCAACCTTACCCAGAGATTACCACGGATCTCAAGTTCTTTCCTTCACGCGATATTAGTACCTTCATTGAACAAAGAAACAGTGACATTGAGATGTTCATTTGGAAGAAAATTAGAGATCTGAGCCTGCAGAAAGGATATTACTGCAGATTGAAAATTGAGACGCCGAATATACTAAAAGTAAATGTCGGTGGCAGCTTCTTAGGGATTGGACTAATGTGCGACGAGATGAAGAAACTTGATATACAAAATGCACCAGCCTTTCCCGAGAACGTCGCCCCTGGTCCGTTTTTGCATCAATTAGACTGCGCAAGACTTTCGGAAACACAGGCACCTCGAAAAGATGTTGAATGGCTTAAAACTCAGAATGGATGTTGTCTACTACGAAAGTAAAGCAGAGAAATATGAGCAAATTAAGGAGGAGACTTTCGCATTTGATGAGTTCATATCCTACTCTTCTGAATCCTGGATGGATCATGCTCACCTGGGTCGGCCGGTATCGCTTCTCGCCACACTCACCGAGAAACAAAGTTAACTTTTGACCTGATGATGATTATGATGATAATAAATCTATTATAGTCTGATACAGTCTTCTAATTGTTGTAGTGGCTATGTAGACTCAGACTAACGAGATACAGGCAGTATATTTATTATATAACTAACTATAGAAAATCATAGTTCTGTTCATATACTACAGCCCGGTAATCTTCATGTATAAATATATAAAATCTGCTTGGAAAATATTAAAATCTAGTAAAGATTTTCTAATATATTCAGTAATATGGACAGCAGCGGAGAAAGATATGAATAAGAATTCTACTTTATAATATTTTAATACTAAAATATCATTTTCTTTTTAATACTGGATATATATCCAGTTATTACCCTCTAATATGGTCCTCTGATTAGAGTTATTGCGAAAATAATCTTTCAATAAAAAAACTAACAACCGCGGGATTTTATTACACTATATTATATTATAGACATGGATAAGGTTCTAACTATCAATATCTCTTCAGTGTCAGCCAAGTGATGACCACTGCACCACCCGGCCACCTAGACTTTGACCTTATATTACAAACACAACGCCATAGAAGCGATGCAATCTAATGATTTTGCTTTCTTATCTCCAAGATTCTTACTATGTCTTCGTTCTAACTTGTTCCAGTGCATTTCAAACTTTCTTGAGAGAGCTAATGCTAATTCACCAAAACTTGAATAATTGGCGGCAGATAATAGACTGAGAATTACAGGTTTTCTATTAGACACTCCGTAGCCTCCTTCATGTGCACTACAAACAGTGTCTAATGAAATTTTATGAATTAAAATAAGTGCTAGACCGGGGCCAAGAATATCAACACTAGTAACTACTAACCCAACTATTTTTACTAACATCCCCGTAACCTTTTCTAACTTAAAACTTACGCTTACTAGCGAACTCTTTTTCGTTCCTTACAAAAGAACCCCAACACTGCAGATATTGTGAGAATATCATTACTTCATCCGGACCCCTTGCACCCCCGCACGGCAGTTGCGGAGACTAAACTGGTTTCGGTATGGATGGGCGGAATGTGGAGATGGCAAGCAAGGCGAGGGGTGTTGAGGGTTGAGATCTCGGACGAAGATACTATGTTCAGTTTGGCGGTCATGGGCTTGGGCTTAGCTTGCAGCTTGCTGATGTACTGGGATCGTGAAGCTGGGGTGGTTTATTGCAATGATGAAATGTGGATGCTACGTGTACGGCTCTCACGGCAACGAGACAGAACGAGGAACAAGGCAATACGTAGTAGCAAGAGTGCCAGGGAATTTAGTTCGAAGAGTGACTGAATTGAGCGATTAATCCTAAGCTAGCTATTCACATACAGTGACTATACAAGATAAAGGATAGACAGTCTATCGTACACGATGTTGCCGAAAAGTTTACAAGAAGCGACCCTCCTTGCTCAACCACTCGGCCATGTAGTTGTAAGCCGTGTAGAGAGTGTTACCGTACTCACCAGGGTACGTCTCACACTCAGTGCAGGTGACAATAGTGTGCTGGGCACCCTCGACGAAAGCAATCTCGGCATCCTTGCTACCAGCGGCAAGGTGGAGCTTCTCAGCGTTCAGGTACTCGTAGTGGCCGGTGTTGCCCATGTTGAGCAGAGGCACGGTAACACCGCCAATGTTGCCGAGAGGGGCAGTCTGGCTAGAGTTCCAGACAATACCCTCGAAGCCGTCGACCTTGTATTCGAAGTCGTCGGTGACGCGGATGGCCAGAGTGGAAAGGTAGCGCTTGATGGTGGTCTTGATGGCGCCGCCCTCGAAGTTGTCGGCAAAGCTCTCGAAGTTAGCGGGCACACGAACGGAGGGAACAATCTGCGTGGTGATCGATCCGTTGCGGTGCAGAAGGGGCCAGGGGTAGGTGGTGTGGTGGATCCAGCGGGTGTCCTGGGCGAAGAACTTGTTGTTGAAGCCGACGTACATGGAGTCGACGATGTAGAAGGGCTCGTCGTCGCTGAAGATGCCGCTGCCGTTGTTGATGGCAGCCAGGCGGGACTCGGCGTGCTTCAGGATACGGTTGTTGCGAGCAACGACACCCTTCTCGAAGGCCTTCTTGAAGGACTGGGTGTAGTTGGCACCGGACTCGGAGAAGCCGTTGACGGGGTTGTAGAGGTTCAGAGACTGGTCAATCTTGGCACCAGAGTGCTCATCGATAATGGCGGGATTGAGACTCAGAAGAGACATGGTGGAAAGTCCGTAGTTGGCGTCAATGAGAATAAGGCCATCGGCGGCAGGCAGGTCGGCCATAGCATCAGAGCAGGGGTAGATACGTTCGGGGCCATTGCAGGCCTTGACACCATTCTCGGCAATGTTCTGGTAGGCGGTCATCATGGCGCCACCACCACTGTGCCCGAAGATGACGACCTTGTCAATTTCAGTCAGGTTGCGCAAGTAGCTCATGCCCTGGCCGACGTTGGTCATCATATCCTCAAAGTTGATGTCGGTCATATAGCCGCTCTTGCTGGCATCGTTGTTGGCGCAGAAGGTCGTAAAGCCGCGGCGGGGGAGCTCGTGGCAGGCTGAGAAGTTCAGGTAGTCCTGCTCAGCGTGCATCACGTAGACACCGATACGGGACAGAGGGCCAGTAGTGTTTGGTCGGTAGAGGCCACCGACAACTCCGTCATCATCAAAGTCAATCATAACAGGCTCAGGAAGGCCATAGGGATCGGTAACGGCATAGTTGTATTTGGCAGCGACTCCAGAGAGAGCGCTCAAGGCCATAAGGCCTGCGAAGGCTGCGGTCTTGGAGGAAAACATGGTGACCGGCTGAGTTGGAGGAATGAGAGGAATGATGTCCAGAATATGGGTGGTGGACGGGGTTTATATAGTTATCTGCAAAGTAGACGAGACATGACCATGTCGGCCGAAGTAACTCCTCATGTTTGAAGTAGAGAGGGTGGGACTGGATGACGAGTGCTGCAGTAGATCGCTTCTTTGTCAAGCAGCAGTTGAAGTCCTGGTATGAGACAGCCAGTAACGATTGAAGTTGAGATGGGTCCTGCGTGGTACAGAGGACTGGTCGTACGATCGGACGGCACAGAAAAGTCCGTCAATGTTAAGCCAAGGCAGAAGCGAAAGCTAGCACAGGCTAGATATGACTATTTGTTGAGGTTGAACACTGTCCCTGTTCTGACGAATGCGATATCGGCTGGCTGGCACCTGCGGGGGCGTTCTGCAGCCGGGGGACTCGTGATTCGCTCTGCAGTCCGTACCACAGCTGCAAGAAAATAAGCTGCAGCAACCTGCCAGGCACGTTCTCTGCATATTCTCAAGGTCTGGGGGTGTTTCCATGGATTGTGGTTCGATCTGAACGTATCTCCGACGAGGGCCTCCGCGTTAGGCAACTCCCGCCGAACGATCGTCCCAACCCTAATTTGCAGGACCCGGAGCCATGCCCACTTATCAGGCATCTGGGCTAACAAGTTGGAGATTCGGAAGGGCAAAACATAGTTCCTGGCATTATAGTTGGCTTAGTATATCACTTATCCACGGATCGTCGTAGACAATTCTTATCAGTTCAATCAGCTGAAACGGCCACGAAAACTTCCCGCGATTTAAGCACCGCTCACTGTCCAATTCATATTCTATTGGGTGGTGACATGTCAGCATAGTACGCGTCTTTAATGGACAGCATGAAACACAACCTCAGCAATGTAACCGGCGGGGTTTTTGGCAACGATATGGCCCGTTTGTAATGTCCCAATTTGCAGGGGACGTTGTATGCTTGTCCCATGTGGGAACGTAGTTTTCGTAGAAGCGCGGGATCTAGGCTTATTATAGTATGATACAGACGGGATATAGCTTGCTTATTCGTATGCCTCTATATCTCCAGGCAGCTGCATATCTGCCGCATGTTAGTGGACTAAGTAACATGATTCCGTGCAGTAGCATTTTGGAGACCAAGGAATAGGGTACGAACAGCATTAAACCTTGACAAGTGTCTATAAATCTCCCCAGAAGCTGGAATTTCCTTCCCATGTCTTTTTATGCAAACGTTTGAGCTCTGACGTTTCTCTCATGTCAGGTAATGCGATCCCTTTTTCTATTTCCTTTCGGAAGATATATGAGCCGTATTAACTTCTTTGAGAAGAGTTTGACTCTTTCCCTCACGTCCGGAGGCTTTATGTTGTACCACAGTGGTAATTTATCCCAATGAATGGCGTGATGAGATTTCATTCAAGCTCATATGCAGCTGGCACAATACAGCCAATAGACTGAGTGGAATGTAATCTTTTGTTGAGACACATTTCTTCGTCTGCCGTCTTGTTGTGTATTGGGTAGCCCTTCCAAATAGCGGTTGTCTCCAGATCACTAAGAGGTTTCTTGTTAACATCTTGTACTGCTCTTCAAGGGCTATAGTCTGGACTAAAAGTGGCCTGTTGATAGGGAGTATAATCGTCGGTATCTAGCCAACGGCTTTCCCTCCTTGCTGCCCGATAATACTCAATGACCCCGCCTTTTGCGAATTCGTATCTGACCATGTCATAACATGGCAAAAGGTGAAAAAGATAACAAGCATGAGTAGTAATTTGAACCTTGATAACAACATTATCAGCCTTTCAGCTTCGCATTTCCATTTCTTACTACAGGCTTATCACTTACACTAATCATGACCATTTCCGTACAGACAGGGTGTGGCTTCCTGTGTTGAGTGCATCATAGTATACAGCATTTCAACACTTGGGACTTATTTGGCTTGGAGGGTGTGAAATATTCATAGCAAAAGCTCCAGGTCGAAACTTGGGTTTTCTAGAGGGTTATCGAAAATAGAGACATACGATTGACATGAATGTCATATGGTCATGCAACTTCAGAAGCCTGGGCAGGATTTTCATGATAATAGTAAGCATACGGAATGAAATACTTAGCAGTCCTATACTCAATGAAGAATTCGGAGAACTTCAGGCGAAATCATGAACGTAGTTTAGCCCAATGTCCACTTGATTTGCGGTTCTAGACCGGACAAAAACGATGCCACTGTGGTCGACCTAAGTCGCTCAACACCTTAAGGATCATCAGCCTCTTATCAATGATTTTAATAACTGTATGGCCTATAAATTCCCAGGTACGGGTCAATATCAGTTGGTGGAAGAGGAACTCGATAATGTAACCAGGTCAGACCCGACTCACAAATGTCAAGTATTGGTTTGAATTTCGGTATAGATTGTGGTATTCTACAGCAAAGACTCAGATCATTATCAACCAGCAGCAACCAGTTAAATATTGCAAGAGGGGTGACACTGAATAAGAGATAGACGAGTGGGGCCGGGAAATGAGCGATATCTAGCAAATCGACAGTAGAACATTCTGAAAGTAATCAGACTGATGAACAAGGGCTTTAATGACGGAGAGCTATAACATAAAGGCATTTGTTAGCGGTCTATTGCCCGAGTGATACTTGTCAGCACTTACACCACGGTTTGACTGGCACAAGTGAAGGGCATCGATGAATACAATGGCCATGAGGGGTTATATACTCGAGACCCCGGTGCCTAAAGATTTCTGCTTCCTGGGGCGGGGGAAAGGGCCATCCATCCCAGCAGTAACCTCCATGGTACAAACGCGGACCTGTGGACCGGCACATCCAAAGGTTATGTAAGTAATATTCTGCCGAGGACGCTCTTTAGTTCGAAGTTAAACACCTTCATATCATTAGTTGCCCAACCTGGCATTACACAAACACTCCGGTCAGGTGATTTTCGCAGCTCCTTAATTCTCTCATTCGATTCTGTAACATCTTCTTTTCACTCGAGTGACTTTGGACTTGAGCATCATGTCCACTGCTTTTTTCTTTAATCGCCGTTGAAATACCCCTGAACCGCAATACTTGTTAATCTAAGAAAAGTTTACTAAATACCTCATTGTCATATGTAAGCCTTGGCAATGTTATGGTCGCTTCCAAGAAACATAAGCTAATGCATGCACTACTGCACGCATTCGTCACGCAACATATATTGTATCGGCACTTGTGATACGATATCAATGTTGCTAAGAGAGGAATGAGTTTAGAGATATAAGTAAACGGGAAAGAAGTCCTTCTATCACGTCACAAGGCTTGTCATTTGTGAGCTTTTGTGAACCTCTCCGTTGGTGTATGGAAGTTGAAGCGGCTGCTGTCTTACAGCTCGGGATCGCGGGTTCCGACAGCGACACTACACATTCCGCCCACCTACCGAACGGATCGGTGAGCACTGCACAATCAATCTGTATTTCCATCTCCAAGTTAATTTTCTTCTAGGCTCAAGCCTCTTCTGCATCACTACACCATTATGGATACCCAAGCCACTCCGAATGAACGGACTCCACCCATCCTACCGGATTTTCGCCGAAAAGTGCCTCAGTAGCTCTGTGTGACACGCAATCAGCACGAGCTTCATATATGTTTCCGAGCTCCGACGGTCATCCTTATTAGATAAACCCCATAACGTATAATGAGGTTCTGCTAAGGTTCGACCACGAAGCTTGGTTTGCCGGGAAGCATGTACGGGAGAGTTCTTCCGAGAAGGGGGGTGTTTCGTGATTTCCAACTTTCCACCAATTATCACACCGACACGGGTGGAGGGCGAGAAGAGAAAGAACCATTCGCGACTCAGTGTCGAAGTCTTATTTGGCCATGTAGAGTCGTAGACTAGACTCGGAGGGGAAACAGAAGAGGGATGGGGTCATCCGAACGGAAAGCTTCCAAGGATTGGCGACCCTCTTTCCGTAATGGGCTACCAAGAGACACCGTGCGGTTTCATCTGTTCCTTCCGTCCATTAAGTGTTAATACAGGAGATAACGATTTGCAAATGTCAGCTGCAGCTGCTTACTGTCGCCAATGGACGGGAGAAAATTGGCCGTTTTCTATACCGCGCATAATTTGGGCCATCATGTGGTTGAATTTCTGCACGCACAATCTGAGACGGTCGACGAGACTGCAATTACGTACAGTGTAGGGTTTTGGTCCATCGCGCACCCCCACAGGGCCCAAACAATGGAACGCGATTCCGGAATCCGGCAACTTAGGGATTCGAGGAAATCAAATGGAACTGCCAAGAAACCCCTGTCTCACAGCTTGGAGCTTGGCAAAATTCAGCGTTCATTTGTTCCTGCCAAGCCGCGAAATGACCTGGAGTGATATTGATGATCTGATAGAGGGCCAGGGGTCTTCTGTCATTCGATCATTTAGATTGCCCACAAATTAAGAACCTCCATCGTGAAGGCAATTGGTGGAAGACTCGGTACCACTAGCCCTAAGAAGCTTCTTTGAACGCCTCCACTTTGTCAACGGCCGGCCCAATTGCCTCACTCCTCCTAGCCTTCTCAGATATAGTTGTTCAGGCTGTGACAGAACCCCGCCGGTGTCTCCACCCGGAGGTCCTGAACCTTATGAGGCAAATACTGGCCGATAACAAGAGCTCATGATGACTGGATAGTATGCGGTTCCTATAAGAACAAGGTCTCGCAGCGTTCTCTGGTTCCTCCATCAGCAGCAAAGTTAAAATCGCCGATCAGTCGATCCTTAACAGCAATCATGGTTAAGTCAATTCTTGCATCCGTTTTCTTTGCGGCGACTGCGCTGGCCGCGAGCCGCATGACGGCTCCTTCCGGTGCGATTGTCGTTGCCAAGTCCGGAGGTGACTACGACACGGTGAGCATCTAGACTGTCGATCGTGTTGCAGATGTGTGGCTGATAGTGTCTTGTTGAACAGATCAGCGCTGCCGTTGATGCTCTGAGCACCACTTCGACCGAGACCCAGACTATCTTCATTGAGGAGGGATCCTACGACGAGCAGGTGTACATTCCCGCTCTCAGTGGAAAGCTGATCGTCTACGGTCAGACTGAGGAGTACGTTGTCAGTTGCGTATAGAAATTCAAGGATACTAATGAAGGTTTAGCACCACCACCTACACCAGCAACCTGGTCAACATCACCCACGCCATTGCCTTAGCCGATGTCGACAATGACGATGAGACTGGTCGGTCCACACACTCTGGAAAATGTCCGTGAACTCGCTAACAATAAGTAGCAACCCTCCGTAACTACGCCGAGGGCTCGGCCATCTACAACCTAAACATTGCCAACACCTGCGGTCAGGCCTGCCACCAGGCTCTCGCCGTGAGTGCCTATGCCACCGAGCAGGGATACTACGCCTGCCAGTTCACCGGATACCAGGGTAGGACCAATTTCAGATATGCCAACCGACAGTGATTAATCTCTACTATAGACACCCTTCTGGCTGAGACCGGTTACCAGGTTTACGCCGGAACCTACATCGAGGGTGCCGTGTATGTCCCTACCTTAATACCTTCGAAAGAAGTGAATCCAACTAACGTACAACCAGTGACTTTATTTTCGGACAGCACGCCCGCGCTTGGTTCCACGAGTGCGACATCCGCGTTCTCGAGGGCCCCAGCTCCGCCTCCATCACCGCCAACGGCCGCTCCTCCGAGTCCGACGACTCCTACTACGTGATCCACAAGTCCACCGTCGCTGCTGCTGATGGCAACGATGTTTCCTCGGGCACCTACTATCTTGGTATGCCACTGGTCTAGAACTGTCCACGGAGCCACTAGCCCACTAACGAATATTATCACAGGCCGCCCCTGGTCCCAGTACGCTCGCGTCTGCTTCCAGAAGACCTCCATGACCGATGTGATCAACCACCTCGGCTGGACTGAGTGGTCGACCTCCACCCCCAACACTGAGAATGTCACCTTTGTTGAATACGGCAACACCGGTGCTGGTTCTAAGGGCCCCCGTGCTAACTTCTCTTCTGAGCTCACCGAGCCCATCTCTATCTCTACCCTTCTGGGCTCTGACTGGGAGGACTGGGTTGATACCAGCTACATCAACTAAGTTGGTCTGTGGGAAGTATTAGCTGAGTGAGGAATGATCGTATATAGTGTTGAGGATCTGTATATATCTGATATGGAGTATAGTTACCTAATTGTGATTAGTTGATTACGACTGAATTCATTTCTAAGTCTATCTTGATTGGTGGCTTTTTGTGCCGTGATTGGGTAAGGTACTTGAGGGCACTTGGATTAGAGTGGACTATTACAAACAGCGTTAGCGTGTGTATTCGCAATACGCTAACTAGTCACCACTCCTAATAGGGAGTAGCAGCACCATCTCAACCTTTCAAGTATCCCTCTCACTAGTATTCGCATCATATGAAGAATCTAACACCCCATACCTATATACCCTCACCCCCCACCGGATATCCATATTTATCTATATAAACCTACTCATATCTAACCTTATTAACCAACGTTCCAATCCCCCCAATCTTCACCCGAATATCATCTCCATTCCTCAACACCACCCTCGGCTCTTTGAAGAACCCAATTCCTGCCGGCGTTCCGGTAAGAATAATAGTCCCGGCCTCCAGCGTTGTACCTTGTGAGAGGTACGCGATGGTCTTCTTAACCGAGAAAATCATATTCTCCGTGTGTCCATCCTGGCATATCTCACCATTGTGGATAGCCTGAACAGAGAGAGTCTGGGGGTCTGCGATCGCAGACGTGGAGACTAGGACGGGTCCTATCCATGAATATATATCATTAGCCACCCACCTCACTGCCACATTTTTCAAGAAAGCGACAAGGGTCTATACTAACCAATAGGACAGCTCCCATCCAACCCCTTCGAGAATCCCCACTGGGACGTAATAAACTGCAATCCTCGCGCGGAGACGTCATTCGACGCCGTATACCCCAGAACATAATCAAGTGCCTCTGATTCAGGGATATCGCGACCTGTCTTTCCGATGACGAAGCACAGCTCCGCTTCGTAGTCGCTTGTTTCGTCTTGGGCACATTTCGGGATGTTGATTGTGGCCGGGTACGGGCCGTTCAAGGCCGTCCGGGGCTTCGAGAAGATTGTTGGCGCAGAGGGAAGGGAGAGGTTTGCTTCTTTGGCGTGGTCGGTGTAGTTGAGGCCCAGGCAGCGGATGTAGCTGCATATGGAAGGGGAGAGGGGAGAGAGGAGCTGTTTTTGGTGTTAACAAGGAGAAGATGAAAGGGAGAGTAGGGGATGGGACATGCCTGTTTAACGTGCATTATTTGGCTCGTTACGCGGCCGTTGAAAATGTCGCCATTGATTACGTAGGCTGCTATATCGACGCCGTTGACGCTGTCCTCGCCGACATCGCGGGTGGGGTCGACGAGTTGGCCCAGGTGGGTTTGGCTGTCTTCGACGGCGATGAAGCGGATAAGGTGCGTCCAGGACATGATTGAGGTGTGTTTCTGAGGTGTGATGTGTCTGGATGGGTGATTGAGTATACTGGATGCATATTCTCTTGGCTGGTTGTGGTGGTTTTGTATGAGGGGTTAGGTCCCACATTGTAGTTCTGCGGGGCTGCTTGAGATGTGGGATCTTATCCGGATTGCCGATGCGACGCGGCTGACAATGATGCACTACGACAAATAGGCCCCTCATTGTACCCTGATTATGAGAGTAATTGCATAGTAAAATGAGGGGTAAAATCCGGTGTTCATCATATTCGTTGATTTTTGTTGGGAGAGCGGGGAAAACTTGACCCAATGGTTTGGATCCATTATAATGCCAGGTATGAAAGGACCAGTAGCGAAGATATCAGGAGATACAAAGAATCGCGTGGAGAAAAGTATAAGCCATGGCACATTACAAAAATTTCAACATGTCGTACAATCATTTCAAGAACGTAGCCGGCACATCGGGTCCCCAAACGGCCAACGACTCATCTCCAGCGGGACCGTATCCGATCGGCGTCTCGTCAGTCACCAAGTCCCCATCTGCATAATGCTCAACCATGTTACCAGTCGTGTCCCACCAGTAGTCAAAGATCTGGGAACCGAGAATATGCCGTCCCACACCCCACACCGACTTGTATCCCTTCCCTGCGAGCCAATAGTGCCCCAATTGCTGGGTATCGAAGTCGTGAACTTCAAAGGAGCAGTGGTGAACATGAGAAGTCTCGTTCGTGCTCATGAAGAAGGAATGGTGGTCAACGGGGTCGCTTCCTCGATCGATGTGGGCAAACACTGCTACGTTGACTTTCTGGCCGTCTTTTTCCACGTAGAGGAAATCGCTCGGGACGAGGTTGAAATTCCGGGTATAGAAGTCAAGCATGGTCGGGAAGTCCTGTACGCAGTATCCGAAGTGGCCAAGCTACTGCTGTCAGTCAATGAATCTTGCTTTTGGGGACTGTTGGATCATACCTTGTGCACGGGTGCAGGTCCAACATTGAATCGATGGAATTTTCGCAGACGAGGTTTGTCTGCCTCGTAGTTGACAATCAACCTTTCTGGGTAGTCTCCTGTCTCCCTCGGTGCCTGTCCGTGGATCAAGTTGACAGGGTATCCTTCCGGATCAGTGAAGGTGACGAAGTGACCACCGCCGGGATGGTCGAGCAATTCTTTGATTCCACTGGCGTTCGGAAGCTGTAGTGCTCTGTTACAATTAGCATACTGTAGATAACAAGCGAATGCATATGTAATGGCTTACTTCTCCAGATCCTGATACGACTCTACCTCGAAAGTGGCACCCAGGAATTGTTTGGGTCCTCTCCTCGCATAGTAAACATAAGGGTCCGGCCCATAGCCACGATACCAAATCTGGTCATCAGTCTGTTTGACAATCTGCATGCCAAAGTCTGGGCCAGTTAGTACATTGCCCAATCCACGATGAAGTATGTACACACCCTTCAAAAAGACAGTAATCTGATCCAGATCCGGATGTTGGTACCGCATGTGTGACAACTTCACCAGCCGGATCTGGGCATCGGTGTTGATACCAACTCGCTCCCTCCAGGAAGCGATGGACTCGAACTCCGATCCCTTGGTTGTTATGTCCGGAACAGACGCGCCATGGCACACGGTCTGGGTGCAGTTGTTAGAGTGGTACTGTGTTAGAAGGAATCGGAGTCATACCGGTTCTCCGAGGCTGCCCATATTGACTATTATTATGTGTTATGCACCGGTAAATGATGCCAATCTCGCTAAAGCTAAAGGATGCACAAATGATCAAGAAATAAGATCTAGGCAGAAAGTGGTTCGTGTCTACTTGAAAAGGCGGAGCTGCGGTGAGGCTGAGGCCCCCCATGCTCGTGTGGGGTCACAGCGGGGGTGGGGCTACAATGTGGAGCTACAGGGGGCCTCGGATTTATGCATCTACCATAACATCACCGGGGATGATCACGCTCTAATTATTTGGAATATTCGATAAAGAATACTTGTACATAATTTAAGATGTCAAATTGCTAATGAACGACATGACCACGTGTGGCAAATGCGGGTGGTCGGGACTAAATACAATAGACAAATTGCGAGTCGGTTTGATCCGAACAAACATAGCTCGATCAACTTGGAACGAAAGTTCGAACCATGGACAGAACGATGTTATCCACGTATTCGCTATCCCCCGGGTCAACTATTGGCACACACCCTGCGCCTGGCTGGGTGTTTGCTGTACAGTATATCAGTTAGTTCTTGGTTGAGTCAGCTTGGAATACAGAAATCACATACGACACACAAGTTCGATTCGCAAACACCCATACTTCCATCTGACTTGCAAGGGGTACCGGAAGGAAGCTGTGGCTATGTTAGCATCGCATTAACTGTGGTGGTTGGCTGTATAGGGTTCTCGAACATTGGCGGCGCAGGCAGCGCCAACAAGAGCAACGAAAGTGATCGCAGAAAAACGCATCTTGGATGAAATATATCGGTTATTGTAAATATTGTTATGAAGGATGATTTCTCTTTTGCTTTGTGTGTTCTATTGTAGAGATGCTTTATCCAATTTATATTGGTGACTCTTCGTCTTTGGAGAACTGATGTTGATCGATATTCCGAGCTGGCCTTTCTATCCCGAATTGAAGAAGTAACAGCCACATATGATCGACATTTTGCCATGCATGGGTTTCACTTTGTGGTCCACATCATCTGCAATTATACTCACGTTTCAGCATCGTCTGGTAGGATGTCTGAGGCGATATGCTTATGCCGGCTAATTTTAGCCGGCGCAAGATCATCATTTCTTGGTCTTTCTTGGCAGCATCAGACCCTATCCTCAGTATTGTCGAGCCAGTCATCAAATATAAATGTCGATCATAAGTGGCTTAACCTACTAATCTCACTAACTATCCAAGTCTATAATCATCTCCTCACAGTTCAATCCACCTCACAATGACATCCACAACCACCACCGCAGCAGCATCCTCAACAACCTGTGGCGGCTCCGGCCAGTACGAACTTCCTGTTAAGGATGCAGCTTGCGGCATCCCAAACATCAAAAACTACCAATCTCTCTTTGATGACTGCGCGAAGCCTGCCGGTCCCCGATCATACTACCACGATTGTGCTCTATGGGCTTATGCTATAGACCAGTCCGTCCAGAACCTCACTGATTGCCTGTACAAAGCTGGGGTGGCCTGGGAAGATGTCTGGTGCACTGGTGAGACCAATGCCACTGCAACTGTGACGTCGTATCCTACAGCGACGGCTACAGGGACATTGGTTACAAAGAGTGAGGAAGCGACGGAGACTGGAAGTTCGACTTCTTCTACTGCTTCTGAGACGGGTTCGAAGACCAATGCGGCGTATTCTTTTCGCGGTCGGGTTTCTACTAAGCTTGCGTTGGGACTGTTGGGGCTTGTTGTGACGGGGGCAATGAGTTGGGTTTAGAAAAGTCTGGCTAGCTATTAGGTGTTATTGAGCCATCTTGTGGTCAATCGTTTGCAAAATATCTATATAAAGCTATTTTAGTCGCTATTTCTCTTAATTCTCTCTAGTAAAGGCTGTGCCTTGAATGTTTAGTGAGATTCAATAATCTCAGAAACGGTGGCTAGATGCACCTCAGCCTGGTATTCATTATAACTCCCTAGACTTAATAAAAGAAATTCGTGCCAGCTATTTCACAGTATAGAATTGGTAGTCGTATTTTTACTTTGAACCGGACGGCGTGTATGATGGGGACAAAACACACACTGGGAAGAGAAACTCCAATATCCTTGACTGCAACCATAGTTAGCTTTTGAATTCAAAACGGTCTTGATAACTCACATTGTAGCGACCAAATTCAATGCCGAGCCTGATCTCCAGCTTGAAGCTCCGGGTCACATTGCACGTTTCAAAAGTAGGGGTCAGACAATGTGGTACAGAATGTCTACTCCATACCCCCTCGTCCAGGCTCATTACGAAGCCGGCAGTCGGCCCTCCGCCAGTCACAAACGGTTGACTTAAGTTTGTCATGGTCTGTATAATCCATGACCGAGTAACGCGCTGTATAATACCATGTGCTCGGATATCTGTTGTTTCGATAAGCATTGACTGAAAGTCGCGTAGTGATATGTCGAGTTTCTCGTCATTTACGTTGATAACTTTTACACCCAGCGCAATTGGGTGTCCAAGCAAAACAAACGGACCATTCACCAGTTCGACTTCGACCTCGTAAGTTAGTGGAGGACGTAATAGCTCCGCTGCCTTCGTACTGCAAGTCACAATTTTCCGGACTGATACACTCTGTAATGGCTTAGGGATGGCAGACACCGGATGAAAGGATATGGTGCGGGTCTGTTTGATACTGTTAGTACAGGCCATAGCTACCCGAGAAGGGAGACTCAACGGATTCGTGACTTCTGTATAGGAGCCCATTCCATGTGATGGTAGCATCCAGAGAATATCTGATCTCCTCGGGAGTGTATAAATTCCCACTGGACGGTGGAAGCTTTCGTAAGAGGTGGTGTGGCTGACGGGTTGCCGACCGCTTGCGAGCGGCATCTCTAGTGCTATCCTTGTAGCATTCTGAGACCTGAGGAAACTAGAAAATATTAGATGCGGTTTTCATTAAGACCATGCGCAGGTGCAAACACGAACCATGATACAAAATGGAAACGAGTGTTCTCCCGGGGGAATTGTAACGGACGCCGATGTCAACCAACCGACGCAATTGCTGGGCGGGAATATTTGCTCATTTCGTTGGAAGAGCTTTTTTTCGGTAAAGTTAGCTTATCTGAACCCAGTGCTGTAATAGCAGCACATACCTTGTGTGATTCCGTCAATTTTCCCGAGTCAAGCCTGGATATTGCCTGCCCGGATAGACTAATTGTTATAGTGGCGATGTCAACCTCGGTATCATTGCGGAGGATGACATGGCCGATAACCCGGTCTTCGTTTGTATAGAACGGCTTCCTTTCGTCGAGTTCGATTTGAATTTCCATGTTTGAGGGGTATCCCAAGAGCCGTGCCACTCTTGACAGCATGAAGCTATGGTGATGCAAAGGTTGGACTTGATACGGCATGCACATGCTCGATAATGCACAACACACCTGTTTGCGTTGAAACGTATATCTAGAAGTCTCGGATCCTCAATCAATAGTTACCCAGGAGGGATATCTGTACTCATAAATAAGAGAAATAATTGTTCCAATTGCACTCGGGCTTGGTATCGCTGTTTTTGCGCCGAGAACATGACCGGCTCCAGTGGTGCAGCTCACTTTTTTCTTTCCCACCCGCAAAGAACCAACCACGGACAAACCTGGGCCTTGAAACTTGGCTACCCAAAGGTAGCGCTCTTACACGATCAAATCTCTATACATTGTGCATGGAAGACATGTCCAGATTCCCGACTATATTTAAATCTTGATTTAGAGCCTCTCATTGGCTCGGCATAAGAGCGGATCCTTCAATATCCAATCAGAACGTATGTTTGCCTGCACTGTTGTTGAGACATTCACTTGGGTGAGTGAGTGTAGAGCAGCTACTAAGAGCAACAATGATGGAATATTTGCTTTCTCATAGTTTCCCAACCTAATATTTGACGGCTTTCATTTTGTGCTGTCTATGTAGAACTTTCGCAATTGACTGCCTCAAAGCTTTGCGTTATCAGACAGCATGGAGGATGCACACGATCAATCGTCACGCCCTCTCTCATTCGAGTTGGAGAGTAACCACCACTCACTTCGACAGCTAACCCCTCCCATTGTAACCTTTCGGCGAATGCAACATTAAGGATTACTAGCTAACCTCATTCTAGTGCACTTCATACCCATCCAACGAGAATGAAGATGTCTCCCAATCGCTGCTACCTGCGCCGCTTAACGACCGTTATCCTCCTATTAGCTCACAATGGCCACCTGGTACCATACAACAAAATCCGTCCGAAGATCCGCATCAGCAAACTGAATCCGAAGTGGCCAGTCAGACCTCGTGGCAGCGACGACAGACTACGAAATCGGGCTCAGGCCTACGCCGTTACCCAACTCGCAGGATCAATCTAGTCCAGGGATCCGTCCTCAGTGTCGACTATCCTGTTCCTAGCGCCATTCGCAACTCGGTCGAAGCAAAATACCGCGATTCAAATGATGCAACAGCCGAGGAGTTCACTCATTTACGATGTAAGATTCACGAGGGTCATCCCGGCCAAATTCTATCTGACCCGGTATTCTAGACACGGCTGCAACCTGCGACCCCGACGATTTCACTCTACGCAATGGATATAATCTGCGGGCTGCCATGTTCAATCGACATACAGAGATACTCATTGCCATTACCTATTACAACGAAGATAAAGTTCTTACTGCTCGAACTCTTCATGGAGTTATGCAGAATATTCGAGATATTGTCAATTTGAAGAAGACACAATTCTGGGACAAAGGAGGACCTGCGTGGCAGAAGATCGTTGTCTGTCTTATTTTCGATGGTATTGGTCCCTGCGATAAGAACACTCTTGATGTCTTGGCCACAGTCGGCATATATCAGGATGGAATAATGAAGCATGATGTTGATGGAAAAGAGACCGTGGCACATATTGTCTGTGTACCCTCCTCGACCGGATTACAAGACGCGTTTTAGTGCTTACGGAAGTTGTTAACCTAGTTCGAATATACCACCCAGCTATCGATAACTCCTTCCCAGCAGCTAATACGCCCGCAGGTCGACAATCCCGACAATTTACCGCCCGTACAGATGATCTTCTGCTTGAAACAAAAGAACAGCAAGAAGATCAATTCGCATCGGTGGCTTTTTAATGCATTTGGAAGAGTTCTGAACCCAGAGGTCTGTATATTGATCGACGCAGGGACGAAGCCTGGACACAAATCCCTCCTAGCCCTCTGGGAGGCGTTCTACAACAATAAACACCTGGGAGGCGCCTGTGGTGAAATTCACGCTTTACTTGGCCCACGTTGGGAAAAATTAGTGAATCCCTTGGTTGCTGCGCAGAACTTCGAGTATAAAATATCCAACATATTAGACAAACCTTTAGAGAGTGCCTTTGGGTACGTCAGTGTCTTACCAGGGGCGTTTTCTGCTTACCGCTACCGTGCTATCATGGGTCGACCTTTAGAGCAGTATTTCCACGGCGATCACACTTTATCCAAGAAACTGGGTAAGAAGGGAATAGAGGGTATGAATATCTTCAAGAAGAATATGTTTCTTGCTGAGGATCGTATTCTGTGCTTTGAGCTTGTCGCGAAGGCGGGATACAAATGGACGCTGAGTTATGTGAAAGCCTCCAAAGGGGAGACAGACGTTCCAGAAGGTAAGATATTCCACCCTCAAACGTATCTCCCCGAAACTAATGCAAGCGATATAGCACCTCCAGAGTTTCTTAGTCAAAGGCGGCGATGGTTGAATGGGTCCTTCGCCGCCAGCCTTTATTCGGTCATGCACTTCAACCGCATCTACAAAAGTGGCCATAATTTACTCCGACTCGTTTTTCTGCATGTGCAGTTAGTCTATAATATCTGTCAGCTTACCATGACTTGGTTTTCTCTGGGTAGGTCTTCTACGTAAGTTAGGTGATTTGGGCTAATGAAGATAGCTTCCTACTGGCTTACTACCTCGGTCATCATGGACATCGTTGGAACTCCAAGTGCGACGATAAAAAACAAGGGATGGCCATTTGGGAATGATGCCTCACCTATCGTTAATAACATCATAAAGGCCTTATACCTGGCATTTTTAATGCAGCAATTCTTCCTTGCGCTCGGAAATCGACCTAAAGGGTATGCGTTCTGCACCTGTTATGCATACTTGGACTAACAGCTTTCAGGTCCCAAACTTCCTATATTTTAACCTTTCTCTACTTCGCGATCGTTCAACTGTACATCCTCATACTGTCATTTTACCTCGTGGCCCAGGCATTTTCTGGAGGAAATATAGACCTCGACTTCGATAATGGTGCTGGAGGATTTGTGGGTTCTTTTTTCACTTCGACGACAGGACTAGTGTTGATCGCCCTGGTTTCGACCTATGGGACTTACATCATAGCTAGCATACTCTATTGTGATCCCTGGCATCTTCTGACATCTTCGTGGGCATATTTCCTCGGGATGCCTTTAACGATCAATGTTCTCAATGTCTACGCGTTCTGCAACTGGCATGATGTCTCGTGGGGAACAAAAGGCTCGGATGATACCGCCTCCCTTCCATCTGCCAAGACGATGAAATCAGTAACGCAGAAAAGCTTCGTTGAGGAGGTCGACAAGCCTCAGGTCGATATCGATATCGACTTTGAGTGTACTGTCCGACGCGCCCTTTCACCGTGGCAGGAACCGAAGGAGAAGAAGGAGGTGCAACTGGAGGACTCGTACAAAACTTTCCGAACCAATTTGGTGCTACTGTGGACATTATGCAATGGCTTGTTGGCATTGCTGATCAATAATGACAGCGTGAGGAATCTATGCTTGACGGTATGCTCACTTCGACCAATTTTACGTCTGGGAATTTTACTAAGATTTTGCTTTTAGACTACGTCGACGGATCGTACGGCCTGGTATTTCAAAGTCATCTTATGGGCTACATCGGGTCTATCTGTCTTTAGATTTCTAGGAGCTCTTTGGTTTCTGGGGAAGACGGGGCTGTTGTGTTGTTTCTCTCGGCGCTAGCCAACACCTTAGATAGTGCTCTATGTTTTTTTTTTTTTTGGGGGGGGGGGGGGGGGGCTTCGATGATAACTGTCCGTCTACCAGTGACAAATTCTCTAACATTCAGTGTGTCTGGCTGTCTTTGCCCTGTTGTCCAGTGTAGCAGAAGACCACTGGATATCTATATAATCCTTAGTTCTACCAATAATGCAGAGGTTTTTTTTTTTTTTTTTTTTTTCCTTTTCAACCGGACTTCTTGGCATTCGGAATCCGCGGAACCCGCCGCTAGTTGACTTGTGTAGAGCGGAACTCCCTCCCCATGCCAAAAAAAGCAACCTAGTTGGCTGACCAGCGAAAGTGAAAATCAGAAACCGGCGAAGGCGATGGACACTCTAGAATATACTGTCTCCCATTGGCGAGCCCTATTCTGAGAGTGGCGCAGTGATGCCCTCCGCCATGTTCCTGGTCTTGGCATACTATTTTCGTCTGCTTCTTGGCGCGTGCGAGCGCTTCATCCCGCACTCGTGGCTAGGAGAGGACAAACGAGATTTTATAATTCTCTCTTGATAGACCATAGAATACGGAATTCGATAGTGGTACAGTGACCACGTTCATTCTCCAGAATGTTGCGACGTCGCGTGGTGTGTAACCCCTCCCTATTATTTCAATAAATTGGGACCGCTCTAATTCGTAAACCCCCAGTGTGATTCATGCCATGCCCGAAAGGTATAGATCCTGCATCTCCGATGACATATAGATGCGCTATCCTATTCAAAGATGAATTTTCTTAGTAATGTCATATCAGGTTCGGTGCGATAAGGAAGACCCGTGCGGAAACTGCCAGGATCAAATGACCGATTGCACTCGACTTCGGGGCATGAAGCGATTACCGAAATTACCGAAGCGAGGGGCTGTTCAAACGCGAACTAGAGAGAGCAGAATTCCAAGAGACAGGACCCTCGTTTCTCAGCTTTTGATTACAGGCCGACGGTCAAGACAAGTCTCCGTCGAACAGTCAAGTGAGGGTTCTATGTTGAATGACCTCCCACCTCACATCGAGCATGGATCCTTGGATCTCCCAGATGACCTATATTCGCCGCTAATTGCGCCCACCATTGACACGAATTATGAGTTGCCAGGCTGGGTGTCGCTCATTCCTCTCACGGACGCCCAGATGATCAAACAACCCAATTCAGGACAATCGCTGGAGCTGGTTCGAGGAAGGCATCAGACTCTTGAGTTCGCTCTATCCATTGCAAGCCAACTGCTAGGTGGCATGAGCCGATGTACGGGCATGCTATTTGAGACAACAAGAAATGAGGAATTGCACAGCTTTCCTCCCATTGAGCTACTGTATTGGATGCTGAACGGTATACCTGTCACTCGGCTCAACCCCTTCCACAATATAAGCATGTACTCATTCATATCTCTGCAGACATCGGAAGCAACAAATTTGGATCCTATGTCCAGGACTTTTTTCGACATATTAGTAACGAAACCCTCAAGCGCATGGGCCTATCTATCTTGTTAGGAACTGCTACGGCGTCCGATGCTTTGCTTTACACCGTCTGCGTCAATTCTGTGGCGTACAAGTTCCTCGATACGGTAGCTGCTATTGAGAGCGATACCATTCTGGCTCAGAGTCTGCGGCATAGCGCTCTGCTCTACCGGGAGACCGCTCAAAGAGCCCTCAGAAAGATTCCTCTCTTTACGGAGTCGTCGCTCCCTTTGTTACAGGCTACATTATGTGGAGTAAGTTGCGCAATACCTAACTCACAACATTGCTCCTAATCAACTGGGACTAGATATTTCTATATCAAGGATTAGGCGACATTAGCACTTGTCAAGAGTTGACCAAAACTGCGTGCAGAGTATGCATGGATATCGGTCTTCATCCGGATGCCACTGGGATGCACAATTCAAATGAAGAGGAGTACTACTGCTTCATGTGGTGCTACATTCTGGACAGGAACTACGCCTGGAAAATCGGGAGACCGGGAATCCTTACATTGGGACCTGATACGAGGGTGGACCCTCCCACATCGAGACCTATTATTTCAACCCTCCTCTTAATATACTTAGAATTAGCCAAGATCCAGGACACGATGATACCCTTCTTAATTGACTCCTCTACGGGAGATTGGAATGTCTGCCGGGCTTTCAATAGCGTCGCGTCGCAGCTCCTGCGGGACATGTATGCCATCCGTGGGAAAATCGACCAGGTACGTGATCTTGAACTTCTTAGCGATATCGATATGATTTAATAGTTGTGGCTTTTAGATTGAATCTCCCTCGCCAAACTGGACTGGCCTTGACGTCAGCAGCGAAATGGCGTCCCTCAATTTCTCATACCACTCCATAATGACCAGCATTTTATACCTACACCAAATCGCCCCAGGACAAGTAGCCATAGAGACCTGCCTCACATCAGCACGGCAGGAGTTACGGGCTCTAATAACCATCTGCGAGTCAAATAACACACCGAAGACGGTTGCTTATCTACACTGGTTAGTCCCATCTGTTGACTATAGTACTGCATGAACAGACAGCACTAATATCCAATCAACGAATAGGACCCTCCTATACTACCCCATCACAGCATGCTTCGCACTATTCTGCAACGCCGTCGCAACATGTCATCACGGGGATTTCCAGATCCTCAAGGCCCTCGCAAATTGTCTCGCGCACAGCGGGACAATGAGTCAGCCTATCGCTACGATGCAGAATCTTTTTCAGCAGTTTGTGGCACTGTCGAGGTGCTTTCTCAGTGAGGAGAGCTTGACCTTGAATGATTCAGGAGGGAATATAAGTACATTGCAGTCTCAAGTGCAGTTGGGGTTTCAACCGCTGGACGGTGGTATACTTGATTACTCTCAGATCCCGTCAAATTTGCCTTCTTGGTTTGGCTCTGCTGTTAACCAGGACACTATATCCTGGTCTAATGGGGATGTTGAAAGCGTGGCCTTTTCGTCACCATTGGGTGCTTTTCAAAGCCATGATGCTCTATGCGATAGTCAAAATTTCTCCAGTCAGGCGGGGTCGGACTAAGAGCGGACCAATATGCCCCCTCAGGACCGATGGCCTCTCTGTCGCAGGAACTGTTTTATACACACCTACTCATATGACCCTCTGTATAACTTGGCTGTTTCGTGACATTTCCAGCTCACATGCCATATTCACCTCAATAGAAATTATCCTTAGATTTCTGATACAGCTGAACATAAGAGACTCTGCACCGGGTTTGTAATGGATACTTCACAACTCACGCACCATTGAAGCAACTAGAAACGAACTGCAGTGGGGCTTGTATGGAACTTTTCCGTAGCACCAGCACTAATCTGCAGAGCTTAGTGCAACTTGCGGACGCACAGGCGAGTCACCCAACGAACCTGACTTTTATTACGTCTATCTGTCAAGAAGCGTTATGCATGTGTTAATCTGAGCTGGCGGATCATAAAGGTCCGACATAAAGCCCCGAAAAGTAGATGCCGGGTGTACAAGGATGTACATGCGCTAGTCGACGCTGTCCACTCAAAAGGGCGTTCAGGTGCCTGCGTCGGCAGATCTTGACTGATCCAGGGAGAAAATGGAAACCTTACTGTTCAGCGCCCAATCTTATCTGCTTTTTTAGGCTTAAACCTTCACCTGATCGTATGGAAGAACTGCTGCTTTACTCATTATCAATCCCGCAAGGCATGTTGCTATCTTCCGAAGTGCTTATTTGACTGAGACACCGACCTGCTAAATCAGTCTTTCAATCCTTCAAAGGGTTCGCGGTATGATTATGAATGAAAGGCAAATATTCAGTCGTTGATCACCTTAACCCATGTTCTGACACGCCTGCAGTACTGTTATATCAAGGCCCGGACATGAATAATATGCGGCAAGGCGCAATGTGTGATAGGCTGGAGGGCTTATTGCACATTCGATTCCGGATTCTAGATGCATCCAAGCCTTGAATATCTCCGAAACTGGGTGATCATGTTCCGATATTATGGTTTCATGATTATCGCTCCTCATCTCGCTACTCTTGCAGGTATATGAGCTTTGGTGGACGTTTCGCAAACTCAAATCAGTTCCCACCAATGAGAGGGGAAAGTGCAAATATATTGCAGAATGCATATGCAAATGCAGGCCCATGTCCTTCAGGTCTGCCCAAAATACGGCGACTTTCTTGCCGGGGAGTTAGCAGGACCGGAGTTTAAAATTCTCGAAACGGGATAGCTAACATATATGACCATCATTGCATAATGAGAATATTAACTATGCCGCTGTAGAATATCCGTTGGGATCTAGAAGTTCTCGCTGTTTGGGCTTCCAAGCCGAGAGTACATTTGAGTCACATGGCCATAAACAATGGAAGCGAGCACGTGGTGGAGGCCGTCGCGATCCACATCGAGGATGTCGGGGAGCCACATCATTCCGAGCAACCTCCCACCACGCTATGGAGTCAGATCGACGAACAGCCAAGCGGCTCATTACCTCTCATTGCCATTGTGGGCATGGGGATGAGATTCCCTGGTAACATCCGAACTGCTGAGGAATTTTGGTCACTGCTGGTGGAGAAAAGGAGCGCCCTAGGCGAGATCCCTCCAGGAAGGTACCTTGGAGACTCTTTCTATCACCCAACCAGGCCCCATGAAATCAAAACTAAGCACGGATACTTCTTGCAGGAAGAGTATCTTGGCAAGGTTGATAAAGACTTTGTCGGAAAACCATCAGAAGCGGGAAGTTTAGATCCTCAGCAAAGACTTCTGCTCGAGGTTGTGTGGGAGTGTATGGAGAATGCTGGCCAGTCGGACTGGAGAGGCCGCGATATCGGCTGTTTCGTAGGAAGTTTCGGAGAAGATTGGCTCGAAATCACCAGCAAAGACACTCAGTACATAGACCGGTTTAGAGCTATGGGGACGGGAGACTTTGCGTTTGCCAACCGAATTTCATTCGAGTTCGACCTAAAAGGTCCAAGGTACGCTGATTCTACTGACCTTCCGTTGCCCTAGAGAATTTCGAACTCTACACTCTTCCCTCTCGTCTAACTGACCGTTTGGTGAGTAGTATCACATATAAAACGGCATGCTCTTCTTCCCTGGTTGCATTACATCAAGCTTGTCAATCAATATACTCCGGCGACTGCTCTGCGGCCATTGTTGGGGGGAGCAGTATCATATTCTCCCCTACAATGTCTGTAACAATGTCCGATAATTTGGTCTTGGCTCCTGATGGCAGATGCAAGACTTTCGATGCCTCAGCAGACGGGTACGGGCGCGGAGAAGGCATCAATGCCATATTCATCAAGCCGTTGGATGCTGCCATACGGAACGGTGACCCCATTAGGGCCATTATTCGCTCGACAGCAACCAATAGTGATGGAAGAACTCCGAATATCTCAACACCGGACCGGGAAAGCCAAGAGACCCTTATCTGGCGAGCATACAGCAGAGCGGGGATCAGCGATCCCTGTCAGACGGCATTGTTCGAGTGCCATGGAACCGGAACAACTATAGGCGACGTGACAGAAACTCAGGCTGTTACTAGCGTTTTCGGAGAGAAGGGAATATTTATTGGTGCGGTATGTTCCCTACGCATAAGCCTGTGTTGATTTGCATTTACTAATGTTAAGCTCGGGAAGGTAAAACCAAATGTTGGCCACATGGAAGGCGCATCTGGTTTGACCAGTGTGATCAAAGCCGTTCTTTCCTTAGAACATAGACAGATTCCCCCGAATATATATTTTGAGACACCACACCCGGAGAGTAAGTTCATTGAAATTGAAGAATCATGTCATTTCTCAAACTAACCTACAAAGTTCCATTTGAGGTTGGCAAATTAGAGGTACCGATAGACACATTACCATGGCCGGAGGACAAAGAGGCGAGGGTGAGTGTAAACAGTTTTGGAATCGGAGGAGCAAATGCCCATGTAAGCCAATCGTTGGATACGCCTTTAAGCTTTCGGCGTGGCAGGGTGCTGATGTGATATCAGGTTATATTAGACGCCTTTCAACAGCACGACATTATTTCAGCCCCGCGAAAATACTCACATCAGATCTTAGCCCTGTCTGCATGGGGAGCGAATGCCCTTAATAAGAAAATCGAACAACTTCAATCGTACATTGAGCAACACCCCCGTGCGTTGAGAAACGTTGCCTTCACATTTAGTTCTAGGAGAGATCATTTATCTCATCGTGCTTTTGTGGTTACAGACGGCGATGCAATAAGTACCGATGCGTTTCAAAGGGGGCATTTACCTGAGCTGCAAGCATCGGAGTTGATCTTCGCCTTCACCGGTCAAGGTGCACAGTGGCCCGGAATGGCTAGGAGCCTCATTGATGCATATTCCCAATTCTCCAATGATTTGCAGATAATGGACGGTACCCTTAAAGGCCTTCCACTTCCGCCAAAGTGGCTCTTACATAGTATTCTTTTCCCTTTCACCAACCGCAAACATGGCGATGTGCTAACAGACTGCAGATACCCTGATGAACTGCGACCAGACTACAATGGACCGTGCTGAGTGCTCTCAACCGCTATGCACTGCCATTCAGCTGGCTATGATCAATCTTCTCGCGTCATGCGGTATACACCCATCCAAAGTGATTGGCCATTCCAGCGGGGAAATTGCTGCTGCATATGCATCGGGGGCCATCTCAATGGAGACAGCTATAATCCTAGCATACTATCGTGGCCAGGTATCTTCGCAATGTGAGGGGAAAGGGGCTATGATGGCAGTGGGTATGGGCCCAAAACAAGTCCGTTCTTACATTACAGATGGTATCGTTGTCGCCTGCTATAATAGCCCCGAAAGTGTGACTTTATCAGGAGACAGGGCATCGCTGGAAGAGGTGGCATCAAGAATACGCAGCGACACACCGGATACACTAATTAAAATGCTTCCTGTCCAAGTTGCCTATCACTCTAGTAAGTTGAGCTGTCTCAATCCGAGGATCAGCATTGATGCTTGATAGGCCACATGATGTTCGCAGCAGCCCACTATGAAGAACTAATCCGACCTTACGTGACCTGCAGGCCGAAGTTGGCAGCTCAAATGTTTTCGACCATGACTGGCCAAGAAATCCAGAATACAAGCCAGCTGGATGCAGCTTACTGGAGGGCGAACCTGGAATCACCAGTCCAGTTCACTGCTGCCATGAGTACAGCGTTGAAGTCGGTGTCTAAACTACCGCAGCCGCCTCTTGTCCTAGAGATTGGGCCACACTCAGCACTTTCGGGGCCTATCCGTCAGATCTCCAAGGATGTGGAAATATCGAACACATACTGTCCAACCGTAGTCCGGGGGCAGGACTCCACTTCCACGTTTCTGCAAGCCGTGGGTCAGGCGTATCTCCACGGCTCGCGGGTTCGTTTCGAGGCTGTCAACGGGCCTGGGACCTGCCTAAAAGACATTCCACCTTATCCCTGGCAATACGACGATTTAGGCTGGGCTGAAAGTCGGCCCCCTCGTCAATGGCGATTGCGCAAATTTCCGCATCATGAATTGCTCGGTTCACGTACCCTGGAATCGGGTGACTTGGAGCCTTGTTGGAGAAACATCCTTCGCCTCGATGAAGTTCCATGGATCTGGGACCACAATGTAAGCGGCCAAATAGTGTTCCCTTGCGCTGGCTACATAGCCATGGTGGCCGAGGCAGCCAGACAAATCACCGGTTCTGATAAGATCTTGTTGCGAAACATACTGATCAGAAATGCCTTGCTTTTGGAGCCGAGTCTCGAATACGAGCTTCTCACAAGCATGCGACCAGTAACAGTTAATGACCTAGTGGAGTCCTCATGGTACGAGTTTACTGTTTGTTCATATGATGGTAGCTCGTGGAAAAAGCACTGCTCTGGCCAAGTTATGTCTGGCACGCCCAGCGACCCACCGCCGCTGTCAAGACCCCTTGTATACCCAAGACCTCTCTCGTCGCCATATTTATATCGACAACTGAAGAAGGCGGGACTAAAATATGGGACAACCTTTCAAGGCCTGCGTGATATCACAGTTAGTCCTTCAACTTATGAAGCCGCGGCGACTGTTGAGGACGATCCACGCTTGCATAGTGGCCGCTACCTAATTCATCCTACCGCCATTGACCAGTGCTTGCAGTTACACTGTGTTGCGGCATGTCGCGGTATTGCACCGGGGGTCGGTGTAGTTGGTGTTCCCTCGTATATTGGTGCGGTGTACCTAACGCACAGCAGCGAGACCATGTCATTGGTGGTCAATCCGACATCCTCTGGACCTATGTCTGGTAGGTTGGGAGGAGATTCATGTCTGATACGCAGTGATAGTAGCATCGCTCTATCCATGTGGGACGCCCGTTTCTTTGCGCTAGAGAGTGAAGCAGCGATCATACGCGAAGAGCCGTTTCTCTGCTCCCACATGAACTACGAACCCGAGATCCGTCTCAACCTTACAAAAGGCTTGATCAAGCGGGCAGGTGTGGATACAGGATTAGAAACAACAGCTAGGCTTGCCACTTTGGCAATATTAGATTTTGATGTTCTGGTCCGTGATTCAACACCAACCGTGCCCCATAT
This sequence comes from Aspergillus niger, assembly GCF_000002855.4. NCBI lineage: Eukaryota > Fungi > Ascomycota > Eurotiomycetes > Eurotiales > Aspergillaceae > Aspergillus > Aspergillus niger. The sequence continues at coordinate 1,435,618 of NT_166520.1, forward strand.
GACAAAATATCAGCAGTGGATTCAGTCCGAGGCCCTTCGAATAAGAACGGAAGACTATCACAGCATTGAAGAGGCACGAAATTGGGCACGCATGAGCCCTGGTGAACGCCTCAGTCTATGGAAAGCACTACTTGACAAAGTTCCCGATCACAGACTGTCTGGTTTTTTTGCAGATGCGCGATACTGCCTTGAATCGGAGATGGAGTCCCTAATGGCGGGAAAGTCATCGGCGGCACAGGTACTAGCTCCACGTGACTCATGGAAAGACATCTATGCGTATGCGGTGAATATTTTCGATTGGGATCGATTTTTCCGGCTCGTCGCACATTCCAGTCCTCAGCTACGAATCCTTGAAATTGGTGCTGGAACTGGATCCGCCACGGTGGCTGCATTGAGAGCTCTAGTCGATGCCAGTGGAGATCGAAGTTTCGCCAGATATGTTGTGACGGATGTCACGCCTGGGTTTTTGATACCCCTGCAGGAGAAGCATGGAAATCAATTGGAATATGCCGTCCTTGACATATCGCTGTCGCCTGCAGACCAGGGTTTCGACGTTGGAGGCTTCGATTTAGTTATCGCATCCAATGTAATACATGCTACGCCAAGTTTGAACAAGACTCTCATAAATGTGAAGACACTACTGAGGCCTGGTGGCTGGTTCTTCCTTCATGAGCTATCTGCTGGTACGATCAATACATTCCCCTCCCAGCGCCTGCTAACTCTCAGTGGCCAGATGTACCTTATGTTGATTGGGTTATGGTATGTTAAATATTAGTTTCATTGTCCCTCTATAGCACTATAGTTGTGCCTAAAAGAAACGTTTAACTTGTCGAGCAGGGTACCCTCCCCGGATGGTGGTTAGGGGACTCAGACCAGCGTCTTGATCGACCTTATGTCAAGGTCGATAGATGGAACGACGAACTCACCAAAGCAGGCTTTCTTGAAATGGAAGACTTTGTAGATGACGAAGACTTTCCATTCCAGTTGTCTGCCACCATGATAGCAAGGAGCGCGCCGTTAAAGCCGTCTCTTCCTGTCGTCAGCCTTCTGGGAACCCCGCAGACCCAACAGCACCCTTGGGTAGCAGTCATTGAGAAGAAACTTGCCAATCAAGGGTACACCGTTCGTTGGTGTGTACTCGGTGATTTTGTTGAAGAAGGTGTTGTTATTTCCCTCCTTGATCTTGATGGACCTTTTCTTTACGACTTGTCGGAAGAGTCTTTCTCGAGCTTTAGGAATTATCTCTCCGTTGCCCAGCGGACACTCTGGGTCACCCGGCTTTCCCAGAAGACGTGCTCGGATCCTCGCTATGGTCTTATCCAGGGATTTAGCCGTACCATAAGAGCTGAGACAGGCATTGACTTCAGAACCCTGGAGGTTGATGACTTTAATGATACTACTGCGGGCCTTCTAGTCCGTGTGTTCAACGAGTTTCTCGATGAGAAGGCCAATCCCTCTGGCAGAGATTATGAATACACCATTGAAGACAGCATTGTATATACAACAAGATGCAATTTCCTATCAAAAGAGAAGCAGCTTGAAGTTGAAGGCAATTGCGGACCCCTCCGCCTCCATCCTGGAGTACGCGGTGTCCTAGATACGCTCCAGTGGGTGGAAGAGGAACGGCAGATGGAACTCAAGCCGGATGATATCGAAGTGGAGATGAAGTATCTTAGCTTGAACTTCAAGGATCTCATGTTTGCCTTAGGCCTACTCGTGACTGATCTGCCCCTGGGTATAGAGGGGAGCGGTGTTGTCCGCAGAATAGGATCGGAAGTGGTTGATTTGCACGCGGGAGACGCAGTGATCGTAATTCAGCAGGGCACATTCAAGACTCGATTAATCACGCGGGAAACGAACTGTATGCGCATCCCAGGCGGTATATCTCTCGAACAGGCATCTGCGATGCCCTGTGTCTACGCAACGGCCATTTACTCCCTGCTGACGATAGGAAATCTGAACAAAGGACAGGTGAGATGATACTGAGTTCTTTTGAATTTGTCCGCTAATATTCTCCCTTCAGACTGTTCTTGTCCATTCAGCTTGTGGTGGTGTTGGGCTGGCAGCGATCGACATTTGCCGCATGGTTGGTGCTGAGGTATTGCTCCTTTCCCAGTCAGTAATTTAATGCTCACCGATATATAGATCTATGCCACGGTCAGCAGCGAGGAAAAGATTCAGTTCCTCATGAAGAACTTCAATCTTCCACGAGATCGTATCTTCGACTCTCGAAGCGTCTCATTTCGCAGAGGTGTTCTAGCTGCAACAAACGAACGTGGTGTGGACCTTGTCCTGAACTCTCTGGCAGGAGAACTTTTGCACGCATCTTGGGACTGCGTGGCGCCCATGGGCAAAATGATCGAAATTGGTAAACGTGACATGCTAGAGCATGGGAAGCTGGAGATGGTGCACTTTGCTAACAACCGCTCCTTTTTTGGTGTTGACTTGAGTGAGATGCTCGATGACTACCCAGACCTTGTCCGGGGGTATATTCCCACTTTCATAATGACACTAATAACGACCAATGGATGCTAATGGTCTATAGAGCAATCAATGAGATGTTTACCTACTGCCAAGAAGGGCGACTTCAGGCGCAATTATTTCCACGAATGTTCGAGGCAGATGATATAGGAAGTGCATTCCGACATATGCAGACTGGCCGGCACATAGGTAAAATTGTTGTGAAAATGCCGGAGGTGCCTCACAGTCTCAAATACAAACCGATCGAGAAGAGATACATCTTCTCTCCTACAAGGTCGTACCTGCTCGTGGGTGGCTTCGGAGGAATTGGTCGAGTGCTGGCGACATGGATGGTCACCAACGGCGCCAGACATCTGGTTATAATGTCACGATCAGCAGGACAATCCGAGTCTGATCAAGCCTATGTCAAGGAGCTAGAGAGCCAGGGCTGCACAGTAGCTATAGTCCATGGCAGTGTTGAGGACGCAGAAAGTGTCGAGCAAGCAGTCTCTGCCAGTGAGCACGAGCTCGCCGGGATCGTCAATCTCTCATTAGTACTACAGGTAGGCCTCCCAGGTCTCCAAACAACCCTGAAAAGCGTGCTGAAACTGCCCAACTTCGGCAAGGACGAACTCTTCGCGAACATGTCATACGCCCAATGGCTGGCACCCCAAGGCCCGAAAATCCGCGGTACATGGAACCTGCACAACGCCTGTTCCGAGAAGCAGCTCGACTTCTTCGTCCTTTTCAGCTCCGTCGTAGGAACATCCGGCAACCCAGGCCAATCCAACTACGGCGCAGCGAACACCTTCGTCGACTCTTTCGTAACCTACCGACGATCTCTAGGCCTTCCAGCAACCCGCGTCACACTCGGCGCCGTCGAAGAAGTAGGCAACTTCAGTCGCAACACTCGACTAGTCGAGCTCTTCCAAACGCAATCACGCTTCTCCCTCTCCGAGAAAGAAGTCATTGACGCATTCCGTCTCGCCCTACCTCACACCAACACCACCACCGACCCGCCCTCCCTTATCGCCTCCCCACTAGACATAATGGTCGGGGTAACGTCCTTCCTCAACCCGGACCAAATGGAGATAAACAACAGCAAAGCCTTATTCGAGCAAGACGTGCGCTTCAACATCCCCTCCCTGATGCGAACCAGCAAAGCCGAAGCGCACAATCAAGAAGCCGACGTTCTCCTCCGATTATTCGAAGCCATCGCCAACGACCCATCCTTCCTAAATGACCCTAAATGCGAGAGCACCATTATCTGCGAACTCGGGAAACGCGTCGGCAATTTCTCGGCGCAGGCCGGGCTCGACGAGAAGCAGATCGCTAGTTTCCCTATCGACTCGCTCATGGGGCTGGAAGTTAAGTATTGGATTCGGCGTAGTTTGGATCTGGAGACGTCTGTTCTGGAGATCTCACAGGCGAAGACTGTAGCTGGTGTGGCGGCTTTGGTTATGAAGGGGCTACGGACGAAGTATGGCATTAGTGCTGAGGATGGAACTGGCTAGACTGCTCCCTTAGCCAAGTTAGGTGGGACGATGTGTGGACAAAAGGCGGTGGGTGTCAAAGTGGTGCGGTGTGGTGCTCGTGGGGCCACAGGGGAGGTTCAGAATGTGGGGCCAATTTGCTGTTTGTTTGTATGTTTGCTTTGGACGGGAAGCGCTCACTCACAGTACACGGTCGCTGAGTGTGGTCTGATTTCCCGTTGTCTTATCCCTTACTTACTTGCTCCCTCGTTTGGAATAGTTTCGTTGGAAAGAAATGAGATCGCTTTTTCTACTCGAGTAAGCCTCCTTAATACTTATTCCGGTACATGAGTACACCGTACTTTTCAGAATCTGGCATGGTCTGCATTAATGCGACCGGTCCTCTCATCGGTCAGGTGACCTTTCCAGAGCGTGTCTTGAGGTCCTTTATCCGCCAGCCAAACCAAAGATTGAACATTAATGTAGGCATCTTTGAAACTGTTGGCAATTCTAATATGGATGTAGAAATGAAAACTTGTAATCATTCGAGACTATCTAGTCTAGTATCAATAAGAGAGTGGAGATCCGTTCATGAGGATCAAACCATCCCTTCCACAACCCGTCTATACCCTACTATATATTTCGCCGAGTACTCAGGCGGAATTATCACCATACAGAACCCCCAGCATAGTCTGCACAGCTCCCCTCAATTCATCCTCGTTCGCACAGGATGCAAACACGATTCGGTCCATTCGGACAATAATATACTTTCCCTGCACTTTATTCCCTAGAAGGAAAGAATCATAATCTAAGGGCCTGGGACGATCAGTGCACAAGGGGGATTTAGCGAATTCGTCTGCGGAGGCGAGTTGGAAGATGTTTCTTCCTTTAGATGAGCTTATCGCCTCAACATCACTTCCCTCCGAAATAAAGGGGATATTGGTTGGATTAAATTCGCCACGGGACCAGTTTTCGATGCCTTCGAGGGCGTGCTTGATAGCTGGAATCTCGGATGAGTCCCGCACGTATACGAATAGGCGGAAGAGAGAGGTCGTATTATCTAAACAGTAGATGACGTCGTCTGTGAAAAGTATCTCACTGTCCTCGGTGCGGCGACAATATACTTGGGGAAGATAGAGACCGCCGTTCAGATCTGGGATGAAAGGCATTCCGTTGGAGTATCTGTATCGGAATATTGCAGCGTTTCTGCGACCATGCTGCAGCTGTCGTTTCCAGCTGGGAATGAACTGGATAAACCAGATGTACCAGTCTCGGAGGAAAATCTTCAGTGGATGCGTTTCGCATACCATAACCCCATTTGCGACCGTTGTCGCTAGAGAAATCTTGAGCTGTTGCCTGCGCTCCTCGTACCATGCCTTCAAAACATGATGGTGGGTCTTCTTGTTAGAATGGTAGCGGCAGAGCATAGCTAGGCGCCAGGAGAGGGATATTGCGTCGCGAAAACCGGATACGATACCCTGCCCGCCAACTGCAATGACGGTAAGTATATGTGCGATGGAGAGCATCAATATGACTTACAGGGCGGGAAGACGTGAGCCGCATCACCACACAGTATCACTCGATCCTTGGCCCATACGTTGCAGGTTCGCGACGAGAATGTGAACGGGTGACAGCGAAGTACCTCAATGCAGTCTTCGGGAAACTGCACGTCCTCAGCAAGCCTGTACAGTCAGCTATTTGCCCCGCGCGATAGAAAGGTAGACGTACTGATATCGACTTCCCTTATGTGTGATATAGGGATAAACGATGCGTCGCATTTCTGCAGGACTAGCCATTACATATCCATCTTCTCCTTCGTGGATGATATACTCGAACCGCCACAGTCTGTCAGCTGGGAGGCCAAAGCGCCCGGCAACTGCTGGCCTATCCGGATTGCAGAGGAATCGAAATTCAGGTGGAAAGAATAAGTCATAAACTTGCTCTGGTGAGTAACCTCGTTCCCACAGGGGGAAGTTGGGATGCGACTGCGGTGTTGGGACGGTGATCCGCCAGTTCAATGCCACCCAGGTTTCCTCGTAGAAGGCTCTGTTGTAATGTCAGCGAAGGCAGTGCCAAGAATAGTGGGTTATCTGACGCATGAAATTTCTCTAAGATGACGCCCCGCGGTTCCAAATATTGCTTGCGTGTATAACCAGTCTTTCCGTCCGCGCCAACGAAGAATCTTGCTCGAAGACCATGCTCCTCTCCGGTCGCGTCGCGATAGGTACAATATGTCCAGTCTTCGTCTTCTTCGAGCTCAACGACAGTCGCGTTGCACCGCAAGGAGCAATGGGACGAAGGCATGCAGCCCCTGATGTGGCTCTCGAGGACGGGTTGTTTATGGCCTATGAAGCCAACATGACCTGTCGCTCCTGCAATCTTGACATCGTCAGCAGGTACACATTTAAGCAAGTTGGTAGAGCCCACTATATTGTAGTCCATTGCCAGAATCGGAGTTTTGTGCATATTGCAATCGGTCCCACTGACGAAATTGAACCTTCCCATAGCTGATTGATCAGCTTTATTAGTCTCCAGCATATGGGCAATGTGGGAAGACTCACAGGTGCCTATCTTGGTATAAATGAAGTCGTACAGACCCAGGCCTTGCAGGAAACGGATCCCATCATCATCCAAGGCTATCCCACGAGGATCGGTGGTGATTGTTGGCTCTTTTTCCAAAACGACATTATGGACACCGGCGCGACCGAGGTAAGCAGATAACAGAGCGCCCGTAGGGCCGCATCCACATATAACGACATCAGTCGTTTCCCAGTCTTTCTGATCCGTCATGCCTAGGTATTTGTTGCCTCAGATATCGCCCTGGATCGAGGTGAAGATGTCCAACAGCGATTAATAAAGCTGTGGCAAGGGGCACAGGCCGCTTATGGGGGAGGAACAGCCGGCACCGGCGGGACCTGGAGTTGAAGGCACACCTGCATGACCTGTTGTCGACCGCGAAGGACAAAGCAGTGAGCCACAAATAGGCTACATTGAAACCCTCGTGACATATTGGCATGAATGTTGATCTCCCGAGAAGTTGTGGGGGAGAGAAGAAGAGAGGAAGGGGAAAGCCGTAAAGCCGGTGGACAAGCGGGACGCCGTGAGGAGAACCTCAGGCAACAGCATCTTGCTTCCTGCGTCGATCACGAGGGGACTAGTTTGATGTCTTTCTCACTTCCCAACCCCCCAACATCACTAGCAGCGGGGCAATAATGACCCCCAACCCACCCCCAGACACCCCAGCCATACACTCTATGCCAGACGCGGGACAATCGATGGATAAAGGGTGAAATTTGGTTCATACACCGGCTGCCAACATGCCATCAAGTCGAACTCGCAATAGAAAGGAACGGAGCTGTCCCTGGTGCTCTCAGTCCTTCACTAAGGAGGACCATCTCTCTCGCCATATTAGAACCCACACAAAGGAGAGACCGTTTGCTTGTTCCGTGTGCGGCAAACCTTTCAGTCGCCAGTATGGTCTTTCTCCATTATTAGATGTCACCTCAACTAACCATTTAGCGATTCCCTTCTGCGACATGCACGTAATCACGGACAGGCTATTCCTCAGCAGCCCAGGCTTCCAGAGCAGTCAACTTCTGCCCAAATTCCCCAAGTTGATAATGCAATCTGCACCACGCCCGGGTTGGGTGATGTCATTGCGTTGAATCCACTGCAAACACCTCCCATATTATTAGATACGCCGCCTTTATCATTGACTGACCAGCCAGAAACTGGGAATGTACCTACATCTACTTTTTCTTCGAGTGCTGGGGAAAATGAGCGCCTTACTATGCTAGAAGCAAACGGAATTGATCCGACGGTTGACAAGGCACACGGACGGGTTTCACGGCATCCGGGGCCGGCAACCAGCCCTCCCAGTGGCTCTCTAGGTTCCCTAGGTCCACTGGATAATGGACTAAATGGAAGCCTAGATTATCAGGGCTATGATTGGACACTTGAAAATATGACACAGATTCCCACCTGGCTCGCTACTGATGACTTTGATATCAACGCACTAAATGCTGCCATTTATGCATCAACCAACATACCAGCGTTGTTACAAAACTCGGCAACCATGGGTCCGCTAAGCGACCCCCAGCAGACAGGCGAAAGTCTATCAGACGGCACAGAAAAGTTCGAAGACCTAGTTTGCCGTCACTGGTTCACACAACCTGAGGCGCCAGGCACGGATCATGAGTTGCGAGATCAAGCATCAAGAGCTACCGTTGATGAACCATACCGACAAAGTTTGACCGAGCGCCTACAATATCATGTTCCAACGGACCCGTTGCCCTCGACAGATTTCCTAGTATGTATCAGCCGACGTATTCCCCTGCGTAGCTGACGTTTTCAGAATATGTGCATACAGATGTACTTTGCTAGATTCAACCCCATATTCCCTGTAGTCCATGCGCCAACATTCCGACCTTCAACTGAGAACGCTTTGCTGTTACTTTCAATTTGCTCAATCGGCAGTCTGTTTCTAGGCACCAGACATGGTATTTCCTGTGGCACTAGGATATTCGAAACCCTCAACAAGGCGATCCTAGCATCCGTAAGTTTGGTTATTCCTTAAGTTGGGGAAATGTGCCTTTCATTAATACTCATAGTGGGAGACATACATTGCAAAGGGAGAGCCCGAAATCCGGTCTATGTCCCAGGCGGCTTTGATAGGCCAGGTATTTGGTTATTTAAGCGGGGTAAGTAAGTCTACATTAACGACCACATCTCACAGTCTGACGTATGGAAGAAGCCTAGACATCTCCTGCTGATTCAGGTTTTCCATGGTACCATAATCACGGTATGCTTACCCTATGATAGTGATTTGGAATACTAATTCAGCCAGTGGGTTCGGAGAATTCGGGTGCTTCGTAGTCATCAGTCGACGCATGAGATTGAAAAAGAGGACATTGAACGCGACCCAGAGGGAGCGTGGACTAAATGGGTTGCCAAAGAGGAGCAACGCCGGTTAGACTACCCAAGCGTTCACTGAGCCCCGGCTGACCGTATCTAGACTCATAGCAGGATTGGCCATATTGGACAGCGAATTTGCAGACTTATTTAATGCAGAGCCCTGCATCCGACGCCGGTCGTTGAAATCCTCCATCTCTGACGATGAAATTTGGAGCGCACCAACTGCAGCAGACTGGAGTCGCAGCCTCAGCCGGAAGTATAATTCCCAGGTTCGTTGGGACTCGATGACAAAACAAAACAGCTTTAGAGAATATTTCGCCCTGGATGATATTGCAGGATCTGTATGTGATGCGCGTATATCTGATAATTCGTCCGTATTACGGTCGCAGCAGAGTCTGCTTCAGGAATTCCACTGCAATCATATTGCTCATAGAGGTTCTTCCGCTGGCCCAGATAATTTCTGCCTTAAGGCGTTGTGGCACGTCACATTCCTCTCTTCCCTGGTGGATTACGATCGCTTGGAACTCTCAGTTGGGCGTGAGGGTCATGAAGAGTCACAGAGGCACGTGTCTTACACTCGAGCCTGGGCAAGTTCGCGGGATGGCTGTCGGTGCGCTGTCCATGCAGTTCTGATCTTTCGCTCCCTGGAGAGCCTGCCTATAGCAAAGGAGCCACCAATTCACGCACCTCGGTCGCTACACCGAGCCATATTGGTACTGTATTGCTATCTTCAGTTTAGGGCCACATCCGATCGCACAGGTGTCAGACAGAGTCCCCTCGACTTTCCAGAATTTAAGCAGGCGGGTATCAACTGTGAAAGGCTACTCGCGGAGGTCAATGGCCCCGGCATGTGGGGGCCCAAGCCTATGCATTCTAGTATGCTCTGTCACTGTATTGACCTATTGAGACGTCTCGGACATTGGGGCCTGGCGCGACAACAGGCGGCGATGTGGGAGATTGTCGTGTATGGATTGTCGCCAGGCTAATAGAATTCTGAGTGAGACATGATTCTGTTGCTGGCTCTACTATTCTATGCATGTGATTACTAGGCTCGAAGAGAGGCTTGCAGGTATGAAGAAACCCGGTCGCCATTGTTGGAGTCGCAATGAGCCTGACAGTGACCGGTAAGGCTGGGCTCATTATCCCTGATGATACAGTGTCACGGTTCAGCTCCCCTTTGAATTCATTCACATGAGTGGCAACATGAGGGAATTTTGAAACAATAGGAAAGTGCTTTCCTAAAATGACTGGTGTGGATCAAAGCCTGGGGTGCATACCGGAATCCTCTGTTGCCGATCTCGTACGGAAGGTGCCTCATAGCTTGCTGGGCTACCATCCGGGGTTTCGGGCATCCGGTGTCGTTCGACCTTTGTCAAAGCCCCTAACTAATGTCCGTGCCTGATGCTGTTGTGGCGTTGAGGTCAAAGGGACGACTAGCGGCTAGCCAACACGGCAGCCTACGTTAGTCCAGATCCCGACTCGTCTCAGAGGATTAACGAGGGCTTAGCCAAATCTGGGGAGCCAGTCAGGGGGGGCGGAAATCGAATTGTGTTGGGTGATTAATTAGCCCGGGGTCTGGTCAGTCGATCGAGCCCGGCATCCGAGTGGTGTGGCGGATCAGACCATCCGGATACCCACCAGGGCTGGAAGTCACCAACTGTACTAAGAAGTACATATACTGGATTCTGGCAAGCGTTTATTTTGTTTGTCAAGCGCGCTTGAGGGCATGCACTCAGGCTTGTACACTAACATGGAGTTCAACATGAACTCGACCTTTGCGCCACCGGCGGCGGCATCATATCCCGAGCTCTATGCCCTGGCGAGCCAAAACCCGAAACTGACTTTCCTGGAGAAGGCGTGGTGGACACACTATGCTTACTGGGACAATGACATTATTGCAACTGGTACACCGCCCCGATACATTGTCTCTGTCACCTACTAACTCCGACAGGCATCATCACCTTCCTAGCCCACGAAATCCTCTATTTCGCCCGCTGCATCCCGTGGATAATCGCCGACGCTCTTCCTACATTATTTCACCGTTTCAAGATTCAGGACAAAAAGGCACCCCCATCGGCAAAGGAACAATGGAGCTGTGTGAAATATATTCTTGCTATCCACTTCATTGTGGAAATGCCCATGATCGTTCTGTTCCACCCGATGATGGAACTCTTCGGTCTCAAATACGCCCTTCCTTTCCCCGACCTCAAGACCCTCGCCATTCAAATCACAATCTTCTTCTTCGTTGAAGATACATACCACTACTGGCTCCATCGTGCCTTTCACTGGGGCCCTCTGTATCGTGCCATTCACCGGGTGCACCACCAGTATGCCGCGCCGTTTGGGTTGACGGCCGAGTACGCCAGCCCGTGGGAGACCATGCTTCTTGGCCTGGGCACGATTGGACCCCCTTTGGTTCTGGGCTACTTTACCGGCGAAGTGCATTTGATGACTGTGCTGGCCTGGGTGGCTTTGCGTCAGTTCCAGGCCATCGACGCGCATTCTGGATACGATTTCCCTTGGAGCCTGAGACGGATCTTCCCGCTGTGGGGAGGATCGGACTGGCATGACGATCACCATCGGTACTTCCGGGGGAACTACTCTAGCTCGTTTAAGCACTGGGATAGTGAGTCTCTCTTCTCTCGTCTTTGTCAGTGTTCTTGACTAACGGGTTGCAGTCTTAATGGGAACGGTTGCCGGTCCCCGGGGAAAGAAGATGCGGCAAGAGTGATACTTCCAAGAACGCGTTTATTATTATTCTCTGTACAGTAATACATTATAATATAATATAATCTTACGACCCGACAATCGAGAAATCATCATACCAGCGAATCGATGAAGTGTCTCGGGTTCTAAAGAACTTACGCCAACCTGCATAACATAGGCCTCGCCCAAAGCAGCAAGCACCCACATGGCCAGTTCTACAGTCGCGACCTACGCGTAGATGTACTAAACAAACAAACAGTCTATATAGTAGGCCCTGCATCGGAGTCTCCATCGGATGACGTGTGCACATAAGACAACACCCATCGGCTCTTATCTCCAACTTAGCGCCTTCAGACTCACTCCACAGTGACAATGTTCGCAACACCATTGGTAGCCATCAACATAAGCACTAGCCGGAGTTTAGTAGCGATAAACCTACGGAGTAGACATTTCCTGCCGCTTAGCACATATGCACTCAATGCTTGAGCGATCGATCAGACATCGAAGAACATATGTACTTTATCAACCACCGGTGTAGCCTATAACTACTACATAAATATCGCATCTACCATCATGCCAATAACCATCTCCACAAGCACGACCCTCATCTCAAAACTCAACTCTAAAATAACTTAGCACTATCATGTCAAACTACACCGAGAATCCTGCAACAATACTACCCGATAAGCATCGTATCCCAAAGACCACCTGTCTTTATCCCCAGACAATTACTATACAAACCACCAATATCCATACCTTTCTCAACCACAACCACAACCACAATTACAACTCACCAACCCATCATCCCTAAAAAGACAAGAAAATGTCCCTAACAACAGAATCAAAATATACCCTCCACCCCGCGCACCCCTCGCACTCCCCCACCCTAGCAGAATCAATGATCCTCTCTCGCCTCACAGACCCGCACTGGGCCTTCCTCTTCTTGCCCTCCACTACCCCTTCAACCATCATCTCCTCCACTACTTCCCGTCTTCCTCATACGCTGAGTACCTCTCGGGATGTCAGACGACATGAAGTCGTCCTTACCACCGCTGACATACAATCCACCCCCGGAAACGAGAATGGGGACCATGATGGTAGAGAGAGGGTAGTCGGCTATGCACGCTGGACTCTCCCTCCTTCCCTGGCGAATCGAGACGACGTATGGCTGTCCGCACAGGTCGCCGAGGCTTCAGCTCAGGAGAAAGAAGAATACAAACGGATGTTTGATCTCGGAAGTGATGAAAAGGGAAGAGTGAAGGGGATGAAGAGCGATGGGTTATTGGAATTTAGGGGTGATCCGTTGGAGAAGGTAGAGGAGAGGGTGTTGAGGGATGTTGTGGGGGGCGAGGAGGTGTTGAGTATGTTCATTCATCCTATTTTCTCATTCTAATGATGATGGGTTTATTTCTATGTTGTTATGTTGGGTATATGGCTAATGCTGATGATCTGTATAGCGCTGGAATACCTCACCACCCATCCTGACTACTGGAGACAAGGGGTGGGAAGTATGCTCGTGCAGAGTGGAGTACGTGTTGCGGATCAGTATGGGATGAAGACGTATGTTATGTCTGAGCCGGCGGGGTTAAAAGTGTATTTGAATCATGGGTTTACGGTCGTCGATGAGATTACTGTGGAGTATGCACAATTTGGGGGAACGGAGCCGACGACGCATTATTTTTTGGTGAGGGAGCCGGTGCCTATGAACTGAGTATGTAGGCCGTTGGTGATCATTTGTTGTGCCGTGTGCTGAGTTTATTGATCATTGATGAGGGTTAAGATAATGGTTGACGATGGAAATCCAAACAATTTTGTGGTTTTTGTGATGAAGTGCGTAGGAAGCTATTCTGTGCAGACATATAGAAGTATATTTTTACGACTGATACTCTCCGAAGCCACTGCTCACAGCTCAGCATCGGCGGTCGTCTAGAATTCTACTGGCATGTAGCCACCAAACCATCGAGCACGTCAGCAGTCAAATAGTAGACTCGCTGACACGGAGTCGACTTGTAGGTCACACCGTCAGCCGTCAGCTTGTTTCAGTCATCTGGAGTAGAACGGCTATCTCCGGCCCAACTCTTATCGGACGAGAATGATGTCACGGAGCCCTCCAGTCCGCCTCCAAAATCCAATCTGACTTTTCCAGTGGCTAGTTTCCAGTGACTAGGCATGATCAAGCTTTGCAGCCATACCGCTAATCTTCTATTATTGGAGAACATCGCGGAACAACGTGTGGCGGGCCGACTGCCATCCCAGGGGCTGACCGCTCGGGTGGCTCAGGCTCTAGAAGTTTCGAAATTGTGGAATTGGAAATCCGGGTTCTGGTTATGCCGAGGCTGGCTCACCTTCCGTGGCCGGAGAAAGATCGGCACTAGCCCAAAACCACGTTTGTTAACGCCGCGCGGGTGTAAGCGCCGGAGATATCGTCGGTTACCGGCGTCCCTCGAAAGCGATTGATGCCATTATCACGGTCGCAAATGCGAAATTTTGAGATATATTAAAATTGTGATCATGGCCAGAAGATTTATATCGAAATTCTTCAGATAGTTGAAAGTCTCATGGTTCTATTGTTGTGTAAAAACCTGTCAGCATCTTATCCTTAACTCCGCTTAAAGACAAGTGGACCGTAAGCAGACGGCCGTTAGCGCGTCAAGTCCATGGAACCCCATCCCGAATATTGGAACTCACCACCTTAGAATGGGTCCTGTACTAAATGGATCCAATGAAACCGCTCAACCAAATTCCATGCCGTTGCCCCGTGGCAGGAAGCTTCATGCTGAAAAATCTTCGATTGCGGCGAACCGCGCCGGCTGTAAGATCAATGGTAAGCTGCCAGATACGCTTACCGGCCATTAAGGGGCGTGCGAATGCGATGGCGTAGCATATTCAGGGTCGGCCCAAGATCACCGTCGTATGTCATCGGAATGGGTTTCGGACGGTACATGTCTCCACTGTCATCCGACTTGAATCAAAGTGGACCAGAGTCTGCTCGATTTCTAATCCTGTCCCGTTGTCCTGGTTGCAAGTGATCCGTATATAAAGACCACAAGTACCCCTGGGGAATCAACATTCATACTCGGTGGATAATCAAAATCTCCATATCCAATTCAATCACTCAATCACAATGGCTGCTTCCGATTACAAGTTTGAGGGCTGGATGGGCCTTGACAAGAACTCCGTCGGCAACATGGTTTGGCAGGAGTTCGAGCCCAAGCCCTGGGAGGAGTCCGATGTCGACATCAAGGTCACCCACTGCGGTATCTGCGGATCCGACTTGCACACTCTCAGAAGCGGCTGGGTATGCATGCTCGTTCACTCAATCATTTGATCCCAAACTAACAAGATGTAGGGCCCCACCATGTACCCCTGCTGTGTCGGTCACGAAATCGTTGGTGTCGCTGTTCGCGTTGGCTCCGAAGCCGAGGGCGATATCAAGGTTGGAGACCGTGTTGGTGTTGGTGCTCAGAGCGACTCTTGCCGCGGCCGCAACGGTGACTGCGAAGAGTGTGCCTCTGGCCTCGAGCAGTACTGCCGCCACTCCATGGTTGGCACCTACAACGGTGTCTACCAGAACGGCGGCAAGTCCTATGGCGGTTACTCCCTCTACCACCGCTCTCCCTCTCGTTTCGTTGTCAAGATCCCCGACGCCATCCCCTCCGCCCAGGCTGCGCCCATGCTTTGCGGTGGTATCACCGTGTACTCTCCCCTGAGACACTACGGCTGCGCTCCCGGCAAGCGCGTCGGTATCATCGGTGTTGGTGGTCTGGGTCACTTCGGTATCATGTTCGCCAAGGCCCTTGGTGCCGACAAGGTCGTTGCCATCTCTCGCAAGAACAACAAGAAGGAGGACGCTCTGAAGCTCGGCGCTGACGCCTACATCGCCACTGATGACGATGCCGACTGGGCCAAGAACAACGCCCGCTCCCTCGACCTGATCGTCTCTACCGTCTCGTCCTCCAAGGTATGCATCCTCACCGCGTTTCGTATTGTATTCGACTCGTTCTAACATACTGCAGATGCCCATGGTGGACTACGCCACTCTGCTCGACCTTGACGGTTGCTTCGTCCAGGTTGGTGCTCCCGAGGATGGTGCCCTTGAGATCCCTGCTTTCGCTTTGATCGGAAAGCGTGCCAAGCTGGGAGGCTCTCTCATCGGAGGCCCCAACGAGATCCGTGAGATGCTGGCTCTGGCTGCCGAGAAGAAGGTTCAGCCTTGGATCGAGGAACGCTCCATGAAGGACGCCAACAAGGCCGTTGTGGAGATGGACGCTGGCAAGGCCCGCTACCGCTACGTCCTGAGCAACGAGCTGTAAGCAACCATCACTTGTATATAATATAGAGTAATGAGTATATAGACGAACGTGACGCACCTTAGACTATTCTTTCGAATCCTCTGACAATGTATTCTTTACCTTCAAGTGTAATTGTCTGACCAGTCTGCCATGGTCCATCGTCGAGAGTTTGGGCCAGAGATGGTAGCTGAGCTCCGGCGGGACCGATGGAGTACTTGAGCTGCCAACCGGAAGCAGAGTCCCATTCCTCCCTCCTGGCACTGACTTCCCTTCCTTCTTTGATAACAGTCGCAGATGAACCTCTGGGACGAGTATGTATCTGAACCTGGCGCAGAGCCAGGTATGTACCCCAGACTCTTCCAAGGAAAGTCCTTTCCACTTCAACCTCCTCCCCTTCCTCCAGGGATTTCTGCTTTGACTCAAGAACCCACGAAAGACCCTTATCAGAGCCCTCTGGGCCTTGCCGAAACTTCAGCTCACGCCAGACTTCCTCATATTCCGCCACCGGGGAGCCAGGGAGGTCCGCACGAGGCATCGAGCCCTTCTCAAGATCATCGCCATTGGGAAGAGTGGAGAATGTACCGCAGTCGACCGCATCAAACGAGTTCTGGGAATCGAGTTCATGGGTGAACGACACCCGAGCTTTAACCGTTAGCCTCTCAGAGACAGAATTAGCTCGAAGTCATCCATACTGGAATCCGCATCATCGACAACTCGCTGGCCCGCAATAGCCCAGTCGATATCGCCGGAGGCCTTGTCAACGCGAAGGTCAGCATACCAGCCGGCGACCGACATCACTATCGTGTCAGTATTTTCGAAGGCGGGCTCGGGGACCCAACGGAGGGAGATGCGCGTCGAAAGACGGCTCTGCGAGGGAGGGTTTTCCGCAGCCATTGTATGAGTCACTTTAGTGTCGAACAGTAGAAAGTAGAGTTTCAGGAGTAGCAGGGGGAATCAGCGAGGAACGAAAATGACACAGATGAGGACCTTGGTTAGGTGCGTCGGTTAGACTTGAGTAGCTCGACGCTATCACTGGCTTACCCCGCACGGCGTCGGCCGAGCAGCGCCGAATTCGGCGGCATCCCGCATATCAGCTCAGTTGCTCAATCTACCTAAGAAAATCCTAGCTTGTTGTGCAGGGAAATCGAATTCTTGTATATACTTGGTAGCTTACATATCAAATGTGATACAAAAAGCGATTTGTTGAGTTTATAGATGCGCCCTGGCTATCATCCGAATTGACATATAGCCAAACTCATGACATCAGCATTTCACTTCTCTGCTCATCATCATATATCGCCTGAAAGCTTCAGCAAATATGCCAGACAGCACGTAAAATACTCATTATATCCCGAGCTTCAGTCAGTTGTAGTAGTCGGGTTCACGAAACTCGTTGAATTCCAATCCGTAGCCATCTGTATTCAACCACACGTCAGCTCCAACACAAACAACCAGGACCAAGAGAATTCAACTCACATTCCAGGCATCAATCCTGAGAAGACTGGTATTAGCTGTCTCCGCCACATTGGTAAGTATTCCAATAGCTATCCATGATATTAGCGTACCACATCCATCAGAATCCGACCTGTACTGTAGACTGTAGAGCCCAACATACCAACAACATTGTTCAACCAGTAGTACTTTCGACTTCCCGTCTCAAACACTAGGCGAAGATGTAGCTGTCCACTAGGAGACTTCGGACCAGATGTCTGGAGGAAGATATTTTCGCCATCATCGGTCCGGAAGTTGTATCGCGTGTCTGCAGTGAAGATGCCAGTTTGAGGATCGACTAGGCCCCAGTCGGCGCCGACGTCGAGGATTTTTCCTGGTAAGGGATGTCAGTGAGTAATGCATTTGGTGTGAGAGTGCTGGGACTGGAAGTAAACTACCGGATAAATTAGGACCGGTGAAGTTTCCGCCCACGATTGGGATTGTACGTCGCACCCCGTGGGGTCCCGGCGAGTTCATGAGACTTGATTCGCACTCGACATACGCTGTGTATAGAAATGATAGTTCTGGGGGAGATGGTGAGGAGGTAGCTACAGGAAGATTGGAAGAACACAGAAGAAGGGCCTGGAGGGCTGCTGTGGCCCAGTTTGAGAGGGAAGGCATGTGCATGGTGTGGACAGGACTCTTATTCAGTCATAGATTCATATAATATTAAGTGATTTATCGGATCGAAAGGCACCATACTGGACTGATATCAATGATTCAGCGGGTACTTATAACTAGAAGATGCAGACGTTTGCTCTTGGGAAGCCAAACCTCGGTTCTCTGAGCTCTGTATTGTGTACCAAATACCAGTAGTACGGTGGGATCGAGGCCTAGAGTGTGTTTTGAAGGAAGTGCCGGTATGAACAGCCGACAATTAAATTATAGATGGCTATCTCTGACTTCATCTCGTAGCGTTCGCCCCTGATCTGCTTACCCCGCATCCAAAGCGGACCGGGCATCTCCACCCCTCACGGCTGTCCGCGCCAGGGTTGGACGGACTAACACCGACGATGTGCTGATGGCCGATGTTCTCCCAATTTATCACCTTGCGCCTTCAGCAAATGAATGTCATATCTCACGGGGAGTGAATATAAGCCTGCACTTCTGTCCCTTCGGCCGAGAAGCAATGATCTGGTCGTCGATCTCCATGGAGCTAGTCATGTCCGGGGCTACTGTTGTCCGGAACCGAGAGTAAACTTCTTGGAGAAGGATTTTCATCTCGACAGTCGCCAGACTTCCAAAAGTTAGGCCTGATCCACTGAATGACAGAGCTAACTTACTTTCTTCCAGTGCAGCCTCTTCCTCCGGTGCTAAAGGCAAAGAACAATCGGTTGCGCTCGTTGAAACCTTCATCCTTCGTCCAGCGATCCGGGTTGAACATATCTGGTTCCGGAAATACCTTTGTGTCCAGCCGATGTACAGTGTACGGCTGGCAGCTGACAATGTTGCCCTCAGGGATGAATACTCCATCAATCGTTCTGCCACCCCTTGGCACATAACGAGGGAACGACATGGGAATTGGCGGTGCGCAGCGTAGGGCCTCCTTGATTACGGAATCGAGGTACGGCAATCGATCAATAGGGGTATCTTCTGGTGCTGAGCGAAGTTCCTCATAAAGCCGGTCTTGGAATCGAAAGTTGTGCGGTTGCGATAACTCCCACATCAAAAAGCACAAGCCATCGCCTGTTGTGTCGATTCCTGCCGCCATATGGTCTTTGCATTCTGCTGCTGCTTCCGATTTTGACAGTGATGCATCCTTCCGCAAGAGACGAGCAAGGAGACTATGTTCGTCTGGGTTGGTCTCGGCCGTGACTCTATGGACGTACATATTGGCCTTTGGGGCCCGACGAGGTAGCAGCCAAGAAGGGAAATATGGTGCCAGCCGTGGCAGGTAGTAAGGAAGTAGATTTTCTGCAGTCGTTAGCAGGTTTCCTGTTCCACAGAAATAAACATACTTTGCAAGCTGTTATGGTACGTTAATTCCTCCATCAGCTCAAAGTCGTTATCATCGGTGAGAGAATTCAGTCCGCTAGGACTAAACATGAAGTGTGTTACGCAGTCAAGTGCATAGCAATGTAGATAGACCTATGCAAGTTAGCATGGCCAGCTCCGATCAGAAGCCCTTACATACATAGACATCCACACTCTTCGCCACAGCAGCACACTTGGACACGAAAGCTTTAGCGCTATGTCGGATCGCTGAAATGTGATGTTCTCGCAGTATATTGGACATGGCATATCGATCGGCTAGTTGTCGCTTTCTCTCACTGTGCTTTGAAAGGTCAGCTGATGAGGTCTCAGTCCACTATGATTATCCTACCGTTTGTTTGTCAAGTGTAGAAAACATGGTCCTGAGACGGATTAGTATGTGGGGAAGAACTAAAAATGCGCAACCTACTTGATCCCAAACTGCCGAAAAAGATCATAGAATTCCGTCTTGTCATAGCCACTGCCACCTGACGCGTAAATTTCTCGAATGGCATCCAAGGATGCAAAGGAGACCTCGTTGGGGGCTATCCGTACAATAGTGCCATAACGCTTGTGCAACTGATGGATAAACACACGACGGCTGGCCGAAAACTCATGGTACTTTATAACCAGACTTGTGAGCTTGGTATACCAAGGACCAGGGAGTTTAGATATGGGGCTCGAGAGTCGCTGGTAAAGAAAAACAAGGATGAGAATAGCAGCAAACCAGAGTCCTAACATTGTTCTGAATAAGTCAGTCCTTGAGTGAAGTTGGCACAGTACTTAGTACTCGAAAAGCGTGCTAGTAGATATATGTAGAGACAAAATTGAAGGACGATAAGGCAAGCCGCAGTCAGTGCGTTATCCCCAAAAGGAAACAGCAGGAGATCAAATCACACCAGTGGGATAGATAATCCTCGCACCCTATGGTATTCGTGGATTTGTTCGGCACTAATTTAGAGGAAGTACTAATAACACCTGGGTTTCATTATCGTGCGGGGTGTTAGCGATCGGGGCTGGCCAGCTGATAAGACCTCCTCAACCATCAGATCACCGTTGGCTTGGACCGCAGAATGGAAGGTTATCCAAAGGGCCAGTTAAAACTGCAAAAGCAATCCAGTGGATAATTACTTATAGAGCTTCTGGTCCAGTACCATACCTAAATCAGGAGATTCTGTACTGGACATTGAGGTTTGAGTTTACTTCAGAGGACAAGGCGTCCAAGGTTCCATTCTCCGACATGTCCGTGATCCTCAAGATGACTCAGAATCCGTCGTGCACTGAGAATAGGATATCTTTGATCATCACCCGATTTTAGTCGTTCACTATCACATCGTGCTATCCATGCTGGGGGTTTTCGTTTGTTTCGCCAGCCATTCGCTTGAGCAACTTCTGATGTTTCAGACATTGCTAACTTGATATGCCGATAGTCGATCCATTTCGCTGCAATACATTGCTCACGATTCCAAAGGTGATGAGGACCGTCAACACCGGTGCATCTCGCCTTTCTCGGAGTCGCGTCTAGCCCGCGATATATAGCTGCTCCTGACCAAGCAGAGAGAAAGTACGGGATTTAGACTGAGGCATGCGCACAGAATAGCTTCATTCTTCGTATATTTTAGATGTTAGCAATAAGACTTCTGTAAGCTAATATGAAGGGGTCCAACCTATTTGTGCTTGGTCCGACATTGTGCACAACGAAGTACATAACCATTCTCCATGGCACCTCTGCATTCAAGCTTGGCCAGGAACATCTTTCCACAGTGACGGCAATTGGGTGTGTTGTGAAGCAGGTTGTGCCCTTGTTCTATACCAGCCTCTATCCTGCTGACCTTTCTCTGTAGTCTTTCGATCTCAGCCTCCAGCTTGGCGACTTTTTCGTCTGCAGACGCGAGACACTCTTGAGTAACCATCAACTGTGGATGGATCCACTCATATCTCCCCTTCATAGCCGTAATTACGCGCCTGCTGAGTTCATCTTGGATGAACGTCTTCAATACATCTTCCTGACAGAAGTCCTCAATATGTTCACTGATGGCCTTCGCTAGTTTCTGTCGTATTGGCGTATCGACCTTTTCGAAGACTTCCTTAACGAGCTCCGCGAATCCCTTCGGATTCCACGGCAATTCTATCGCTCCGCCAATGCGAGGCGCTCAGCGCCTTCAAGTCACTGATTTGATATTCTTCCGCAAGAACATAAACGCAAATGTGTGGCCGTACTCTTTCGGCTGTCGTGGGCTTTGGAGCGTTCGTTGAAATTTTACCTCAGTCTCCTGGGGCAGTTCTAGCCAAACGCATGTTAGTGGAAATAAAGCGCCCTTAAACACACATGTCTATGTACCTTGATCAGGAATCGCGTAGTCTCCGGAGTAGAGAAAGTCGATCATGAACCTAACCGCCGCCACATCATGTCCTTCGACCTGGACTACTGCGTCCGGAGCATCCTGTAGGATCCTCATCAGATCCGTATGGAGGCATTATAGGAGTTTATCCTCACCTCAGACAGATCTTTGCACTTATCGGATAATATCTCTGATTGGGGGCAGACGATAGCTCGGTGAACTTGGAGCTCTTCTCCTCCACACTGAATCTTGAGGTCACTGTATTGCTCAGAGCTCATGAGATCGTGGATGAATGGCGGAAGGGCACTTCTCGACGACATAGTTGTAGTGATGTTGAGGTAGATCCTGATACAAGCGAAGCCAAGTATGAACGACTGACAGGTATGATGAAAGCTGTTTGAGCGATAGGTGAGAGATAAACGTGAAGGAACTGAGGATGAAGTAGGAAAAGGAATGATTTTAGCGAAATGTACTATGCGTTCGCCATGTGGCTGGTTTGTGGTTCTGGGTAGTGCAAACTTCATAAATATGCCTAAAAGTCATCTCATAGCATCATATTCACTTTATCGAAAAGGAGAAACACTCAATTTGCTTTCCTTGATCATGTGGTTAGATATCTCTACCGATATGCCCAAGGGAAAGCGCATTATCTGCTTTGATTTGTGCCGAAAGTATTAAAGAAGGAAGGTACATGAGGTAAGTGGATCGCTCTTAGAATTGAAGGGGTACTAGTAGGATAGAGAAGATTCGTTCTCATTCCCTCAGCCTTCTCCTATATAGCCTAGCTTAGAGGGCCTTGGTGCTTTAAAATGGAGGTTCCGTATGTAAGGTATGGTCAACTCATGATGCTTCCCCGCAGGTGATCGATTCTCTACGTCTCTGACTTGCGACGAAGCGTTTGTACAGCCTCTTCCCATATCTTACCATCACGCCAATAGCCTTCAACGAGTGGCTTCCTGCCAGGACGACCAGCACGTGGCAGCTCATTCACCCATCCCCAGCGCAGCCTCTCCTTCCAGCCTTTCTCTTTCCATGAATTAAGGTCGGAGGAAGGCGAGTCATTTAATGTGGGAAGATGCAGTAGCAGATCAGTGTCGTGGGCTATACATATCAGAACATTGTCAGATGCCTCAAAGTCCATAAGTTTAGTGACAGATTTCTGCGCAAGCGCTGGGTCAAAGAAAGCACTTCCTTCGTAACCCGAAACCTCATAGAAGGGTTCTTGTCTTGGGTCAACCTTTGCTATCGGGTGGCTGTTGGTGAAAATGCTGCATGGACATGGACTTGGAAAGAACGGATCTTTGTCCAAGACCCCTGATGGGATGGTTTCTGGGAATGGAAGCCTGGCGTTCGGCCTTATGACTCCCGAAAAGTGGCAGATGTCACCACCAAGAAAAACGAAGGTGTCAGCCGTTGTCCGGGCAAGACCACATAAATGGCCGACGCAGTGTCCAGGCGTGTCTAGTCATACAGTAAGCAGCTCCATCTTCCCACAGGAAGATCGGTTGCTTACCTAGCAAATAGAACGAACCGTCTCCAAAGAAATCTTGCGCACGAAACCCTCCGATCGTTAAACCGTCTGCGAAGTCAGGCTCAACCACGTCCCTCCCCACGAAGGCATCCGCTGACACTGGAGACTCGGCATCGTCCGGGAAGCCAGGCATTAGATGAGGATGGGATTTGAACCCTGGGCCTACAACCAACGACGTGCTTATGGGAAACAGAGCGACGTTTCCTATATGATCCCAGTGATAGTGAGACCATATAACAGACCCTACACGGTCAGCACATGTCATGATAACTCGTGTGGGTGTAATCGGAAACGACTTACCAATGTCTCGCAATTCAATTCCCTTCTCACAAAGGATCTCAGTGACGTCCTTGTCTACTCTCGCCGACTTCATGGCTTGATCAAAAGGCTGGCGCACTGCTGGAGGGAGATTCCAGTAGTCTTTTCGCGTGCCGAGGTCGAACATGACCTTCTGGTTTGATTCCTCATGCTCTATAAGAAAGGCAACATCGGTCAGGTTCAGTGTCTCATGGCCCGGCTGCACTGGTTGTATGAGGAATCCTGTATCAACGGTCATCAAAGTGGTGGTGTCGACCATTCGCACCCGAACTGTGCGGTCGGACTTTGGAAGTTCAAGCATTTTGCGGTTTTCCTCAGATAACTTTACAAAATCAAATTCAAATTCAAATAACCCTCCAGAATATCTCCTAAACGCGATGGACTTGGAACCATGTCAGGAATTGTGCGCTCTATATATGCAAGATGGGGGTGGTTTCACCGAGGATACCCAGTGCGTAACCCGTATTGGCTCAACGCGTATCCATCCACCCACTTGGTCCAAAATTGTGCCATCCACCCCCTCACTTGCCCCTCCCACTGATTCGCAGCACCAAACCCCACGCTTGGTTCCAGTCCACTGATAAACACCAAGTACACAGTAAGGAACAGTCTAATGCGCCCTATCGCGACCGTCCAGGGCTCGGCCATTTTTTCACATGATAGGCCTAGCTGAGTGACAGGGATGGTGATAGCTGAATGCCAGATGGCAGGTTATATATTGGATCGTCGGTGCGCCCGCATAACGTCCTCCAGCTTAAGTTTGGCTACTATCTCCACCTGTAACTCAATTAATTCAAGCATAAGTTGATCGATTCGCCCTTCATCATGGGTTCCATTGATCCGACCGTGCAGTCCAACCCAGTCTTCGAAAAATATGGTCTACCCGGGGACACTCGTCTTGGAAGTAATACTCCAGGTCCTCATCCTTCCTCAGTAACTCGACCCGTCCAACATGCGGAGCTCAACAGAGCATCCGACCGGGGCTATACGGTTTATGGTCATCTCATCAACGAGCCTCCACTGGGAAAACCGCTCAAGATAATCATGATTGGGGCGGGAGCATCAGGGATCGACTTTCTCCATTATGCCCCATCGGCACTAGCTGGACTGGGTGTGGAGATCGTGTGCTACGAGAAGAATGCAGATATCGGGGGTACTTGGTATGAGAATCGGTATCCGGGATGTGCGTGCGATGTGCCTAGCATTGCCTATTCATTCCCGTGGCGTCCCAACCCAAACTGGTCGAGCTTCTATTCGAGTGCAAAGGAGATTTGGGAGTATCTGAAGCAAATCGTCGTCGAGGAAGACATGATGAAGTATATCAAGCTCAATACCCGTGTGGTATCGGCGATTTGGAATGAGGACATGAGTAAATGGGTAGTCAAGCTGCAACAAGATGCGCCGTATGTGATGGAGTGGGAGGATGAATGTGATGTCTTGATAAACGGAGCTGGATTCCTCAAGTGCGTCTTACTACCCTCCCTCGCATGTATCCTCCTAACCTCGGAGCAGCTCATGGAAATGGCCCGACACGCCGGGACTACACTCTTTTGAAGGAACCCTGTGCCACACAGCAGCCTATCCTGAGGGGCTCGATCTGAAAGACAAGCGTGTAGCAGTGATAGGTTCAGGCAGTTCTGGCGTTCAAGTCATTCCCTCTATTCTCGACGATGTCTCACGCCTATACACCTGGGTGCGAACCCCAATCTGGATCACGGCTGCCTTTGCGCAACGCTACGCCGGGAAGGACGGTCGGAACTTTGACTGTATGCTGCTTTCTCTGCCACATAAGATAAACTCTGATGCAATCCAGATACCCCGGAACAGAAGACCGACTTCAACAACGATCCCGAGATGTACCACCGATACCACAAGTCAGTAGAGCATGAGCTCAATCAGCGGGCCAAGCTCACACTGCGCAACACCGCTGAATCTGACGAAGCCAACGCTGTAGGTACCCTTACAGAAGCATCCAGTCCATTTAGTAACACTACATCAGTCCTCATACAAGAGCATGTCCGACAAGCTCGCATCGAAGCCTTACGTCAAGGACGCCATAATCCCCAAGACCTTCAACGTAGGCTGTCGACGCCCAACACCAGGCACGGGCTATCTAGAAGCTCTCGCCTCCGACAAGACGACTGTCTTCACGGAACGGATTCAATCCATCACACCCAAGGGGTTCATCGACTCCGCGACAGGAACTGAACACGAAGTAGACGTCATCATCTGCGCCACAGGATTCGACACGTCGTTCCGTCCACGATACCCAATTATCGGGCTGGAGGGTGTTAACCTAGCTGATAAATGGAAAGATGTTCCGACAAGTTATCTGACCGTTGAAGTCGACGGCTTCCCGAACTATTTTATGTACGGAGGCCCCTTTACGCCTGCGGCACATGGGTCCATTCTCCCTATTATCTCCCACGTGACGAACCACTTCATCCAGATTGTCAAGCGCATGCGGAGAGAGCATATCCGGCGACTGAGTCCGAAGGAATCTGCGGTGCGTGACTTTGTGGAGCACGCTCGGACATACTTCCCGCGGACGTGTTGGTCTGATCCTTGCTCTAGCTGGTTCAAGCAGGGGAGGGTTGATGGTCCAATTACCATCTGGCCTGGCTCTCGATTGGCATTTTTCGAGGCACTAAATACACCTACACTGAGCGACTACGAGATAGAATATTGGAGTGGAAATAGGTTCGGGTACTTAGGATGTGGGTTCGTTGATGCGGAATTCTCCGGGGGCAATATCACCTGGTACCTGGACCGGTACTCGGACAATGAGGAATGGAGAAAACATGGAGTTTGGTACGATAAGGAGCAGAAGGAGTTTGCGCATATAAGCGAGACGGCGTTTTCTAGTTGATGGAAGCTAGCCGTATCATACAATTGCTGCAACGCATGTTTCACAAAGAGACAACGCAAAGGCAATCCCACTCAGCCGACATATCAATTGAAAGAATGAGCGCATTAAGTCACAACTTATGACTTATTAATCCGTATACAAACGATGAGGCATATTTAGAATCCACCTAACATTATCCTCAACCATAGCATTTGCGACATCAGCGTCTGGCAAGACATAGATGCGTCGAAAATCATGCGGCATTCCGGCAAATATCTCGATAGAAAGTGGAACACTAGTACGCTGTCAGCACCACGTATATAGATGACAAGGAAAAGAAGAATAATAAAGGCCTACCCAGCATGTTCCAGGCAACGCGTAAACCTTAAGGCTTGATCCCTCAACAAGCTCTGCCCCGCGACTAGTACAAATGTCCTCGGCAACCCCGAGAAGTCCGAACATTCCCCAACAGTAAAATTCGACAAATCCGACGCCTCCATTTCCAACATTTCCCTATACATTTGATGAATGGCCATTGGAAGAAACGGCGCATTCCAACACTGATACCTCGACAACTCAGTCTGCGCGCTCTTCTCTTCATCCATATGCGGAAACCACGGTGTAGATAACATCAACCCCACAATCTTAAGCTTTTGTTTCCTGGGCACTACTTCGGTCTTCTTTGCGAACAGAGCAACCCACAGTGCTAACGCAGCGCCGGAGTCATCCCCGCCGAGAATGACGCGGTTACGATCCCCGTGGAACTTTTCTATCCGTTTCTGCATGTACTCGTATACCTCCCATGCGTCGTGATACATGGCTGGAAAGGGTGCATCAACCGTACTTCGGTATTCGATGCTAATGACGATGATAGGACAAGTAGGGGTCAGGTCAGTGACCATTGCGGAACAGATGGCGTCCTCAGTGTCCAGATTTCCGCAGAGGAATCCGCCCCCTCGGAAGTGGATGTATAGGGGGAGCGGCTCAGCGGAGCCTCGCTGGCTATAGTAGGCTATGGGGTAGTAGATGCGGATGGGGATGGGGTTGTTGGGTTCTTTTGCTCTTGGGATGGTGGAGTTACAGATCATGACTTTGGATTCGTAGTCTATATATCGAGATGGTGTTAGCGCTAAATCATAGCAATTACTAATGAGGAATGAGTGAAGAGAGAGGTGAATATATTAGACCTTTCATACGCTTCTCATGACGAGCGCCTACTGCCCAGGATTCAGTGATCTGGGCTTCAAAATCCTCGTGACCGGGAAATTCATCGTCTGGAGAAGTAATGCCGCACCATGGGATCCCGTTCACATGGCAGAAATCTATCCACTGCTTGCATGGCTCTTGAAGGTGCCAAGGGTCGTACTCTGACACTAGCGTAGCTAAGCATCGAGAAGCAACATTTTGAGATGTCATATTGTATCAATAGCAAACAGGTGACGTGGATTGGGAATGAGAAATAGGGAATTTCCTTTGCTTAAGTATCCTTTTATAGTGTCTTTGTATGGACGAGGAAGAAGAAGTCTGAAACTGTATGTGCAGGAAGACTATTTTTCGATCAATCGAGATATTTCTTTGTTGCGGCCGTTTGCGAGGCTGACAAAAAAGACGGGTGGATGCTCCCGAGTTCTTTGTTGTTGGCTTTGTCGAGCAATCATTCTTTGGGATTGCCGATGGTAATCTCTGTTTCTGGAAAATTTCTTCTCATCGAGCCGTAGTACACTTAGATGATGATGCATAACCCCTTGGGCCCTTCTTCCTGATACGGAATACAAACAAACGCAAGGTGTTCAGCCCACAAACACCACGTAGTATGTTCTGTATCATGATGGGATGTGTCCCTGCCCTTCAATAGACGACATCCTATACTGATAATCCTATCATTAGATGGTACGCAGTTCATAGACGCTTTTTCACTATCAATCCTTTCGCTGTCTAGTGCGCTTTATCGTCTTAATCTTCCACTGAGATTGAAGTGCTTTTTACTCTGAAGGCGCCCGGTCAACAAGTCCAACTGTACTCTATGAAGTTAATCGGGGTGTCAATATTCAATGTCAAGACGTAGGGATGAATGTATGTATTTGATCTATCTCATCTCAAGGGCATGGCTGGTGGTCGGAGACCACGCAGGAAGAAGAGGCGAAGGGTCAGCTGACCCCGGATGGAGTTAATGTATCAACATTAAGTACAGCCTAATAGCTACGTACAGATACCGAGTGGAATTGTTGTTATTAATATCGAGTAGTGTCATACGCATCGATATACCCCCAACAACCAGGCCGGTTTTCGCCACTATACAAGCAAGACGTTGAACTTAGAACCAATTAATCATCTAATTAGACATCGAGTGCTCCTAACCCTACTAAGCTTAAGCAACGGCAGATCATAACCTTGACAAATATATCTCCACTAAGGCCAATTATCATATTAACCGGTCCCTGAATAACTACTAACCTGCTCACCTCGGAAATCCCCCGTGCAATTGATATCCCGAGATGATAAATCAATCCTACAAAAGATATACCGAGCAGTCCTCTTACGACCTCAGATCATTACTCCAGGAAATAAAGACGAGACTGTATCTGCAACACACTTGCTACAAGCGGAGCGAACCTGATTGCTTCGGGTTTTGCGAGGTGCCCTGGTGCCGTGTCGAAATGAAGCCAAATCCCGTGAATATTCCGGCTTCCGCTGAGTAAGCAATCCTATACAATTATGTTTCCCCAATAGTTTTGTCGTATATATTGAATCGCCAGGTACATTCTATTCATATAACATACACCTCAAGTCCTTCGTACTGCTCTCCTAACTTTATCCATTCATTTTCACCTCCTCATTTCTTTCGGTACCTCGAGATGTCTACCTGGCGCCCCGGCAAACGGGTAGCCATCGCAGGCGGTGGTCCGGGCGCCATATCCACAGCGCTGGCTTTCATCAAACGTGGCTATGACGTACGGGTATTCGAGCGCCAGACTGAATGTCGCGCTCTCGGAGGCGCAGTCCTCCTCTCTATTCCTGTGCTTGCAATCTTGCGTTCCTATGGAATCAGCCTCGAGAACTTCGGATCTTACACGTCGACCTACTTCAAGAACAAGTGGGGCAAGGAACGGGCCCTGCTGCCATTTAATGCCGAAGTCGAAAGACGGATGGGAATCAAGGGCTGGCAGTATGGCGTCTTGCGATCATCCGCTTTTCAGAAAATGCTCGACCTCGTCCCGGAGGGCGTCATTTTCTGTAACCACGAAGTGACGGGATACGAGGAAGTTGAGGGTGGGGTGAAAGTCAAGTTCAAGGATAGCAACACCGCACCAGTAACGGCCGATATACTGATCGCAGGGGATGGCATTCGATCTGCCGTTTCGCGTCAGGCATTCGGTGATCCCCAGCTATTCCACACGGGCATCCGGCTATGGCTCGCGTGGTGTGATCACATCCCTGGGATACCTGCCAACACTGGTGTCATCTCGCATGACTGGCAATATCAGGCTAGCTTCTTCCCTATGCTGCATGATGGAAAGCCAGGGTTCGAGTGGTGGGTTGTCGAGCCGGCCTGGGAAGGAAAGCAGCTCCCCGACGATCCCAGGGCCCATGTAGAGAAAATCCTGCAGGGCTGGTCGGATCCCATGCCGCAGCTGGTGGAGGCTACTAATTTCGATACGCAGGTGTATCGATGGGATATCTACAATCGGCCCTCGATGAAGAAGTGGTCTACTGGGAGGATTGTGGGTATCGGGGATGCGGTGCACCCTGTTTCGCCGTATGCGGCGTACGGAATGGGTATGGCTATTGAGGATGGGTATTTCCTTGCGAAGGCGCTGGATGGAGTAGATTTGAGGGATGTGAAGGCTGTCAATGCAGGATTTGAGCTGTTCGAGAAGCAGCGCGTCGATTATGTGAATCATCATATGGAGTTCGCTCGGTTTACGAGTAATATGTTCCATAGCTTACCTTGGCCGTTAGCAAGGCTAAGGGACTTGGTGTTTGATTATACGCCGTTTTTGAAGG
Source organism: Aspergillus niger (assembly GCF_000002855.4). Lineage (NCBI taxonomy): Eukaryota > Fungi > Ascomycota > Eurotiomycetes > Eurotiales > Aspergillaceae > Aspergillus > Aspergillus niger. Next base: position 1,465,968 of record NT_166520.1, read on the forward strand.
GGTTACTGCAGAAGGAGTATTTGAAGAGGGCGGAGGATGAGACGATGAATCTCAAGGAATTTCATGTTGTTTAGGCCTACTGCTGTTGATAGATTAGCAGTTCCTATGTATCATACAGTGTTCTCATAGACAATAGACCCAGAAGCTCCGTAGACATACGCTCGGTCTGTAATAAGATATGGCACGCCCGATCTATAACTTACTAGTCCACACATGCCTTTATAGCCCATAGTTGCGAGACTTGGCTTACCACACAACTATCTCTCATCCATCACGCAGGAACTGTTCGTATGGGAGAAAGCATCGTCCTCATGCTTTTCCTAGTTCGAAGCTTGGTGGGAATTGAGGCCACGACGGGAGTTGCTGACCCACACGGAAGAGGTCCCTGACTCTTGTCTTCCTCGTCGTACTCCACCATTGCATCTCTGCAGAGAATTTTGAGATGGACAAGCCAAAGGAGAAGGATCAACAAGGTGTCCACTATATGGACTGTGGGAAGAACCCACAACTTGGATTGCGCTGTTATCCTGGGGTTTTGCTTGTTCCTCTTGCTACGGGTAATTGACCCCACTAAAAGTCTAATCTCACATCTTGGCTTCCTTTACGGGTTTAGACTGGCGCTCTGGGGTTCGATCCAAACATCGTCACACCAAACACTGGTGACAAAGCAATGTGGCAACAGTGCGTGCCTTTCGCTTCGCGGAAGTTCAAACTCTGCTATACATCCATCTGATCACGAGAGCATCGGCTGATGAAGACCTGTCCGATGGTTACCCTTCTGCTCTGCTCACCCTAATTCACATGCTGTGAGCATTGTCGCTAGATTCGCAGCATGGTTTCCATTAGAGAATACACAATAAAACTTGGCTGGGCGATCTACTGAAGTTACTCTATTGCGCTTCCCAATACACATGACCGCCGATCGAACTTCCGAGGAAGTCTCAGCTAAAGGTAATTCAACCCAGTCAACCCCCGAGCTAGGAACTCGAGTTAACTCCGTTGACCACTCAGACTGCCGGGTCTGCAGAACCCGTCGTATCTCCTGTGATAGAACGCTGCCCCATTGTCGAAAGTGCTTTTCACGAAATCTTCGCTGTCCCGGTTATGGGATCAACCTAAGATGGGGTCAAGGAGTGGCAAGCAGGGGTAAATTGACGGGACAGGCAATACCAGTCCGAAAGGACTCCCAGATATCACAGAAGGCGTTTTATCGCCGAGCAGGCATCGCAGTGCCCCATGCAGACCTCCAACTACCGGCCCGTTGGCCCAGTTCACCCTTCGACAGCCTCACTACTCAGTTGCTCGATCACTTCGATCGAGGAGTCGCTACAAGGCTCGCATGGGTGGACGACCTCCACAATCCTTGGAGAAGCTTAGTATTACCTCTATCGCACGACTCATCAACTGTACGATATTCGGTGCTTGCTCTCGCTTCGAAGGACCTTGCGGCCAAGTACCCAACAGACCATCATTGGGCGCAGAGACTCGAAGCCATTTCCCGTCACCACCAGAATGTGGCCCTGTCTTGGTTGTCGAGGGATATGCGAGACATACTGCAGGATCCAACCGCGGTTCAAACCAGAGACCAAGCAAGACATATTCTAGCTTCCGCTCTCATTCTGTACAATGTTGAACTACTAACAGCACCGGCTGCTCAATGGCGAATACACATACAATGCGCCCGCGAAATTGTCCAGTGGAATATGCAGTCCGCCAGCAGTGCACTGTATACAAATGTCGCTGATGTATTTCTGTTCTACGAGTATTACTACACGTCTGTCTACATCGGACTAACGACATTCGATCCGGTCGATCAGCTCCAAGACGACTTCCCAACGCACGACAATCTCACAGTGTTCAGTGATTTCATCCGAATCATGCATAGCGTGACGCGTGCCGAGCGACAGACTTATACTATGCAGTCCATCTCGCAACCCGTCCCGATCGAATCCACACTACTGGACATAGAATTTGCCAAAGCTCGGATGATGCAGATGAGCCACACAATCAAGTTCAAAACTGTCCAGGCACGGCATGATTTCAAATGCCTAGTACACATGTTCTATCATGCCACGCTTATCTATACCCACCGTGTCTTTTCCGACAGCGTATCTCCGGATGAGTACATACAAGCTTCGCTTGATGTGCTTCTCGAACACGCACTGCCCCTCTCGTGTAGCGCCGCGGTTGCTCAGGACCTTGTCTGGCCACTCTTCATCACAGGGACAGAGTCTAGGGGCAACCCACAGATGCAGAACATTGTCGAGGAGGCCATGATGAATGTGATTCGATTGAGTGGTAGTCTTGATCGGAGCCGCGTTCTTTCATTCCTCAAGACCTTCTGGTCATTGGAACTGGAGCCGGGTACTACATGGATTCAGTATGCCCGAGCCAAGTGTATCGACTTCAGCTTCTTAGTAATTCTTTGAAAATATTTCAGACTTGTTCAATGCTCTTCCTGTACTATATACACCATGATCGCAATATTAGCAGGGGCGAATAATGCCCCTAGCACTGGCGTAGTTGACTGAGGCGGAGTAGCTTCTCTCGGCAAGTAGCGTTATCGAAAGACAGGACTTGACCGCTGGCAACACTCCTCCCCCACCCCCATCGCCATCTACGGACCGAACACTTTAACAGAGATCCAATTCCATTCATGCGTTCCGAAGCTCAGGGTCTTCGACAGCGACCGAATAAAATTTCTCAATCTCCAACTACATCAATCTAGCAATGCCACGAAAACTTCACAAATATAATATCCCCCTCCCCCCTCCGTAAGAACGTAGCACTCTGCGGAGCTCCCGCTCGTTATGAAAGCCTACGGTAACGTGAATGAATGGACGGGGGACGGAATTCGAAGCTATCACCGGTGCTACGATACAGAATTGTTTGGCTCACATCTGCGAGGAATCCATGTCATCGGTTGCAGAGGATGGTGTGGATGTCGCTAAAATAGGCGTTTACCTAGATTCTAGGGGGGGGACGAGGACGCGGGTAGCGGCGAGGAATGTTCCTCTTGACGATGTCTCTGGATAATTGTGGGTGCAATGCTGTCTACTGGGTTTCAGATTGAGGTAATGATTCTTCTGATTTGCTATATTTTCAAGGCAGAATGTGTCTTCAATTTATTGGGGACACTAAGAAGATGATTGAGTTGATCTTCCTAGAGTCGACCATACTGTCGCAATCTAGCTTACTTGGACTGGATGATGATTGGCTTGATTGTCTGGTTTTGTATTGTCTTATCTTTAGCTTGTGTTCTTATATACTATTTTGCATAACTAAAAAGAGAAGGAATCACGACAAAATCGGAGAAGGAATATATCGAATCAGAAACCCAGGGAGATACAAGAAAGAGAGAAGTAGTAAATAGGCGTGCAACGTCCTCTTCGAAGATGCAGTAATTGGACTTCTGCTGAGCCATCATAAACACAACCACAAAACAGAGCCAATGGCCCACCACGAGTGCGCCATAGGTAGCTCTCTTGCTGGCCCAGTCGACCATAAGCTGAATCCCTCTCGCAAACACAAAGACCCTGGAAGGGACATTTACTGGCGTAGACCAGTTGGAGTCCACATAAAGGGTCCTGTGCATTGCAGGCAGTGGCATTCCACTACCAACATTAGTTGAAGCTGACATGATCGCGGGCGATGACATATCTGCTGACATATTCGGTGTAGGGGAAATGGACGTGATCGACTGAACGTAGGAAGGAGGCGGACTGTAAGGATGTGCTTGCGCTCTCCTTGGCCTGCTAGAAACAGCCTGCTCTTGGCGTTGCGCCTGGAGCTGCGCTGGAGCTTGGCGCTCGGTGATGCATCCAGCGCATGACTTCTTGATGGTTGCCTGGACCCTCGCCCGCACAAGCATAGAACTGGGCCAGCTGCCCCACTACCAGAGCGCCATAGATAGCTCACCTGCTTCCCCAGTTCGCCATAGGTATTCTGACTCGTAATCATTCAAGCTTCTAATATAACTTTCCCCTTCCATATCGTCCTTCACAAAGCAATTGCGGAAGCTATCTCCAGCGGGGTAAAATAGGTTCCTCAACCTAGTGTCTCTGCGATGTGTTTGTTCAGGGCGTTTTATGTCGCAAAACCTTGGCAACAATGCTGACCTTCGAAGACACTAGACTTGAAGGCCCTACCCAAGGCTGCACCGGTCGTCCGTGCATCGGCTGGTTTTCCTGCCTGCAACTTGGAATTTTGTGTGACAGAAATGGGTGTAGCACCAGTTTGAGACTGCTTGCGTTCCTTTGAGGTAGGAAACTCAACCGTTCCGGAGGAATACTACCGGCCCATAAGCATGGGGAACACCTTGAGGCCGCTAACAATAGAAGACATCAATGTCCTCATCGGACTGCACCTGATCCCTCTCTTCCCCATCCTGCTGTTGTTCATTCGTCAGGACGAACTATATACTTTCTCGTTGCCACCACTGTGTCTTGCAGTCCCAAGTGCAGCATGAGGTGAGATGAGAAGTCAGCCGAATCATCGAAGTGGCTTCTGCAGCTGCTCCCAGTTACACGTGCGAATCCGATAGACGCCGTACATGCCAGGCTTGCTGAGAGATGCGAGGGCCATCGTTGAGATACAATACTGCTCGTTCGGCCCGGAAGCTCGCCGCAGATTATGAAATTATCTCCGTTAGACGATTCGATTGCAGGACCGACTTATCATGAGTACCATGGTGCCAGCAAAGCGACGTGGTCGCTGTGGTAGACAGACCAACAGTAGTCATGTGGCCACTATAGTATCTGGTTTTTTATGAATTGGTATTCACCATCCTTCAAACATGAATATAAAAATGATAGATGTCAACGGTTCGCTTATCGGCGGATGACGTTATCGACACTCGCTGCTGTCGTAGTGAGACATGAAGCGAGAACCGGCCCACTGCCGATGACAGAGACGTATATACGATTGGTTTACAGCCGTAGAGCTGTACTCGCCGCTACAGACTTGAAGGATCGGACGCTGAATTAGCCCACGAGGTCTGGCGGACGACCAAATTGTTCGGCTTCATCATACTGCCTCGTCACTTCTCTTAGGAAAGCTTCGAATCTACTTTCGGAGCTTGTATCGGAGGTTTAGACCGGCGAAGACGAGTTAGAGCTCACGTATCGGGGCCAGCCCCTTGTAGGTAGTAACACTCCATTAGTACCAAAATAGGTAGAAGCTGACGTCGCAGCGGATGACATCCTTCAGACCGCTCAGACAAGGCAGGTTGCAACGGTTTTGCTAAGTTCAAGGCCGACTTCCGTGATGTATGGCTGTCATATATACCTGCTCGCTGCGTTGGTTTCGGGGTGGCAATAATCACCGGTAGTATAGGAGCTTTGATTGATGTTTTTGTTTCGAGTTTTGCGTACAGTAAGACGCATTATATAGTGGGACGCAAGTCACAGCAGAAGTAGTAGCTGACTCTTTGAATGACACAGTAACCTTTTCGAACTGTCTATCATGAGTAACAGATCTGTTACTACCTTGGTACAGCTTTTCTGGCGTAGGGAAGCGAATCTCCGGGTATGTGTTCTCAATATCGTACTTTACCGCAAAAGATACCAACGATGAACTGAGTTTCATCACAAGTGTTGCTCATGTTTCTTAACGGCGTACCCTCCCACGGCTTAGTGCATTCCGTGGATGTTCATTTGTCAAGACGTAGTGTATAGTGACGAGTTCAACCCGCCGTAGTCATCCCAAGTGGCGCTAATGTCGCTCGATGGTACACGCACTCATGGCTTAGTGGCCTCTTTGTCACGATTGTCTTCTTGTCTGGTGGCATTGCTTAGAGTGGTCAGCATTTACTACTGATAAGACGCGCTCTGATCAGGTCAGATGGTATGACGTACCATTGGAAGTAATGGGAAGCTCCAGGAACACTTCCGATGGGCTTCTTCGACTAGCTTAAGACCCGACAGTGCCCATGCAAGTCAAGTCGTATATATCGGGGGTCACGTCGTTGCAGATTCAGAGGAGTTCTCAGAAGCTGTCCTCTTCCCATTTGGTTTTTCATCATCTGACCATTGACCATTCCACCCTTGACTAGACTCCTGCATAGGAATGAAGTGCTGCGAGACGTTTCCTAACTAGGACCCGAGTGTCTGAAATGCTATGACAATCGGCCTACCGCAGTGGGGCGATACTTGAGATCTCCAATCGCCTTTGGCCATTGCTGTATAGAATTCATCGCGTAGAAAATTGACTTCGCGCCACTCTGCCTTCGTAAAACCGAGAATGTATCAAGGTACCTGCCAGCAACCGGAAGACGAGTGGCGGGCGGGCAGATGTTCGTGCTGAATGGCTGCACAGAGTAACTTTGTTGTTTGTAAAATTTATGTATGACTTTTGGTGCCGAAAACCTTGGAGACGCTTGGAAAGCAATTGTTGAATTTGAAAAGCTCCGGATACTGTCAACGAAGATACGAAGAATGTGATATTTGTAGATTGCGCTGAAGGAGCCGCTGCGCCCCTTATTCCTTGCCCAAAACCCCAGACAGTCTGGAAACGTGAGTCATCCTGTTGCCAGATAGCGGGGTATTATGATGATGTTGAACAGCACCAGGCGGACCAGTGTGGAATGCGGTATATAGAGCCAAAGAATGGTGTTCATGGTTGCATGAGAACACTGTTGAACTTTGGGTCTGATAAGAGCAACAGGACGATTCTGTTGCAGACGTCGATATATAGGGCCCCAATGTTATTGTTCATTGGTTGATGAGAGAACGATTGGGGTTTCGAGAGTTTTTAGCGATAGTCGGGTGCTCTGATCGACTACACCCACCAAGACCAAGCTGGTATGTGGGAATCTTCAGCTATGGTTGCTGAGCTATGCGAAGCCCAACCTGACTCTGGTGAAGGATGAGCTCACTATGGGAGGCGAGGTCAAGCATGTCGCTAACCCCACGCAGGGCTACTTGGAGCTCGCCAATGCTCGGGTTCATGACCCGCTCGCAGAAAAGCAAGGTTAGTGTTACCCTGTCCTGCCAGCAAACCTCGGGCACTCTGTCCGTTCTGTTGTGTGGGGTAACTTGTGACCAGCGATTCAAGATGATATCGGAAGTCGAAGCAGAGCAACCAACAAAGTGAGAGATGGTCAAAGCCGATGCCAGCAATGAATTGCTTCGAGCCCGGGGCACAGTGAGGGAGCGTAAATGGAGAGAGAAAGTGCCACGGTAGGAAGACGACCGCACCAGATTTCGGAGGGCCTTATCGACCGATCAGATGATACAAGGAAAGGATATAAAGGAGATGAACAACGAGGCTGGCATGGGTGTGGGAGGCAACAGTAGAGCGAGACAAGTAGTAGCAATAGATGTAGGACATGTATCGGATAAAACAGTCCGCAACATGATTGCTGACGTAGAATGACACAATATAAAATGCAACAGGATTATATATGCAAGGGGTATACAAGCATGATATCCTTTCATCTCCTCCATAACGACTGCAGTATGATGTGGGGGCCGGAGACCGGTTGATGATAAGTATTGATAGGATCCTTTGGGTTGATCAGCCGAGTGCTTAGAACATCCACCAGTTGGACACACTGGTTCGATTGTTCGCACTGATCAAACACAGAGACAGTGAGGGAAGGGTTGTCTGTGGTTAAGGAACCGTTCACCGACGATGCAGGAGTCGAAGAACCAAGAATGACATCAGTGACAAGTAATGCGCTACCACGCCCACAAGACAGAATAGAACAGAGGAAGAAGAGGAGTCATATAACAAGATCCATCATGCACGGGTGAGGTGCAAAGACTTGGTGGTAGGCAGCAAAGCTGAGAAGTGTTGCGGTAGTAGCGAGAGCAATATTGACTTTATGGGGAAACTTTCACCACCACCAGCGCCATTGTTACCAGGCACCACAAGCACAGAGATGCACATGTGACGTATAAAGGAACATGCAATATAATAATATAAATAATAAAGACATAGATAAAAAAGGAGGACTAAGGTCTCCGGCAAGAACAGATCGGCGATGCAACGGGCGGCTGCCGGTAAACCGTTAGCGATGGCTTCGTCAACTTCGTCTGGGTACTCGTTGTATCTCCAAGTCAGGTGCCCATCGAGCATGTCCCCATCGTGCTCAATGTTTAGGGTTTCTCTGCTCTCTTCAAATATTGAGAGGCTTAGTTGAGTCAAATATATAAGTGATGACTAACCCCCCTCCTGGGGGGTGACCAGGCGGGCGGATGCATGAGAGTGAGTGAAAGAGGGAAAAACTTCCAGGAGCAAGAAGGGGGTATTTATACCTTTCCAGACGGACGCTGACTCAGGCTACTGGAAGCGAGATCAGGTNTTTTTCGACGGAGATGGCCAGGTGATGACGTGGGCTTCANCTACTGGGGGGAGGGGAGGGGGGGTTCAACGGCCAGTTTGCCACGCAGACAAAAGGAAAAGCCCGAAGGAATTGACCGGAGGGAGGGGGAGTGACAGCTAGTGTGAAGGTATGAGCTTATCATTAAGTGTTTCTATCTCGTAGCATCATTAAGTCCAAGGATACACGGTCCTGCATCATCCCAGATGAGCATTTTAGACAGTTCCAGCCTGAGTCTTCTTCCTCCTGAAGAGATACTGTAGATTCAAGACCAAGGTCTGGACCCATGAGGCGGCAGCCAAGGCACAGATGGCCGTGAGGCCGTGGATGTAAAGGGGAGCATCCGAGGATCGAAAGATCTGGGCCCCAGAGATACCCGAAAGGTTCGCGGACATGACGATCAACCTATTATTGCCACAACATTAGCAAGCGTTATCTTAGATAACTGCTGAAGGTAAGTGTATCACGTACGCCATAGATATACTCCGCTCTTGAGGTGTTTTGCAATAGAAGGAAAGCCAACCAACGTTGAGAACACTATCCAAATCAGCATATCAGCATCAACCGGGATACCTGAGGGAGACCAAGGGCACATACTGCATACTACAGTAGGCTACATTAGCACAAGCAATAACAGAATATCTGTGCCAGCTTGATGCATCTGTAGGACTGGTGCGTAAACACGCATACGAAATGACGTTCCACGTGATACAGAGGAGGACGAAGGGCCCGCGATGCCCGATTTTGTCCCTGCGGCAGTCAGCATCCAAGTTCCCCCACCACAGGACCGTGTCACATACGAGGAATAAGCCAGAATTGTTGTCCAAACAATGCTAGCATACACTGGTACTGATGCCAGAGCATTTGCTCTGACGGCACTGAATCCGAAGGACTTGATCATGCTGGGAGTGTAAGTGTTCAAGCCCTGGAAGCCGGACATGGCCACCAATGTGATCAACATATGCTGAAGCGTCGTGGTCTGTGTGACAGTCTTCCAGATATCACGGCCAGTGATCTTGATATGTTCTCGTGTCTTCAGAGGGTCGTCAAGCAGAACACGGTCGAGGATGATGCGCTTCTCGCGGGGGGAGAAGTAACTCCAGCGACCCATGCTGATGAGAGGGCTTCCATCACCTGCCTTCTTGGGAATAAACAAAATGAACAGGATGGCAGCGAAGATGGTAATCAGACCCTCAACTACTATTCATTAGCACTCCTCCTTTACTCATGCCGAAGCATAGGGACACATACCCAGGAAGATCCATCTCCACCCCGCAAGCCCACACTTTCCATCCAGCTTCAACAAGCCAGCGGAGATCAGACTCGAGGTCGCACCGGCAAACATCTGCCCATAGAAGAACAGAGTGGTCCGGAAACTCGTCTCAGGACGTTTATACCATGTCGAGAGATAGTACAGGGCACCTGTACCAAACCCATTGTTAGCGCTACCACCATAGACCAAGGCGCACGACCAGACAAACCAGGAATAAACCCTCCCTCCAACAGCCCCAGCAACAACCTCGTGGCCAGATACGCCGGGTACGACTGTACAAAAGCCTGGAATGTGCCAACCAGACCCCAAGCGATCAGCTGTGCCGACAACCAGACCTGGGGACCGATGCGCTGAAGTATAATATTTGACGGGATCTCGGTGATGACAATACCAGCCGAAAGCAACTGGGTTCCAATATTGATTTGGTTCGTGGTGACACCTAGGTCTTCGGTGATAGTGGAGGTAAGAGCTGCGCTGATATTGCCGCGATCAATCTGGAGGCCGAAGAAAGCGAGAGCGAGAATGGGGATGAGGATGATATCGATCCTATATACCAGTCAGTATATGCTTGAACCTATATGGCAGTGAATGAAAACAGTGACGACTCACTTCCTCCGCAGCTTGCCCTCCTCCTTATCATCCCAGTCCTTGACAATCTCCTCCGACGCAACATCATTATCGGTATAGACCTCATCGACGACCTTCTTTTCCTCCAAGGGAGGCACGATGCCATCCCTCTGGTCCTCGAACTCGAACTGTTTCCCCACCATCACGACAACAGGAATACCAGACAGAGGTTGAGCAGCAGTTCAGTGACACAAGACAGCACCCTTAGTCAATCAGCAACCGACCGTATGCAAGGGATATCCAAGGCAAGCAATAGAGAGAAAAAGAAAAGAACAAAAAGAAAGTATATTTCTTTTTCCGCCCAACAACACAACGCATAAAATCTCCGAGTCACACGAAATAAAAAAAATACGGGCCTACATCCAATCTACTTATATTTGATCCTCTAGCTCGGCAGAGCCAAAGTCCACGTTCTGGGCACAGACAGCATGCGTGGGTGAGTGTGTCTAGACAGACAGTCAATCAGTGAGGTGACCCGCAATTCCACTATGAAGTGAGACGGGGGCTTGATGGCGCAATCGCCGCTGGCTTTGATGTCAGGGCTAGTTTGGATCGTTGGCCGCGCGTGCGGGCTCATATCTATTCTACTACTTTTGTGCTTAAGCGATATGCAACGTACAGGGCTTTACTTAGGGTGAAGGATTCGATGGTGTCATTTTTCACCGGTTCTATTGATGCGGTTGTGGTAATGGTGGTGGTGGTTGTTGACTTTGGTTTTGTTCCCGTGGGATTGATCTATGGGTAAGGACTCGGGCCCGTCCCAGGGTTTATCTACCGGGTGTACCTTTCTTGTTCCATGTATCTTGTCTCTATTCTCTTTGTCTCGGCTATTTAAACTTCTTTGGATATTATCTATGGTGTGATCGGTTGTGATGTTCCTGTTATCTGATTCTGGTGTTATTCTTGGCTATCCGCCCACTTCGGCTACTATGACTATCGTGATCTACACTCGCCATGTCATTTCATTGATTCCATGGCTCTCAAGTTTAGTCATGATATATAAATAAACTATCTATAAAAATACATAGCAATAACGCTCATTATTCGTACCCATACTCATACTTGACGGAATCGTCAAGTCCACGCCTCCCAACTCAGCCCATCTCTATACTGCAATCCGACCTGGGGCCCCTCAGCCTCAATGATGTACCCGGGTTCACATACTGAATACGACACCTTGGGCTGGTTGGTGTAAAAGGAATCGTATTTCACCTGCAGTGCATCTTTGAGGCTCTCTACGGACCCGTCGGGGTGGAGGACCCGCCACGGCTGGATGCATGTGTTACCCTTGCAGGATTTCAGAACCAGAAGGAGAGCGTCGATACGATCAATCACGCTGGATAGAGGTCTGCTTAGGAGGTGGATGTTGTCTTGTTGGGTGTAGATGTTGTTCATTTGGTAGGGGTCCGTCTGGTGTTGTTAGATTTTTTGTTTTTACGATAGTGGCGGGAACCGGTTGGCACTTACTGAGAGATCGTACAGCTCGTGGTCACCGTCGCACCAGACGGAGTAGTAGAGGTTATATTCTTCCGAGAGAATTCTGGCGGATTTGTAGGTGTTGTTTCCCATGATGGATAAGCCGCCGGGTCCTGGTTACGTCAGTGATGTTTCCGTGGTAGTAAGAGAGAGGTTACTCACCGATGGAGCCGTATTCGCCCTCAAGCACCGCGTGACCCCAGAATTCGACTGTGACATGCTCATGCAAGATTGACTGGGTCTTCTTGCTAGTCGACACGGGCATCGGAGTCCCGTCAAAGTCCTCTCGCAAGGGAACCCCAGCCAACTCGAACAGTGTAGGTGCAATGTCAATGTGCGTGGTTACACGGTCAACGCTCTTTCCCTCAGGAATGCCAGGTCCGCGAATGTAGAATGGTACGCGAATGTCCTCTTCATAGCCAGTTGTCTTGCCGGGGGGTAGACGGTGATGGCCAATGTGGTAGCCGTTATCAGCACTGTAAATGATGTAGGTATTGTCGATCTGCCCACTTTCTTCCAGCTGCGTGATCAGCGCATCCACCATCTCATCGACGGCTTGCAAAGTGCGCAGACGCTGGCGATAAAGATGGTCTTCGTAGTCGATGACGGTCTGGTTCTGTAGTTCCATGGTTTGGATCCACCCCGCACCAGAATCCTACTCTTGTCAGTGCCCGTCCCCACCACTGTGTCAGGATATCACACACCTTGTCCGGATTGAAATTAGGCGTCCGCGGCACCTTTGCATCAGCAAACAAATGCGCATGTCTCGGTGCAGGCAGCGGCTCTGTCATCTTCGGTCCACCCGCACCGCTCAGCCCCTCCACATCGATGTTCGTGTGCGGTGCGATCGGCGCGACCGTCAGGAAGAATGGCGCGTCACTGTCCAGCGCATCTGCCAACAATCCCGATGCCTTCTCCTTCATCACATCCGTAGTATATTGTCCCTCGTAACTCCGCGGAGGCTCATGGTTTCGCTGGTATGTCGCATTCCAGTAGGAATATGTGTGGGGGTCGAGGAGGAAGTCGGAGCCATTGAAACCGTTCACAAAGGGCGCGTTATAGGTAGCGACACTGTGCGAGTTGAACAGCTTCCCCGTGTAGTAGGTATTGTAACCGGCGGACTGCAGCCAAACGGGGAGGAAGTTTTCGTTGAAGCCTTGAGCGACGAATTTGGGGTATCCGCCTATGCCGCATTAGCAATTGTAACCACGCTGAAGAATCAAGACCGATCGAAGCAGTGTCCATACCATAAGGCGGGTTCACATCCGTCACATTAGTATTATGAGCCTGTCTTCCCGTCCAAAGACTCACGCGCGACGGACAGCAAAGCGCGGTAGTGACGAAATGGTTCAAGAACTCGGTACCCTTTTCCTTGATTCTCGCCTGCGTATACGGCATATACGCCGGAGAATTCATCCGGAGATCCTGATCATCCGTGAGAATGAAGAGGAAGTTGGGTTTGCGTGCAGAGACCGATGGCTCCTCATCCAGCAGTACCTGCTGCTGCACAGCGAGGGCATCGCATCCCACGAATAGGGCCAACAAAGCCGGCAAGAACATCATGATGGGAGCGACAATTCCGTATCAATCTCCCTTGCACGATGTTGGTTGTCACTCACCGACACTCCGTCACCAAGATCACTATTAAAACAAGAGTGAGTTCAAGGTTGCGATCAAGATAGCGATTGCGCAGCAACGGCACGGGATAACGCCATAGCTCTGATGGAGCCGATCAGACCAGTAGGTAAACTAGTCAGTCAGCGTTGGACTGGAGCTGCAGAGAGAGTTGAACCTGGACGCCGCGCAAAAAGCAAAGACGCGCCTCGTGGGCGGTGGATCAATGATCGGATTTAGTGGCAGATGGCATCACAGGCGGCCAATGACCACCGGGCCAACTGGCCCCGACATTCCAGCAATACTGCCTAATTGACTCCACCATGCATCTCGGCTATTATTGAACTGGGTTTGATGGATGGGGACCCTCTTGGAATTGTCAAAGATTTTGAAGCGAAGACGATCTATTGGACGGTAGAGATATACTCTTGATTTAGTCGTTGGGAGGCCCCTGGGGAAAGCAATGATGGGGAATGTTGCTGCTCCACTGTGGACCTCGGCTATGGAATTACGTGCTTGGATCTAAGATGAGCTCATGGCTATGCATTGAATGACAGTGATATCAGCAGAGCAAGCAGAGAAGGATGGAATGCTAATTTTCTAGTGCTTTGTGCAAGGGTAAATCAGGGACTGTCTGTCTGGTCTTCTACACGAAGGAAAGACCATGGCTTTCACGGTGTCTGTATTTCCGGATATCCTCAATTCCGTCGGTCGATTACAATCACATGACTTGGCTTCCATTTCACTACTATTATGCACACCCACTACATACATGATCATATAACCAATTGCCCTCATCCCCATCCTTTAACTATAGCGAAATGGATTGATTGTCTACCGCCAGGTGTCAGTCACCGTCGCGGTCGACGTTCCGCACGCCTGAGGAACGGTGTATTCTCGGTTGGGATCACTCTCCCACTCCACGGAGTCATCGCTCTCAATGCGGATAAACTTGTACTCAAACGACTCACCAGCCGGCAGAGTCACAGTGACATACCAGAGCGGGTCGCTGGAAGTGTACTTGTCAGCACTCAGAGCTATGCCGTCGCTGGTTTCCCAGTCACCCAGCTGAGAGATCGATCCGACCAGGTAGATGTTCTCGCCGTAGGTGGTGGTAGCTGTCAGATCGAAAGTCACAGCCACGGCGGTGGGAGTGGTACAGGAGGTTGATGACGTACTGGTGCTGGTCTTGCTAGCAGTCGCGGTGGTCTTGCTGGTCGAGGTCACGCTGCCGGATCCAGTGGGGGTAGCCGTCGTAGTGGTGCCGCCAGTAGCCACGATACTCGGCCACGAGGTGACAGTCACACTGCTGTAGGTACCAATGGCAGATGTGGCCGCACAGGTGCCGGGCACGCTGCTGGCAGAGGTCTCGCCCCAAGAAGCAGGCACGACGGAGTTACGACGGTTGTTGGCGGTCAGCAGAGCAGCATAAGACCAGGTCAGGTCGCGAGCGGAAAGCTGCTCGCCATCAGACTTGTCGTATTGCTCGGACATGGAGCCGTTGCTTGCGGCGTGAGTTTCCTACTTCTGTTAGTACGCACCCTCTGTCAACATGAGCGCTTGTCTAGCGTAGACTTACCACAATAGAGACGAAGCCATCGGCGAAAGTCTTCACGGCATCTACAATGCTACTATAAGTCGAACTGGACGAAGAGTAGGTGCCAGTAGCAGCATCGCTGTACAGTGCCTTGAAGAAGTCCAGCGACACATCTGTGACCTCCAACGACCCCTGCTTGTCCCACTGGTATAGAGCATCGTACAACTGCTCTGCGGCAGCCAAGGTGCACAGGAACCACGGGTTGCCGTTGTAGTACGTGTCCTCAGGGTACCGACCCACCGCAACAGCCTCGCTGTCACTGAGACCATCGTTGAGGGTATAGATTGAGCGGAAAGAGTCTACAACCTCCTTGTGGTTGGCGAGCGCGCGCGGGGAGCAGGGCTGGAAGGTGGAGTCGTCGCATGCGGCCTCAGGATCAAAGGTGTGGATGCTTCCCAGGAGGGTGTTTGCGTCCTTGCCGGAACGGCTGCTATCGAAGTTGGCCAGAATGAAGCTGCCGGTCCAGAAGGACTGCAGGTAGCAGAGAATTTCGGGTGCCTGAGAATCACACCAGGAGCAGGACGAGCCGACGGCCGTCGCGAAGGCACTACCTTCGACAAGGGCGCGGTGTTGCACAGCAATCGTAAAGAAAGACGAGCCATTGACTTCTTCCCAGAGATCTGCGATCGCGGGTTAGCTCTGCTGGCGCATCTTTGGAAATTTAAAATAAAACAAACACACCATATCCTGTCTGGTTCCAGTATTGAGCCACATACGACAGGTCGTTCCTAACGAGGGGCCAAACAATGTCCGTTGCGGTGCTGGTGTAGCCATTGTCCTGACCAGTCAGCTACATATGTCACAGATCAGACGCAAGGGGGTGGAGAACATACAAGCAGCCACTGCCCGAAGCCGATCATAGCAGTTGCTCTCAGAGCCGGACCATCTCGCTGCGGCCGTCCCCAAGAACCAGTGTAGGCAGTCTCATCGACATTGAACTTGGGTTCACCGAGACCAGCGCCGCTGGACAGATCACCAGAGGGGTTACTGATACCCTGGACAATTGCCTGGGCGGAGATGTAGTTCTCAATGGTGGAGAGGAGACTGGTATCTCCATTTCGGAAGAGATCGACGAGGGTCTTGAGGACGAGACCAGAGTCGCGAGTCCAGGTGTAGAAGTCTACAACAAACGACACGCCAGTCAGCATCAATCAATCAATGACACACTCATACTAAATCTGAGCTCGAAACATACAGTCCGGGTTATCCGTGCTGGGACTAGCAACGACAATGCCAGAGTCCGCGCCCGACACCCAAGCACCGTCCGCCCCGATGTTATTCAGGATGGCAGTACGAGCCACGGTCGCTTCGTTGCTCAACCATGAATCCAAGGTCGCGCGCTTGGAAATCACATTTGCCAACCCTGTGCAGACGAGGCCGCTCAGGGCGAGTAGAGATCGGAACGACATTGCTGAGGTGTAATGATGCTGGGGATGAAGCTCAGGCTCTCAGTTGCGTCTAAAAGGGAGGAAGCACTTCAGCCCCTCACGGAACCCCGACCAACCACTTCAATTTATAGCCAAACCTCATCTGCACGAGGGGAAGCTGAAGGAAGAAGCACATGCATCAACACATATTGCCATGCAATATCGCTTAGCATCTAGCTTGAATTCCTGCAGAGACATCTCGCCACTTCAAGCTCTTCAGCTTGTGAACGGACGAGACATTAGGCGACGAATCTCCGATGGTGTGGGAGAACCAGCCTATAGCGGTGTCGGGCCGGGCCGGGGGAAATTGCGATGAATCCACCAGCGCTGCAGAATGGCCCTGTGCCTTGGAGAGGTGGCCAATCGCTGGCCTCACTGGCCTGGGATGCAATTTCTTTCAATTCCCGGGGATTCGCCGTCCCCGGTCGTGCGTGGTGACTTGATTGGCTGGTATAACGATGGTACTATAACTAACGGGAAGCTATAACGCAGGTCCAACGCGTGGTATATGCCCTTCATTAATATGGCTAGTACTATCATGATCCCCATATATCCTTTTCCGAGGCCAGACACGTCCATCATTCATCTCATAAGGCTAAGTTCCTGACCGTCCGGACCCCTCCGCCAATGGCATCAGATGTGGAACGCCGCGGTATTCTGCAGGATGAACTCATATGTCCCGTTGCGGAAATCATCCGTAAGGAGACTGGCGTCGTTCGCTCCGAAATTCATCAACTGCCGCGATTCCTTCCACTGCGGCCACTCAATGTACTCCCCCCGGTTGGAGTTCGGATCCAGCGTATACACAAAGCTCAGATAGTACGTGTGGCTAGAACTAGCTGCATAGTTTGGCTTGATCCCATAGAACACCTGCAGCAGGTCACTTCCGTGGAAGGTCCCCAGAACTGGGGTGCCATAGTCATAGGTCGCCAGGTACGACCAGTTCGGAAGATCAGGGGAGATTTCCTCTGCATACGAGAGGAATGCCCGCCGGGTAATGGTGAAGACCAAGTCGCCGAGAATGGCGGCCAATCGCTTAAATTGCGGATACCAGTTGTTGGCCGCGCCTGTCCTGAACGGAGACCCGTACGTGGTGGTGTCTGGGTACAGGGCCACTAGTTCTTCAAGCTGCTCTCGGCTAGCGTCATAGAAGAAGTATGAGGCCAGGTAGTCGACCACCTCGTCGATCGTCGTAATGTTGGACTGAAACAAGGCGAATAAGGTCCCCTCATCCTCTTGGTCGCCCACGATGAACGGGACCCGAGCATATTTCCCTGCTTTGCCCAAAACGTCCGGTGATGCCGACAACGCCGTCCCGTCCGGTCGAGGCACATATGATAACGCCACAGAATGGTAGCTTAAAATGCCTGGCACGGAGTTTGCCGCATTGAGGAAGTCGGTGTAGTCTAGTTCACGCAGACAAGCTAGGGTGTCGTTAGAAGAGGAACAGCCTGCAGATTCCACTACCGCATCATATACTTGCTGTCCCTTGACCCCATCGACGGGGTCTGCGGGAACAACACTACCGGAGTCCATGATGGCCCCCCGGAACAAGGGCTTATCCTTGTAAGTGATGTTTCCGTCGTACAAGATCATCTGATCAAAAACGGAAATGGCTCCTGCTGATTCTCCCCAAATCGTCACCTTGTCCGGGTCTCCACCAAAGGCCTCGATGTTGTCGGCAACCCACTGCAGGGCAAGGCGTTGGTCCAGGAGCCCTAGGTTCGCGGACCCGTCCTCCAGGATCTCCTTTCCGGGCAAGAACCCGAAACCTCCCACGCGATAATTCATTGCTACAAACACGATAGGCATGTTCTTGTCTATCGACGATGATACCATCGTTGTACCATCATACATCGCCTTTGAACCAAGTTCAAAGCCTCCGCCAAAGATCCAGACCAGCACAGGCAGCTTCGAGTCCGCGGTGGTCCCGGCCGGACGCCGAATGTCAATGTTCAGGCAATCCTCGAGAGCATTGGTAGCCGACTGTACCAAAGGGAGATCAGCGAGGAGGCCAATGACCGATGTCGGGAATTCGCTCTCATCCGTGGTGAAGTACATCTGCGGACACGATTGCGAGGCTCCTGTGGCCTGAACAGTGCCGAGGGCAGTTTCCAAGGGTTGTGGGGGCTTCAGACGCAGCGAGCCTGTGGGGGCCTGCGCAAAGGGAATATTGTTGAAGCTCTCGACATTGCCAGATTTTCCAATGACGGTGGCCGATGGATGCGCAATAGTGACAGTAGGAGCTGCATCCCGTTGAACTGGAGTCGCCCAGACGGCGAGGGAAAGGGAGAGCCAAAGGAGGGCCTTCATGATGGCCATGATCTGTACCGCTATGGGTCATAGGCTCTCGGATCGGGCTGGGAGTAACTCTATATACAGTTCCATTTTTCACCCCTTCGTTTCAAGTGCTCAATATCCTTCTATGTCTTGGAGCACGATCCGAGAACCGAAAAATCAGCTCCCATGGGTTTCGACATCGCCATGTGCCTCCTCGGCTGTGGATCTTGCTATGAGACCTGCATTTTAGGCATCAAGACAGCAAAGCCCCTATTCTCATAGCCAACTGGCCTGATGATCGCTGATCCGAAGGTTTCCCATCAGGGGGACAGACAGCGTGGGCGGAGAATATCACGCCAACCGGGTGGCCCAGGAACGTTCGAACCCGTTCTCATGCGCAAACCGAGGCTGATGCAAGGGAGGGACGTATCAGCAGATCAGTAAGAATATATTAGGCCAACATTGCTAACATCCTGTTGGTCACTGCATCAGTGCCGAGTTGATCAAATGCCGTTTCCCCCGCAGTTCAAAGGCTGCAGAATGGCTGCCTCTGCGGGGAAAGGAGCCTCGACCGTTGCGCTTTGGTTCGCCAACTCGGACATTTCACCCGCTTTGTCGAACTTTCCGATTCGCATGCTTGGTGTAATAACTCAGTTGGGCGGCCTGCATGGTTCAGCAATATCGAGTGAGTCAATGTAGCAAACACAACGTGCTTGTAGTTGTTGGGGTTGAAAGGCGGGTTGGGACTCGGACCAAAATTGAAGGAATGTAATCATATGCAAATCTGGTTCGTGGGTCGGCCGATCGTCGGCTATCAAACCACGCCCAAACTATGTACAGTCAAAGCTAAGAATAAATCCCAAGTACCAAAATCCAGTCAACGCCCCTTTTAATTTTATACAAGAAATGCCGCCAAAATTCAGTCCAAATTGAAAACTTATTTTTCCCATCCATTCCAACGTTCAAAATCCCCCGTGTCGAGGTCAAATAAATCCAACATTCGTCCAACACTCTGGTCGATGAGGTCCTCGATACTTCCGGCCTTGATGTAGAACGCCGGTACTGGGGGGAAGATGACTGCCCCAGCGCGTGTAACCTCCAACATGTTTCGCAGATGGATCTCGCTCAATGGCGTCTCCCGCGCTACTAGCACCAACCGCCTGCGCTCCTTGAGCATCACATCTGCTGTCCTTGAAATGAGATCGTCGCAAAAGCCCGAGTGGATAGCAGCCAATGTTTTCATGCTGCACGGTACCACAATCATTCCGTCCGCGCGGAATGAGCCGCTGGATACTGGGGCGGCCATGTCATTGATGTTGTGCACGTAGTCGGCCAGCGCTCGCACGTTTGAGGGATGGTAGTCAGTCTCGTATTTGATCGTAGCCTCCGCCCATTTACTCATCACCAGGTGTGTCTCCACATTTAGACGGCGCAGAGCAATTAGGACTTTGATGCCGAGCATGGCTCCAGTGGCACCCGTCATGGCTACTACAATGCGGCGGCGGCGGGGAGCTGGACGGGCAACGGCCACGTGATCATTATCGATGGGCATTTCGCTGGCGGGAGGAGATGCACGGCCGGAGTTTGGTGTAGTAGTACCGGATAGAAGTGAGTTGAACATATGTGTTGATGTGGAATATGTAGTGTTGTGGTAGGCACAATTGCGTAGACTGAAAGTTCCCGTTGTGGGTTGCTTTGTCTGGATGTATGGACTGTATGGACTGCAATGGTAGCCGTCAGGAAGCTGGACTGTCAAGTATATATATAGCCCAGTGGCAACCCGGTAGCTACAGTAAGTCCCTGAGTTGAAAGCTTTTTGCTGGGTTCGATTTCTCTTCGGACCCTTCCCTGCGTTATGGTCAATCTTGGTGTGGCCCCGTTTTGCCGTTTAGTCCGAGGCCTCCGAACCACCGAATACCGTTCCCGAGGGGCCGCATAACGTCATGGATAGCTCAAAGAAAACCCAGCTCTTGGGATAAGTCAAACATGGGTACTACGACGGTTAGTTCGATCGATAAATAGTCGGGAGCCTCAGCATACCGTTCATAATGGAGTCAAGATAGCTTGCTGGTGAGAAGTCTTGACCGAAGTCATCCGGGATCCCGTTCGGCATACTGCAAAATCAGCATCCATCGCACAGCTCCACTTATCAGACAATAGCGGGTGCACATACCCATAGACAGGAAAAAAAGGCTGGGGCTGCTCCGCGCGTTCTGTCCCAACGCTTGCCTCCCCCTTTTCACGTTCGACTGCCGTTCGGACCGAATTGCGCAGTGTGATTAGCGCTCGTATATGCCGTTCCGATAGCCATTGCCCATTCTCCGATGCTGTGTTCTCCACTGTGCCCACTGTGCCAGCGGCAGAAAAGACCTCAATCACCTTTTGCTGTAAATCACGACACTCGGGATCGTTTCGGGTCTCCTCCCAAATGCAGAGAAGTAAAGTGGAACTAAGCACCGTGTGCACCATTGACCAGCTTCGGAGGGGTACCACACTCAGAGCCTGAAAATCCAAAAAGGCCCTAGAGGCGTCGATCAGGCTCAATTTGGCGCGGGTGCGCAAGATGTCATAGGACGCGTCTTGCATTACAGTGCGCTTCAGTGCTGGACGTGTCAGGACGGAAATAACTAGAGACATGTGCATTCGTAACGCCAGGTGCTCCAGATTGTGTTGGAGGGTTTTGCATTCCTGGCGGTCACGCAGATATGGCTGAGTGCGTTGGTTGAGGCTATCAATCGTGGCCAAAATGTCAAGCTGTCGCGCATTTTCCGATATCTCCGGTCCGTCTGTTGTGATCATATTTAAGGCAGTTTGGCATAGAAAATACATAGCTTCTGTGAAAGATAGTTCGCTGCTCGAGAGGATTGAATAATCTGGAGCCCACCCGGTCATAGAGACTACGCGAGGCCGGTCGTAACATAAACAGAGCAGGCAATCTTGCCAAACGACAGTGTACCTGTAGCCGCGTCAGCTTGTGTCGTTACCTGTAGCATGGTTTATGTACCATAGCTTTCGTGCTTTGTATTTGACATGATCCGGTAGGCGTGCTACACTCTTTTCTGTGTGAAGACCTAATGTCTGCGCGAGACGGACTGTTGTCCCTAACAAAACCCATGCTGCATCAGACTGGCCATTGTTTTGCAGAGTGTTTCCTATGATTAGAAGTGCTTGTATTATATCCATCGTCGGACGGAAAAGAAAATTGGCTAGTCGAAGAGCTTGAAAGGATCGTTTTGCTTCTCCTGTTTAGTCAAACATGCATAGGTAAAGATACTGGTTACGTACCAAAATCCTGGCATAGCTCTGTTCTTTGCATGTAATCCAGGTCAGAATAATGCGCACCGGAAGCCAAGGCCGCAAGTAGCAGGCTGATCAGCCCGACAGACCGATCAGTGGCCCAACGTTCGCAAATCTTTGAAGTGTTCTGCAGCTCTCCTGCTGCAAGATCATTGAGGTATGAACACACATCTTGCTCAAATCTCTCAATGTCAAGTATGATCGGATTGAAAGGGTAAGCTGATATTCTGTAGAAATGGAAGAACCTGCTATCCGTTAGAGGTTATCAAAAACAACAATAAGATGTGCTTACTTCAACAGTTCCGCTCGCTGCGGAATAATACGTAGAAGCTCCTTCCACCGGTCCTGGGGTGTCCGAAAGTCCATAAATGGATAACTGCCGTAGGTATTTTGCAGGCCTAGAACAGAGCCCACCTCACGGGTCATGGAGCCATTGGTATCTTGCGTCCGGTTGCGCAAATAAGACAATACCGAGTTGTCGCCCGAGTAGATAAGATCATTATCGGGGCCATCGGAAGACGGGATTCGAGTACTATAGTACTGTCTTGTTTTTGGCTGGACTTCTGGTAAACTGCGCGCTGAGGGCAGAGATTGTGGTTCGGCATCGAATGCCTGCTCGGCGGTTGGTGTCTGATTTGTTCCACGAGAAGCAGCAGAGGAACGTCTTTGGCCGGTGCTACGAGCCTTTTTAGACCCAGACGAATCTTGGTCATACACACATATTTGGGGATGGCCTCGTCGGCGACATGTTCGACACGGCTGAGTGCTGTCGCATTTCACCTTGCGCTGGCGGCAAGGATAACACGCTCGAGCCTCGCGCTGATTGCGTTTCATTCGCAGCACGCGGTCAATCTCTTCACGATTTATCGGGGTGCCCATAATTCTACTACCGGTGTGTCGGAACCTCAAAAGCTCATACTTTCTGGAAGGATTTTGCGGAACTATTTTGCTTCTTTCTTGGGGTATAGGTTGATATAGTCACGTTGGTCGCGCAGAGCGTCGAAGCGGCGGATCTGATCGGCACCTCGGTTCCGAGATGAGTCAGCAATTGGTATGAAGCCAATTTGGGGTACAAACTCTAATGAAATGGTAATGTGTATGAAAAGAATGGTTGACTTAGGGATGGCCTATTGCGTTGGAATTTGAAACTGTGGAGGAAATCTTTCTGCAGGCTGCCATGAAATGGATAAAATTATATATATATATATTCTGGAGACTTAGCCGATGCGGGAGATCATAGTACTGCGAGTAGTAACAATACACTAGCCCCCAAATGTTATTTAGTATGGAAATAATTCACCCCCCACTGGTCCCACCCCCTAAGTTTAGTTGTATTTGAAAATCTAGGGACTTAAATATGTTTATATACCATGTTAATTTTTTACTTGCGTACGATAAACAGTAGCGTGGAGGGTGGAAGAATGATAACAATATGTATTTACTTCGGTGTTCGAAGTATTATATTTTGCATGTACTTGCGACATTTATACAAATCAGTCTCAAGACGAGAGGTCTGGTTAGTTGCTGAAACCCATCTTCGTCCAGTTGTCCAACACCTTCTGCTTCAGATCCTCGGGATAAGATTGGTTGAAGTCAGCAGCCTCCCAGTTGCGACCAGTGGTGTACTCAGTCGGCATAAGAGCGTCGGACACAACCTTTCCGCCGCGGTGGGCGGGCCCATTCCCGTGTCCCATATACGGAATCAAGGGGAACCCACGAACATCCTCAAACAAAGTCTCGTCCATACCAGGACGGCAACGGGTGGAGAACGCCCAGAGCACATCCTTTCCTTCATAGACATCAATGTCGTCACCGACCAACACCAGACGATGAATGGTGTATCCGGCCTTGTGGTTGAAGACGACGTCTCCCACTCTCTTGCGGAATCCCTCAGACGTTGTCTTCATGGCACGTAGCTTCTCAGTATCGACCCGCAGAGCAACCCAGGTAACTTGAGACTCGAAAGGAGCGAAGGCATCAGTGATAGGGAGGTCATTCTGCTGGCAGAGCTTACGGATCTCCGCCGCAGCCAGAGAGCCGATCATGGTGTGCTAGACCGTGTTAGTCCTTGGCTATAAATGGCAGGACAGGGACTAAACTTACCGTTTCATCCGTCAAGCGGCCACAAGAAGACATGGGCATGATGGCGTTGTTGCGGTAGGTGATCCGGTTAACCTTGTATTTGGCGCCGAGGTGAGTATCCCCGGGGAAGATGTAACCATGCATCTCACCGAAAGGTCCCTCTGGGCCTGTCTCGCTGATAGAGAGTGTGCCCTCGAGAACGATTTCTGAGGTAGCGGGGACATATAGATCGTTCGTATCACATTTAACAAGCTCCAGGGAGGATCCCGTCATAGCTCCCACGTACCCAGCTTCGGTGACACCATCGGGAATAGGCATGCTAGAGGCCATAATGGCAGCGGGTGGGACACCAAAGGCCAAAGCCCAGGGAACGTCACTGCGGCCTTCCTTCTTCCACATCTGGTGAATCTGCCAGATGTGCTGAGGGGGAATAACCAGGCCGGTCAGATGGTTCTTGTCATGGACCATCGCACGGGCAATAGACCAGTTGGTCCAGGTTCCATCCGGAGACTGCACAATGTGCATGCCATAGGTTTGGATGTATTTACCACCATCCGATTTGTGAATAAGAGGAACGGGGAGTTCGGTAAGGTCGAATTCAGAGTCATCTAAGCTGTTCTCCTTGCATGGCCCGGTGGGAACAATGGTCGGAGGGATGGGAGGCATATCGCTGGCGGAGAGCATCTTATCGAGAATCTCACGCATTGAGGCCGTAGGTGGGAGGGCTAGGTGACGAGCAAGGCGGCCGTAGCGATCAGCAGACGACTTCCTGAGAGAGCCAGGAGCCCCAAGTATACGGAAGAGGCCATTTTTCATGCCGATGAGGTTGTTGAATAAAGGAGCCTTGTCGTTGGTCTCACATACTCGGCGGGTAATAGCAGCAGCTTCGAGATTGGGGTCAATTGGGGTATTGATTTCAACAAGGTCGTTGTCGACCTTGAGGGCTTCGACGAAGGAGCGGAAACACAGGTGAGCAGGTTGCGCAGACATATTGATTGATACTAGTGTAGTGATGTTCTAGGGAGATTGAACGGACTGTTCGCAAACCAGCCTTCCCCTCCGAGGGCATTTATAGCCAGACATGCTGATACTCGCCGGCTAAATCGGATTTGCCTCAAAAGCTTTGACAAGTAGCCTTCATGATCTGGAACTTTCAACATGTAGACTTTGGGTCGGTACTCGGAACTCGGGCTCGGGTCTCGGTAGCTCGCCATGTGGACTTGTTCCCTACAGGGATTGGCGGTACGGATCAACCGGGTTGAAGAACGTTGAATATGCCGCCCCACAGTGTTTTAGGGGATGCACGATGCAACACGGAAGCAAGATTTAGAAGAGTAGCAGTCGATCAAGTTGCTTGTAGCTGTGTGTATGCTGTGGTGGTGTTGCCATCGGATCCGGAACCACCTTCTTCCGGCAACACAGTTCAGAAGTAAACAGAAGATATCCCAGAGTGCGTTAGCATCTTCGCCTGTGTTGAATTCTAGCTTATAATTTGTATATATTAGAGACCCGTGTGAGCATTCTGCGTCGCTTGCATTTTACAGCTCTTTGGCTAGTATCTGATCGCCAGAAAATAGCAGAAGTGAAGTCATAATGAATGTCAGGGTATGCTTCCACTACCAAGCACGAGTGGAAGCTCAGACAAAGACTGCTTGGTGGAAATGATGTTGGTCAATCGCAAACCCTTCACTGCAACAACGAAGACTACAGATTAGTATTATGAGATTGTTGACTACATCTCGGAATTTGCTTCGATAACTGCATCAAGAGCCTGCACACAAATCTTGATACAAAATAGGAGGTAAAAGAGTTCACTTAGATCTGAAGTGTATCTGTACAACGAGACGGCTAAAAGGTTGACTCTGGCCTTGCCTTGTGGATGTCGGATCCAATCAACTCAATCCATTTTCTTTGTGTACTCTTTGCATCCATTGATCAATTACGCGTACTGGTCATATGCTGTCAGTTTGCTCACTAACACAACAACCAGGTTTATCACTTTAACTCAGGAAATAGCCGTCATATGCGCTTTACATTGTCAAGCCAAACAGATACGACCTCAGCTTCTTCCCATTTTCTTCTCACCCCTTTCTCATTCCTTCCTTTACATCTCTCGAGCACTGATATAACACCCGTCAATTAGCGGCAAGTTTCTCTCTACAAGATGTCATCTTCAAGCGTGGATGTTAGGCCACAGGGGCCAACTAAAGTCGTTTCAGAGTAAGTACGACTCGTATCCTTATCGACAGCATCTCACGTCCACTAGCCTCTTCTTAAGCTCTACATGGAGCGACTTAACCATCGTTTGCGGGGATGTTGTGTTCCCAGCCCATAAATGCGTCGTGTGCCCTCAATCTGGGTACTTTTCTCGCGCGTGCAATAGCAGCTTCATTGTAAGTTTCTGCCGTTTTTCGATTCTAGAATAATGAGAACGCAAGTAACACATGCACGTCCTAACTCAGGAATCCTCCGGAAAGATTGTGATAGAGGAGCTTGAGCCCATTTATCTTGAAAAGACCCTACAGTTTCTCTGCAAAGGAGATTACACCAGACTGAGCGATATAGACACCTCTCCTACAGTGGAGTTTGGCCATCCCAGCCCCATCCCCAGTCCGATCGTTCGAAGCTTCCCACATACTACCTTGTCATCTGGGGCAAATGGTGGACTTTCGAAATTTCATGTCCATATGTACGAGCAAGGAGAATATTTCCAGATCCAGGACCTCAAAGAAAAGGCAAAAGAGCATTTCAAAGAGTGTTTCTTGCGTGACCTTGACAGACTGTTCTTCCGTTCAACTGTGAATGAAGTCTACTGTTCAACGATTGAGACGGATCGCGGGCTTCGAGACATCGTGATCGAGACCGTTCTAAATGATCTGCCCACGTTAATCAATGGAACCTCAACGTATATCGACAAGGAGGATCTGCAAGAGATACCCGAATTTACAGTTGACCTGTGCATGGCAAGCCTTGCTCAGAATGTGTGCCTCATGAGCGTCATCTCAGAATGGAAAGGATGAACGAAATGGTAAGTTGATCATCTCTTTCCTTCCTGCGCGGTGTATGAAGAACATGGTAGGTGAAGACAACGATACAATCCTGATTTCGAATAGAGACATCGAACAAGACACCCATAGTACCTGCCTAAATATTGCCTGGTCTTTGCCTTGAAAGATGACACTACCTGCGGTCTGCAATTATATTTATATCTCTCTGCATTGTGGTCCGTACCTCATAGCAAGCTAGCAGCCCACACGGATCTCAATCAAGCCCTGCAAGACCATGGATAAAGAAGTGCATACAAAAAGACGGAAGAGACAAAGAGAGCTATAATCAGGCACCCTCAACGATCAAGTGTATAATGGACAATTCCGGGGAAATAGATTGGATGACGGTGTTTCTGGGTGATTGACATGGCGACTGAGCCAAGGCACACTACTTGCAACTGACAGATTGCCTTATCGTTGAAGGTTTAATGCTCATGTGTTTGCCCAGAATAATCTTGGCGTGGTTGCACTCCCTTGGCCTGATTCGGGTCGAGTTTCGAGATCTGGGGAGAACAAAGCTGTATGACCCGAGCTGAACAAAGACTAGGTTCATCAGAAGTCAGAATAGCCTTTGCTCTCTTAATGAACTCTATTATCCACCATCCTAGTTGAAACTTCCGACAGCAAATCCTATACAATATATAGTCATTCTCACGGATAGCTACGGCCACTTATCTGCCATAGCATAGAGCCGCTCTTCTCTATGTTCTTGCCGTTGATGTCTCACATTTGTGCATTAACCACAATTGGAGAGCCCTCTAAACCTACACCAAGATGCAAATATGGCATTTGGGGATGAACACGACTTCAAGCATTACGGGATATGCCAATAACCACAATCATGCTTCAATACTGTCCTCCTCAAAATGCAAAGCTGATCAGACATATATAACCAACACGCTACTCTTCCAAATCATCATAATGTTCTAAGATTCAGTCGTATTCCTGTTCTCTTCAAGTTTCCAACTCTTCGAAGCATTTTACCCATACTTACCGACGCCCATAGTACACGATGCTGTGCTACTCTATTTGCTTTTTCCGAAGCCTCTGGCCCAGGGGTTCCAGGGAAGGATTCGACAGTGCCCGAGAACTTGCTCAATACCTGATTAACCATTACAATGAGGTGAATGAAGGGTTTGGGAGACCGCTCAGTCTCTATGACAAGAAGGAAGGAGCCGACCCTAGGAACTGGACCCTGGACTATAACCCAATAAACTCCATGTTTCAACCGAGGATGGATGCCTACTGTACGTCTTTCTTTACTTACCCTCTATGCCTTCGTATACTAACCTAGACCAGGGAACACCAAGATAACAAGCCCCATCATGAGTGGTGACCGTGCTCTGGAATACATGGGTTACTTTTTCGAAACGATGGATAAACTGTTCAAAGTGGAGAGCGACAACATGGACACGCTGCAAATCTACTTCATGCCAGCGGAGGGTATGTGGACGGCACAGGAACTCAAGAGCGTTGTTCGTGCCATCATCCACTTCAAGGACGTTATCGAGGAATTTGTGGACCCAGACTTACACAATGCCAATCGTGAGTACGATGCAACGAAGGAGATGAATCCAGAAGTCAAAGAGGCCCTGATCAACGGCTTGGAACTAGCCACTAGCTTCGATCACCTCCATCAGTTCCTGAGCTCGTCTTCTGGCCTGGAGAATTTCCGTAACTGGAAATTCTGGCAGTGGCCTGGTCCCAAGTGCAATACTTTGGTGTTCGTGCGCGAATACATCAAGCTCTACAGCGATGAGGATATCAAGAATTGGTATATTTTCGTTGATACATTCATCGGTGCAGCTATGAATTCGCACGGGCCAAACATTTACAAATTTGACGCAAATATGGAGGGGCTGCAGCAGTTTTTGCTGCGTTATAACGAGGATGTTGATGTTCAATGGTTGTGTGCTTTCACGTCTCCGCCGTCGGACATGGTTTTGAGTAGTCAGGCGTTGACCAAGAACAAGAAGAAGGGTAGACACTGAGAGGCAGATGTTTTCGTCTATACGTATGTGTTTGGGCTAGAATGCAATTGCTTTACATGAAGATGACTCCCTAGAAGACTTCCTAAATCGTACTTAGTAGGCTGCATAAGACTACCCGAAATGGTCTTAATCAGTACAGTGAACAAACAACCCTCTCCCCGTTTAAACACATGACTTATCCACATTTATTGAGGAATATTAATTCAATGAATACCATGCCTGTGCAACTAGCAGTAATGTCCCCCTTCCCCTGCACATCTATCAGCAGATCTCGGTAGTCGGGCATCTCGGGGATCGCCATTCCCCCAGCAAAACAGCATTCATTTTCCCCACCATTCTCGGAACCCGGGTCAGGTCTGGACAGCCGTACAAAGTACCATTCCTTTGCCGTGCCGTCTTCCCGGGGCAGCTTATAAAATGATAACATCGCCCAACTGCATTGCATGCTTCAATTCAAGCAGGATAATCTTCCAAAGAAACATTACTCAAAGAAGATGTTCTACCAACCCGGCAAAACCGACCACGGCCTGCCCCATGATCCATTCAAGGTGATTAGTTGATTCCCCAACAACAACTCCAATTGACCGATGATTCATTCAATGATCTACCCCGCATATCTACTTCCCCCCTCACCATCACCTTAACCTCGCACATTACACACCAGCACCAGCACCAGCACCACGCCACAATCTCCCTCAAACTCAATCTCAAACACTAATAGTACTGACCCAAAAAAAAAAAAAAAAAAAAAAAAAAAAAAAAAAAAAAAGGCATGCGTCGTCCCCCGCCCAATCGGCTGGATAAGCACAACTTCTCCCACCGGCACCCCCAACCTCGCCCCCTACAGCCAATTTACAAACCTAACCTTCGACCCACCCTACGTTCTCTTCAGCAGCAATCAGACTGTGTCAGGAGACCGAAAAGA
Organism: Aspergillus niger; assembly: GCF_000002855.4. Taxonomy (NCBI): domain Eukaryota; kingdom Fungi; phylum Ascomycota; class Eurotiomycetes; order Eurotiales; family Aspergillaceae; genus Aspergillus; species Aspergillus niger. Next base: position 1,495,927 of record NT_166520.1, read on the forward strand.
CACTGTCGTGAACGCCGAATCTACCGGCTCCTTTGTGTGGAACCTTGCGACCTATGACCTGCGCGAAGCGATGAATATCACGGCGCAGCAGTTTCCTTACGGAGTGAATGAGTTCGAGAAGGCCGGGCTGACCGCGGAACCATCTACTGTTCTTCCGGTGCAGGTGCCGATGGTGAAGGAGTCGCCGGTGCGGTTCGAGTGCGTGTATCATTCTACAATGAGACTGCCCGGAAATCCGCCCATGGGGACGGTGGATGTTGTGGTGGGGCGAGTGGTGGGCGTACATATTGATGAAAGGGTGCTTACGGATGGAATTCTGGATGTAAGAAAGACGAAGCCGATTGCTAGGTGTGGGTATTTTCAGTATGCGGTGGTTGAGGATACGTTTGAGATGGTTATTCCCGGGATGTCGGCGGATGTGCTATATGGGCTAGAGGGGAGTGCCAAGATGAATGGGGAGAAGGCGAGGGAAATTAAAGAGGGGGAGGGGAAGAAGGACCAGGCGCTGTTGTAGATTCAGTTGGGGTTTATGTATATAGGTGGAGATGGATTTGTGGATATGATGTATATACTACTCTGATGATGGTGTGTATAGGCTACCCCCAGATTCTGAATGGGATAGATGAATTGAAACATCCCGCGTCGAGCCAGTCACCTGTGATGGTCCGCACTGCTGTGCCGTTACCGAACTCCAGGATGAGTCCTCCGTTGGTCTCGTTGCCCAGATATAACGGCCATCCGACCGTCTCGCTGACGGTTGATGAGTCCTTCAGAAAGGCGAGTAGATAATCTTGCATCGTGGCAGAGGTGTCGACTTCCAACTGCGAGATCTCGCCGACGTCCAGATTATACGTACCGAAGATCATCAGCAGGTCGGTCCAGTGGAATGCTCCTAGCCACGGTACGGGACTGATATTGGAGAAGTTGCCTGTTTATGTTAGCACTATCTTCAGTATGGAAAGTCATTGGACATACCAGCCCAGTAGTAGCGATAGGTCTCGAGCCCAATGGACGCACGTAGCGCAAGGTCAGTCACTGCCAGACAGTCTGATTCGCCTTCTTCAATATTTACTGAGGTCGTGTTTGTGCTAGGGAATTCTCGCGCCGTGTCAGATCGAATTGACGGGCCTCGGGCAACCTTCCGCTCAAGGTAACGCTGTCTTTCGTCGGAGAAGATGTATTTCTCATCGGCTGATATTGTTAGTAGGGGCAGTTAAAAGAGCAAGATGGGTACATACGAATATAGTTCGTGAAAGCAATAGAAGGAGAGCTATTGTAGCGGTTGATATACTCCTCGATCTGCACCCAGGAAATCCCACGCATGCACTCCAGCTCGGCCTCGGCATCATCACCATAATTGCAGCCTAGTCCCTTGGCCACGATGTCAAAGTCTTGGTACACATCGGGCGTGGTAGAGAGGTTGAGTGTGGCAGATGCTCCTTGGGAGATGACGCCGAACTTGGCGGCAAGAGGCTCTTCTGGCCATGCGAGGGTGTACAGATGCGTCAGCAAAGCACCTTGTGACTGTCCCCATAGCTGCTTACTGTTAGCTCTAGTCATGTGAGAGGAAACTTGTAGTCTGACCATAATATTTTCGGGATTACCACCGAACGCTTCAATGTTCTCATATACCCACTCCACAGCAGCGCGCACGTCCATCAGCGTAAGCGACGTATCATTCAACGCACGCGATTTGGGATCTATACATGTCAGGCTAATATTTGCAAATATAGAGCAAATACTTACTGCCAAAAATATTGACGCGGTAATTGATGGTAACAACGATATGCTCCTGAGAGCGAGATACCCAAGCAGAGGGCAGCTGGGACGGAATGTTGATACCCCCTGTGATGCCACCACCTCCCGTGACAAACAGCGCAACTGGCAGCTTGGATGTCTCATTAGCATACGATGGAGTCCATACCGCTAGGGACAGGCAATCCTCTGACGAGGACCATGCCGTAGAGCCCTGGTTGAGCCTTTCGCCGACATTGAGCAGCAAATTCTCCGGTTCATATTCATTCCAAAAATCGCTCTCTGCTGGAACATACTGCGGACAGGCTGAACTCGGGTTAATTGGAACTGCTCATAGTTGTATGGAAGACTACTTACCTGGGCCATAGAAGGTGGAGTCATATGTTCTGCTTGAGTTGTCAAGCCGATGAGGAGGAAGCCATCTTAAATCCCCAATAGGAGGCTGGTCATGTCAGACACAGTATGACATGTGTACAGCGAGAGAATTACCTTGGCATAAGGAACTCGCAGAAACTGTCGAACGTCTGGGTAAGTGTCATTGAGCATACCAATGAACGTCCCTGTCCGTGTCTCGACGGTAAGGTTGGACCAGTTGGACAGAGTCCGTGGTTGCTCCCATGTCAAATTCGCGTAGTAGGGCGCATAAGTGCCCAAAGCAGAGGCAGCCAGCCCGAGCAGTCCAAAAGCCACACCCTGCACCATGATTCTATCGGATCGCCGTTCTTGTTGTCCCATCTACCAGAGCATGGGATATACAAGCCTTATATAGCCATGACGCGGGGTACCTTCGGCTTCCGGCTATACAAAAGATAGACAAACTCACCGTACGGCATGCACCTACACCGCTCAGCTAGTTAACAAATCTAACTAACAAACCTCGATGGCATGATGTAGAGTTCTCTAGTATCTGCGCACAGGATGGAGGCTAATGAAAAAGTGCCAACCACAGCCAAGGTTGTGGGGGAAAATCCGGGGTCCCACCCCCACGCTCCGCGTCTGGGCGCTGAACCAGCTTCGATTGGGAAACTAAGACCGAGAATGAAGCCATTCCGACGTGTGCGGGTTTAATTCTACATCAAATGTCGGACCACTGATCTCCGTTGTTGGCTAGAATTTGTTGAGCTGATGATGCTGACCGGCATCATGCTTGTCACTGACCCCACTTTAGACGGTCGACAGGTATGGGTTGTGATACAAAGTCAGCCCATACCGTGAGTAAGATCGGCCGGATGGCTTAAAAATAGGTGCATGGTTCCAGCATAGAAATGAGGGCAATGTGAGGTAAGTTCTTATTCAATCAGTGCTGACGAAGGGTATAAATTGATAATCACTATTCACATCAGGCGAGAAACCAGTCACCACGGGAGGACAATATGTTTGCCGATCAGAAAGCCTTGGCAATACTATTAAATAGATAGTCCACTTCCAATCGGAGACCACGTTCTCCAAGTCTAATCATTGTTCACTCATGGAGGTCCGGGCGGGCCAGGAGGGGGAGGACCATCCGGGCCGTCGTCGCCGCAACAATCGCAGCAGCATTCGCAGCATTCAAAACAGCAGACACCAGCGCAACTAAATCAGTTAGCACCATCCCCTCATTGGACGCAGAAGACTTACATTCCACAGCAGACTTCTCCTTCACCACCACCGCGGATCTGCAGCTGCATGGACTCTCCGGTGCGCTGTTCTTGTTAGGACCATGGCCGACTTTACGGATATTTCAGCATACCGGTTGCTCAGTAATGACGCGCTCCATGGAGGGACCGGACGGGCTAGCAGGCTGCTCCATCGTCAGGGTCTCAGGGTTCCATTTGCTTTCGGGCACGGCCTCGGAGGGCCTCAGCCACGACATCAAGCCACTGCCGAACATTTTGTGTGTCTGAATGACAAGTACAGGACGTGCATATGTCAGGAGAAGGGACTACAAAGATAGGGGGCATTGCCCCTTAAAAGGAGCTCTCAAATGAAGCTACTTCGCCAGGGGCCACAAGGGACGAGCCGCCGTCGTGCTGACCCACCTGCGAATGGGGCGATAACATGGCATTCTCGAAGCGACGCCCTCATAAATGGAATTGCGAAATCCAGCTGCCTGACTATCACGGCTTCATCTTCTGCCGGGTCATCCGGCACGGATCTAGCCCGTCGTGTCCTTCAGGTGTTGCTTGGCATCAGGATGCGATAGGCGCCTTCGTGATGCCATTGGCTTCTATAATGCCCGGCGCATAGATGCAATAGGACCTGGGCTAGTAATTGGACGCCACTTGCAGCAGCACTCGATTATGAAACGAGTTCGCCGTTGGCGAGCGCTATGAAAGCGATGTGTCGTGTCCGAACCCAAAGGATGGGGCCGGAAGTCAGGAGTAGATGATTAGTTACGCCGGTTGACTTGGCACAGCCGATCGCCGATGGGTGCCACGCCTTTCAGCACTGTTGTTCCTGAACGTGTCGCAGCAATGATTACGGGTGGCTTAGCAGCACAGCGAATCAGTTGACTTATCGATAATGGGAGGTTAGTCTTCGTCAGTGTAGAACAATGCCTAAGTAATTTGCATTAGTATGCTTCCTTCTGTCAGGCTTGCAATGCGCGAAGAAGGATTGGTGGTTGGTCCCACCGGAAAAAGACTCTGCAGCAAACGCGGACTAACCGTGGACCACATCCCTAGGCAGAAAGATTCGCGGTCAGGTACCCTCACCTTTTCTGAATAGACGAAGCCAGGCATAGGGGCTAATAACAATTGGTGTAACTATTTCGGATGATGTCAGACACGTAGAAAGCCTGCCAGCGATTGCAAACGATCCGCAACTGCTTGGGATGGATTTGGGCTGCGCGGGAGAATAAGAAAGAACCAAGCCAGCCAAGCTTTTCTTGCGCGGCACCGCCGACGTCACCCGTAAGACTCACTTTTGGAATCTCCGCGATCTGGGGATGCGCAATCTGTGGATTGGCCAAGAGATCGGCTCCGAGGCAGCCTCAGTGGCAAAGAAGATCTTTCAATAAAATCTCGTGAGGCCGCGATGTTTTAGGGTTGATCTGTTTTCCTCATCCGCGTGCACCTTCACCATCACGATGCTCGCGATCGCATATCTTTGGATTCTCCTGTTGCTGCGGGGAATCCACGTGGGCGCCAAGAGCACGAGCGAAGTCACCACCATTACCGACGATGCCTCTACAACATCTGCCTCGTCCACTCACTCAGGAACCGATAGCGATTCGATTATTGTCGTGACCACCGAAACTGCTGCTGCCGTTCCTACCGGTAGTTATCTCAGCTACACCACTACCATCACGGTCGGAGATAGCGTCTCCCAAACGACCTTCACCACCACCACCGCGGCAAATACAACCACTTCTACCAATGGCACCACCACTGCCACCACGACTACGGATACAAATGTGGTGGTCACCGGCACACGCAACTCCAGTAGCACCTCGACAACCACTGCGACCGAGCCAGCCAACTCGCAGCCTTGCAATGGCTACACCGAGTTCTGCAGCCGACAATACTCGAACATTACTATGGTCACGGCACACAACAGTCCTTTCGTGAAGAAGAACAACATCGCAGCGAATCAGATGTACAAGGTGAAGACGCAGCTGGAGGATGGAGTGCGCATGCGTAAGGACTACCTTCCGACACTAGCAATCCACCACTAACAACAACCCAGTATCCTTCGAAGCCCACTACTACGAAAACGACATCTACCTCTGCCACACCTCCTGCGACCTCCTAAACATGGGCACCCTAGAAGAGTACCTCACCACCGTGACCGACTGGATGAAGGAAAATCCCTACGATGTTGTAACCATCTTGATCGTCAACTCCGATTACGTTTCGCCCTGGAACTTTACCGCTCCCATCGAGAACTCCGGTCTCATCGACTACGTGTACGAGCCGTGGAAAATCCCTATGAGTCTGGACGATTGGCCTACACTATCGGAGATGATCTTGAAAGGTAATCGCGCTGTCGTTTTCATGGACTATCAGGCCAATCAGACTGCTATCCCGTACATTTTGGACGAGTTCACTCAGATGTGGGAGACGCCTTTCTCGCCGCTGAATACTTCCTTCCCCTGCACAGTGCAGCGGCCCCCAGGGATCACGGCTGCGCAGGCCGAGGAGAGAATGTACATGATCAACCATAATCTGAATCTTGAGATCGTGTTTGAGGGGATCGATATCCTCGTTCCGGATACCGCCCAGATCAATGAGACAAATGCAGTGTCGGGGTATGGAAGTCTAGGATTGATGGCGAACAATTGTCGAGGTGAGATACCATCATCAGCACAGCACATATACGAGAGGACGACATACTAACATTGCCATTTTGTAACAGCAAAATGGGACCGTCCCCCCAACTTCCTCCTCGTCGATTACTATAACGATGGCAACGTCCAAGGCTCGGTCTTCGAAGTCGCAGCTCAAATGAACAACGTTACTTACAACGGGAAATGCTGTGGTGGGTCGAGTAGTACGGCATCAAGGATCATGGATGTTTCGTATACTTGGCTTTCTGCATTTATTGCCATGGGAGTTGGTTTGTTTACTTTGTTTGGAGTATAATCTGATAGCTATATACCGCTGTGATGATTGATGTAGATAAGACATAGCATTTCGCATTATAATTAGATGCTAATAATTATGTGATAATTGATCATTCTCATCCTTGAAAACATTCCATTATTATTCCCCGAGGGCAGGCAAATGCGGTAGTGTATCCAAGGAGAACAAAATTTAGAGCAAGATCTAATTGGTCTCAAATTACTCAGTCCAGTTAGACATGCTACATCTCCTATCATTAACCCCCTCGCCAGATTATCAGAAGCTGTTGTTCCATGGCGCCGCCGCACGTTTCTTAGACTTGTTGTGTGAGTTTTACGCTCATCTTGCTCTTCCTATTCGCTAACGACAATTTGGGAGATATTGTCATAGATACCCATTTATCTCTTATCCGGCACGATAATCTTTCTTTTTACTTGCCCCACTTCGACCCTGTATGTGATTGCTTTTATCATTTTTAGCTGCTTGTAGTGGGAAGATTAGCAAGGAAGATCAGAGGCCGGGGGATGACTCCATGAAGCTGGAAAATTATCTGGTGAAGGGACTTGATCCAGGCTATGAATATGGACTCATATGTATTGAATAGGAGAAATAAAAGTTCAATGCTTATCTATATTCAATCTCCCAACCGGTGATACTACATATTTTCCACCACGTTATGCAGGCACTACACCATGATTCACCCACTCCATTGGTCTGATCGCTAATGCACTGGATAATCATATACTCGTAAACAGGGTACTGATAGTAAGGTATGATAAAATGCTGACCACGATGGCTCCGCATAATTTCTCGCCGAGGCAGTGGATGATTGATGGTATATAATAAAAATAATAGCATTTAGAAAGTTTTACACGCTGTTGTAGCTGTTGAGTGTCAGAAGTCTTTTGCGGTATTGTTAAACATCGCGAGTAGTGGAGAAGCAGTTCTACATCATCATATGGCAGGTCCGGAGCGTTGAGGGATCTCCACAATGCATCGAGCCTCGGCCACATGGAATCTGAGAGGGGTGTGGTCAGGTACAAATAGAGATAGAAACTTTGTTACATGAGGCTCGTTGCAAACCCCTACGACTTCGTGGGCAGTCTAGAACGTGTCTCACCCCATAGTCTTCTTTGGGTTGAGAAAGAATCCCTGGTCGGCAATGATCATCGGTTGGTATGCGGGGAAGCAAGGAGCTACCCCATATTATTTTTACCTCATCATCTCGCTTATATTCTCCGTTCCAATTTGTCGCAATCCTCTGGACCTCTCGAGAGATTACTATAGTCAGACCATCAATAACAATTTTCCAGAGTGTCCAAAATGACGGCAGATGCAGGGAGTGTATGTACACTGTCCTAGACAGCATAAAAATTCTCACTTGCACATGATCGCTTGGCCGGACGACCCCTCCAGCGTATCATCTCGTAGAAAGGTAAGGTCACCAAGAACTGTGGTGGCGGGAACAGGTATATTTCCACGTTTATGACTAGCATCCTCCGTCGGGCTCCCGCTCTTACTTTTTCCTTCTTTGGCCCCTTTGAGGTTAAAGTCCGAGATGGTGTAACAACGGCCCTCCATGAGTCAAGGCAAGGGACTGTCGGGCTACTCCGATAGGGTCGCGTGGTGGCATCAGGACCCTGACATCCTAATCTTGGGGATTGGTGCAGTGTCAATTCTCTCAAAGCCATCATTGGTGCCTCCGGTCAAGCCAAGCCGTGAGGTTGCACCCCAGCCTGCCAGCCAAGCCTAACATTCCGCCAGTGCCACATTAACCACTTCCTTTCCCAAGACCTGCCAAGCCACCTCAACTCCCACGCACCAATCCGATTGTTCTCCTGGCCTTATCGCGGTGGCCATGAGGGAGAGTGCCCAGCTTGAGCTGAGACAAATGCCACGGCCTCGTTGGCTGATACCCCGGAAAGCATGACCGAGAGGGTGCCCAGGTCACTGAGGGGACATGAATAATAATTGTTTCTCGTTGCACAACCGGCGATAAGGCAGAATCTTGGCACCATATGGCGTGGAGGAACCCTCACTTCCCCCGACTGTGTCGAGGACAGCCAGCCGATAAGTAGGCTCTTCCACCAAAACTCAACTTGCGTTCACTTCCTTCCATGATTGGAGGTGGCACAAAACAAGCGATAATGGTCGCCTCCCGCTCAGGCTCTCATTCACTGCACAACTGATCGGCTGTGCGACCTTGGCCAGTCCATTTTAAAGACCTCTATTCCCCTGGACCTCTTACCCCTCCCAACCGCGTTTTATCATTCTCTCTCCCCTCTGCGCGTCTGTCCTTGTTGCGCCCATCATGAACCCCTCAGACACTGCTGAAGTGGCAGAAATTGCAAAGTCGGCAGCCTTTGCACATGATGCGCATCCAGATGAGAAGAGGGACCGAATCTCATCCGAGCTGCGTCCTGCCACCTCGCCTGAGATTGAGGAGGTTCGTGAAACAGCAGAGAAAGGGGGGTTCACTTCGTCGGCCGCATATGAAGACGATGCAGCTCTACAGAAAGACTTCCCTTCTCCGGATGAACTGAGGACTCTGCGTCGCGTCTCCGGCAAAATCCCCTGGACAGCCTATACTGTGGCCTTTGTGGAATTGTGCGAGCGCTTCTCCTACTATGGAACCACTGCAGTTTGTACGTACATCACTACCCCAATCCGTTCCCTGCTAACATTGACAGTCGTCAACTTTATCCAACGTCCTCTTCCTGAAGGCTCATCTGCCGGTGCGACCCATGGCCTAGACAATCTGGTACCGGGTGCTTTGGGCATGGGACAGCAAGCTTCCACTGGATTGACCTTGTGTAAGTTGCCATATATATCAGAAATAAACAGCTGCTGACCGTCAGTCAACTCTTTCTGGTCCTACATCATGCCCCTGATGGGTGCCTACATGGCTGACCAGTACTGGGGTCGCTTCCGCACCATTATGTTCTCGATCGGTGTCGCCTTGCTTGGACATACCATTCTCGTCATTTCAGCCATCCCACCTGTTATTAAGAATCCACACGGTGCCATTGCTTGTTTCTCAATTGGTTTGGTTATCATGGGAGTGGGAACAGGTGGTTTCAAGTGAGCTATCGCTATAAACTCATGTCAGTGGCTTGCTAACTGGATCAGATCAAACATTTCACCGTTGATCGCCGAGCAATATCGGGAAAGCAGGCCGTACATCAAGACCCTCCCTTCAGGAGAGCGCGTCATTGTCGACCATGCTGCCACCGTCGCGCGCATCTACCTGTACTTCTATATGATGATCAATATCGGCTCTATTCTTGGACAAGTGAGTATGGTATATGCGGAGCGCTACGTCGGCTTCTGGCTCTCGTATCTCCTGCCTACCATCATGTTCACTTTCTGCCCTACCGTATTGTTCATCTGCCGCAACAAGTACTACCTGGTTAAGCCAACCGGGTCTGTGTACCTGCAGGCCTTCAGGCTATGGAAGCTGGCCATGGAGGGACGCTGGTCGTTGAATCCTGCAAGAATGTACCTTCCCTCACCGTGTAGAGACTATGAATGATTTCCTGATAATGAGCCAGATTCAAGAAGAACCCCACTCCCTTCTGGGATTCGGTCAAGCCCAGTGCTTTGGGTGCCAGTCGACCCCAATGGATGACCTTCGATGATGAATGGGTGGATGAGGTAGCTCGTGGTCTGAAAGCATGCAAGGTGTTTCTGTGGTACCCTCTGTATTGTATGATCTAACGCCTCCATTGTTCCCTTTCAAATACTAACTCTTTAGGGCTGGCCTACAACCAAATGTTAAACAATCTGACCTCGCAAGCGGCTACCATGCGTCTGGGCGGAGTTCCCAACGACATCATCAACAACCTCAACCCCCTCTCGCTCATCATCTTCATCCCCATCATGGACCAACTGGTATACCCATTTCTCCGAAAGGTCGGCATCCAATTCACCCCCCTTAAGCGAATCACCGCGGGCTTCATCGCCGCCGGTCTATCCATGATCGCCGCCACCGTCACCCAGTACTACATCTACCAGAAAGGCGAATGTGGAAAACAAGCCAACTATTGCTTGGATGAATATAACTCGCACTCGCCCATATCCGTCTGGGTTCAAGCGCTGGTCTACATCCTGGGCGGCATTTCCGAGATCTTCGCATCGGTGACCTCGCTCGAATACGCCTTCACCAAAGCACCGCGCAACATGCGCTCCCTCGTGCAAGCCGTGGCCTTGTTCATGAACGCATTCTCGTCCGCCATCGGACAAGCACTTGTGGGGCTATCCAATGATCCGCTCCTGGTGTGGAACTACGCCGTCGTAGCAATTCTGGCATTTGTCGGCGCTGCCGGCTTCTGGTTGACCAACTATAAACTCGATCGTCAAGAGGATGAGTTGAACCATCTGCCGCAGAGTCACTATGAAGGTCGTCCCGAGGGACATCCAGATGAAGAGCAGCAGTAGGAGAGCTACGGGTCGAAAGGAATAGTTAGTTCACTTATTAGGTAGTCTAGTGGAAACATGACTCAGATTCAGTATATTTTTACAGTTAGTCACATGAATTAATGTATCTTTGTTCATATCCTCCTACGACACCCCTACATTNATCCACACCATATACTATGTTTATGCCTACGAGATGCATTTATAGACGTTACACACTACGCAAGAGCCATATTAAGCGTCGCACAAGCAGTCAATTAGGTGTTAGGCAAGTGGAAAGCAAACTGATAGAGGGAATCAACCAAAGCCAAGTAAATCCAAGACAAGAATATCACAACAAGAACCAATCATTAAATCCCATGCAAACATGATCATTACAATTCCTCCTCGGGCTCAACTGCAATAGGGCTAGCCTGGGTATCAAGAATATCCCAAGACTGCAGGTCCAGGTTCAACACATCCTCGTTGCTCGAGGCCTTGCCAGAGCCAAACGCCTTCGGGTTCCACTTCTCCACACCCTCGATTCCATTCAGATCCTCGAGGTATGCTCCGAACACATCACGGTTCATACGCACGTAGTCCTGGTAGTCGCCGGGCCAGTCACCCAGACGCTCAACGGCCAGCTTGAAGAGCTGCAGGTGCTGGCGAACGCGCTGGGCCTCGGGAACAGTATCAGCGGTGCTGTCCTGCACATCGCCGTACATCGAGCCATCGATGCTCAAACTGGCCTCGAGGTTGTCCTCGTAGTCAGCATAGTAGGGGTCGCTGAAGGCACGAAGAATACCCTCATGCACCTGAGCGCACTTCTTGTAGTACCGGTTGGCCAGCTCCTTGTGGTTCTGGTGGCTGGTAGCCACCTTGGTGTACAGCTGCGTCAGCAGAGTCGACATCTCAAGCGTGCTGGGGTGACGAGGTCCGTGCACGCGACGGCAGTTGTAAGTGATGTCTTCGGCCAGACGAATAGCGTCCTTGTACTTGCCGATCTGGAAGCGAGCGATAATGAGACGGTGGCCGAGAGAAAGAGTGTAGGAAGGCCAGTTGCGGTGCGCCTCGCGGCTGTCCCACAGGATGGTGAGGAGCCAGGCGAGGTTACCATAGTCCTTCAGCTCTCCCAGCAATCCAATCAGCTTACTGAGCTGCTCAAAGTTCACGCCGCCCATGTCGAGCTTCAGACCCTTGATGACGGTGAGCGCTTCCTTAATGATAACAGAAGAGACACCCAGCATCTTCTTGCGAGAGGCTTCGTCAGGACGAGCGACGAGGTCGCGGCCTGCAATAGTCATACCAAGAGCGAAGATGAACTTGACGATGCCAACAGAGCGGTAGACCTCTTGGTGAGACTTGATGTAGTGGAAAGAGGCAAGGGCAAGGTCGCAAGCGCTACCCCATCGCTGGCTCTTCAGCAGCTGGTCCACGTAGTCATTGCTAGTGATACCGATGGAGCGGACGAAGTCGTCCGAGCGGTGGGTGCTGAAGTGACGCAGGATTGTCTCAGCAAAAATGCGTACCTGCGCAGGCTCGGTCAGCTTCACCCGCTTGCCCTCGGTAGCGACGAAGTAGTCCACAAATTCGTCAAACACGCGAGCGGCAGCGGTCTGTCGGTTGTTGGACAGCAAGAAGTGGTACAGGCGCGCGGTGGACACAGAGACCGTGTGAATGGAGCTCGTCTTGGACTTGGTCAAGCTTCTGAATTCTTCGAAGTAGACATATTCGGTCGTCAAAGCGGCCAGGATCTCGGTGATCGTAACTGACGTGCTACGGCGCAGACTGTACTCGAGCTGTGCCAGGAAACTGAGGCTCTGACGCTCCTTAGAAGCAAGGTCGAACTGCACGGACTTGACGTTGGAGGTATCCTTCATAACAATCTGGCGATAGATCTCTTGAGTAAGCTCGGTCGCCTTTTGGATCTGGTTGGATGCAATGTAGCTTGACGCGATAGTGGAGGCGGCCGCAATCAACCGAGTGGAAGACGTCTCGGACTTCAGAATTTCCACGGTCGCTTCCTTGAGCTCGCTCAATACAGTCTCAGTTTCCTTGCGTTCGGCGTGGAAAGCGATCATCTGCTTCATCCGGGTGAGGGATTCCTCATGGGCCCAACCGTGGGTTTTCCGCACCGTCGTGGTGCGCTTCTTCAATACCTTCAGAGCGCGGTCGGCCTGCTGCGAAGTCACAGACTCCGCATTCTCCGTCACGAGTGCTGCCTGCTCTTCGTAGATAGCGTCCAGGGTATTGGAGATCTCTCCAAGATCGATCTCTTGAGACTTTGTCGCGAGCAGCTCTTCGTAGATGTTGATGGCCTGGACCTCATACGACTTGGACTCCTGGCACAGCTTTGCGAGGGTCAGAGATGCCTGCAGGCTGATGGTAGCGGTAACACCAAACACCGCCTTCACTTTGGTCTGGTATTCAACAGTGACCTGGTGCAGAGCAGTAAACTCAGTGCGAACGCTGCGCAAGCAGTGAGTGTACCGGTTAAAGATCGTCTGCACGAAGGTCTGGTCCTGGAACTTGGGGCTGAGCTTGGGATTGCTGATGAAGGAAGTGAAAAGGATCTTGAAGTGCTGCACAGCATCAGAGTACCGGCCTTGATTCCACAGCTCGGTCGCGACAACGACCAGCGGCTGGAATGCTTCGGGATGGCAAGTAGGAGAGTCCTTGTTCAGAGTGCGAACGATCTGCAGGTAGTAATCAACAAAGATGGGGCGAGGGTGCGTCAGCTCGGCCAAAGTCCACAGGGTCTTGATCACAATTGCATCGCCAGGGCCGTAGTGGCCGACGTAGTCATTCAACAACTCCTGGTGGAGGCTAATGATCTTGTCAGTCTGCGAGTTGCGCTTCAGCAAGCGAAGCAGCTCGTCCGTGTTGCGTTGCCTGAGCTTATCGTCGACCTTTCGACCGCCCCGTAGCGCGCGGTAGATACGGACGCGGATATCTTCCTCCTTGCTCAAGCGACGACGAGAATAGTAGCACTTGCTGAGACGCTCGGCAAGGTCGATACAGCTCTCTACATACTTGGAAGGGAGGGTAACATCTTGCAAGTTCGGGGCGAAGAGTGCAGGCCAAACACCGTGGAGAACCTTCTTGATCAGCCGAGTTGCGGCCTGCCAGCGGTGCTGTTCAACATATTGAGCATAGAGCTCGGTCGTCGCAGTGAAAGACATCTGGGACATGGTGGTGATGGAGCTCGATGCCTCGTAAACCATTTCCTCAACCGTGGTCTCAGACATGACCGTTTCGGAGCTGAAGGACTGCATGACCTCCTTCGATGTGGACTCGATGCTCTGCTGTACCTCTTTGTAGCTTGAAGTCTGGGTGCGGTTCGTGCTCTTGTAGTACTCAGAGCAATGCTTAAACACGGTCAGAGCCAGAGTAGAAATGCCGACCACCTTCATCATCTTTGCGATCTCCTGGAAGTAAGAGACCGAGGTATCAGAGATGGTAAGGCTAGTCTGCTCGTGCTCCTGCCAGGCACTGGACAGAATGGAAGCAGCTTGGTATTCCTTCTTCTGGGACTTCAGGAACTGAGAGTAAGCAAGAACAGACGCCAGCTTCCTCTCTTCCCACAGGGAAGACATGTTGGTGCGGCATTCCTTGTTCACGCGCTGCCAGATTTCGACGTAGATGCGCTCGGCGAGGTCGATCTTGCCCTGCGCAGTATACTGTTCGGCTTCCTTGATCAAGGCTTCAAAGTTGAATGATTCAAAACGTTCAATCAAGGAGTCATGTTCTTCAATCTCCAAGAAGTCGTTGATTTTGGTCTGGACAACCTTGCGATGTCCTCTCACGCGCACTCCCCAGTCACCATGGAATTCACGTGACTCGATGCCCTGCTCTCCGACGGTGAGGATTTTAATGTGCTTGCTGATTTCCTCGGCCTTTTGGAACTCCTTAATCGTTTGATAGTGTTTGACCAACTGCTCCCGGGTGGAGATGACCATCTTGTGGGACTCGCCGTAGAGCTTCGTGTAGCAAGTGACTAGGAGATTAAGAGTCTCTTCGCGCATAGTCATAACCTCCGTCTTGCTCTCCGTCACGCGACTGACGGTCAGCTCCAGGAAAATGTTGGCCAATTGTGCCGTGAAGGACGGGCTGTTGACCAACAGTTCGCGGCTCAGGCGTGTAGCCTCGAACAACAGGGGTGTCGCCTCCGGAATATATTCAACGTCACGGAAGAACAGCGCAAGGTTGATGATAGACTGAAGAGTAACCCGGTCCTTGGGGTTCAGAATTTGGCGACAAATAGTAGTCACAGTGGTCTGGTAGGTCAACAATTCAGGCGTGGGCCTGTTCGCCCAGAGAGCCCTCTGAAGCAGGAGAACGGTGATCGAAACCGGCAACACCTTGGCAAACTCCTTGGCAGCAGCCGTCTCACCCTGGTTGATAAAGACGGTTGTTTGTCTCAGATGAGACACCCAATACTGAACCGCAAACTCAAGCAGGGGGTATCTGCTGACCAGCGAATCGGTTTCATGGCCGATGAGAGGGGAGAGATACGGCTCCTTACCCTGAGGCTCGGTCACATACGACTTGATATAGATCAACAGCCTAGTCACAAAGTCGGCGTGACGGTCCTTGACGTTGGGGATCAATTTGCCTTTGGAAAAGACATCCAAGACCGCTTCCCGGATAAGGCCGTGACGAAGATAGACCTGCCCGTCCTGAACAAACACCAAAGAGTTGACAGGCTTGAGGACCTTGCGTGGTTCAACCTGGTAGCCCTCGGCGATCGCCAACTTGTCAACCTGGATAGAGGCCAAAGTCTGCAATTCCTTGATCAGAAGAGGGCGATCAGCAGTCGCGAGCCACAACAACATTAGGCGAGCCTCATCGGTTACGCCCTTTTGCTGCACTGTTTCGAGGACGAGATTGGTGATGGTCATCTTAGCGTTGACAACATCATCCACCGCTTTGTTCAGGGTATCGGCATTATCCGCGCTGCGAACGCGCTTCGAGGCAAGCTTGGCCCACAGGAATGAGCCCTTGGACGCTTCGGTGATACGATCCACAATCGACTCCTGCTCAATATCATCAAGCTCAGGGAAGACGACGCTTTCCTTGGCCTCCAGGAACTGGCTCCGCACAACGGTAGCAATGTCTTCGAAAATTCGCTCATCTGTGACCGGCACAGTGATATGACCTGGCGCCTTAGCTGGCGTCTCAGCACCCAGGGTGATCAGCTTCACGTTTGTGCCCTTCGTTGTGGCAGCGCTCAGCTTCTGTAGCAGCACGGATTCACCACAAGAAGCCTCGTCAATACCATCAACAACGATAACCAGTTCCTTGGCTCCGTGAAGGGCGGCAACCAACGCGCTCTCCAAGGCATTCCAGAGGATATTATCGAAATCATTATCGTTCGTGGCCTTCTTGCTGCGTTGGAAGGCATCAGTCAGGATTTGGAGCAGCTCGACGTTTCCAATGCGCTTCTCAAAAAGCTGCGACAGAATGGCCTTGACGATGGCCCGGGGTCTAGTCCCGGCAGGAAGACGAGCATCTAGATTTTAATCAGTAAAAGATGGATTAGAGAGGCCAAGATCTAATTGGAGTTACTGATGGGAACAAACAGAGTCTTGTAGGGGACTCCGCGGATCGCGTGTTGCAAGTTGTCAACAATCACAGATGCCAAAACAGTTTTACCGGAGCCTGGCTTGCCCACGATGGACATGACCTTGTTTTCGCTCGTTACGAAGTCAAACAGGGCTTGCTTGACCCAGCGACAGGTGTTCTCCTCACGGTCATGGGCAAGGTGTGAGACGGTCTCAGCAACATTGGAGAGGACACGATCCTCGGGGGTGAGCCAGGATCTGACAGCCCTAACATCGGCGACTGGAGGTTCGGAAGATGTCAGTTTATGGCTCGGTTTCAAAGAAAGGTAAGGAAGCTTGCCTTTGGTCTCGTCACCACGTTCCTTCAAAAGCTGGTGCTGCCACATGGACTCGCTAATCTCTTCGCAGGCACGGCGGAATCTGTGAATTTGCTCCGGGAAAGCCTCGTAGATGTTGATGTATTCCGACTCATCACCCAGGCGGAGAACGGCCTTGTGGAAGTGCATGGCCACACTGGCGACCAGGTGCACCAAGTCCTCCAAGGCCTGCACCAGCTGCCTACGGATATCACTACTCACACTAAAAAGCGCGGTCCGTTCGAGAAGGTTTCCGAGGGCTGTGGAGTTGCTATAGAAAAAGCCAAAGGATGTCATCAAAGCGGAGGCATTCTCGTCACCGAGCTAAGATGAATGACCATTAGCGTGGTTCTCGTACCTAATCCGGGCGATCATACCTTGAGAAGGAGAAGGCAGTATCCGTAGGCCATCTGGAAGGCAAGGCCGCTGACATTGGTGAAGCCCTCAATAGCCTCTTCGAAGGACCGGAGTCTTGTAACGAAGAGCTGCGCCCAGCCGAGGACTTTGTCATAGTCGCTGCCGTCGGGGGGCACAAGGGTCATACGCTCGTCCTGAATCCAGGACAGGACCATTTCATAGGAGTCACCCGAGATGGTCAAGCCCAGCTCATCGCCGGTCTGGCGCTGTAGGATAGACAACTTCCTGGAGAATTCCGTCTCCTGAGGGTCGAGCCTGCGGGAGGACACCCTTCTGGAAGTGATTGAGCGAGACATACCATTGTTGGACATTGTGTCACTCTCCGCGAACCCCGAGATACGTCTGGGCATCTTGGGGGAGAGAGGGGAAGCAAAGCTGCTAGGGACGGGGGACAAGATAGATGGAGCCATTGTGATTGTTGGGTATCAGCAAGATCTGGGATTTCTGTGGGCCTCGAAAGTGTTGTGTTCTTCACGGGAGAAGGAGTGCGAGTGAGTTGTGGCGACTGCTTGGGGTATCTGGAGGGGTTGACTGTAGGCCGTGGAGGAAGGTCAGGCTCAGCAGAGGTCTCTCCGGAGAAGCAGCGGCAACAACTCACTATACAAGAAAAATAGCGACGCAAAACGGCAACCTAACACATGGAAGAATAAAGGCTTTGATTAAGAGGTTTATCCTCGTATCGATCTGAGGGAGAGGAAGGACTCTCTCTGTGGGAGGAAAGATCACTTTAAATAAGTAGGAAAAGCAAAGGAGACCCTGGACAAGGGGGGTTGGATTGGGTTACCGGGGGCTGATGCAATGAGGTGGGCTGGTGTGTGAGCACGATTCATGAGCGAGCAATAGTGGCAAGCTTAACCCCCCCCCATCCACGATGATACCTCTTGCAGCATAGCGTGGCTGAGAGGAGTCCGATCCCGATGGGTCCCCCTGTATCTTTGGCCTCTCAGCACCGTCAGAACGGCTGGGAATTCCAAATCAAAGTTTCTTTCGGAGAGGACCAATAGAGAGATAGCTGTCAATGGGGTTGCAAAACCCATGTCTTTGACTCTTTGCATCCCCTCCGACGATCAAAGTTTGGTCTCCATGGCATTGACATCACGGGTGCAGGGGATTCGCCGCTGAGCACCTGCAAAGGGAGATGGAGGGGAACAGCGTCGTGATGACACGATGAGCGTATCAGAAAGGGAGGTGGACTTTCTGCGCAGTGCGTCCCAGCCTACTGTGAATTGAGTACTGACCCATTCCCTGACCGTGCGGACGGGATGAGCAGTGGAGCGACACAGGCCAGTCTGGACGAGTGCAATGTCCCTCTCCACATTAGCACCGGTGTCTCGGGACTTTCTGTCATTCAACACGGGCCATATCCCGTATGGTGCCCACACCCACGAGCAGCGGCAGGGGCAGGCGAATAGAGCTCACATTGGGTCTCGTGAATTGCTCGTGGCGGCCGTTTCCAGCTCCTTTGAGCAGCAACTCGGAGTCTCCGTTAGACCAGAGCTGAGCTCCTCCTTGGGCTAGTTATCCCTAGTTGCTGCATAGTCTATTGAACAGCTATGATCCTTGCTAGGGTGAGAATTCAGCTGTGGCTGCCTGAGGGGTAGAAAGAGGACGTGATCTCCCGACTGGGGCGGAGGGGGACTGGATGGGCCCAAGTCTTCGATCGGGGCCAATGGCAACGAACGATAGTCGGATAGTGGGCAAACCCGCATCGTCCTGACGAACTGCCGATCGAGGGGACGGACGCGGATTGGATGAATCCTTCTCGGCTGGCAGGACTCGATGTGATCATCATGGTATGTAAAACCGATACCATGCCAGTGTTCTGTATGTTGGAATTAGTTCGGCTACTCAGCAGGCAGAGAGGGTTCCACCGGGCTGAAGACGGGATAGACGGTTGCCTACTTCGGACAGATATTTGGTTTAACCGTCAAATTGATGGTCGGTGAATACATTTGCTGAGGGTTTCTTGTCTACCGGAGTAACTATGTCGGCACACGATCTGGTCTCTCATCAGAAACCAGTCCCAGCGCCATTGTCGTACGCTGGACGATTGGGAGATCCATGGTTGGCAAGCACACACAGACTCCCGGCTGAGGAACCGCCCCGGCCCGCTTAGCGCAGTGGGTGCACGATCCGGAACCTCCGCAGCCAGTGCTGAACCTGTATCCAATTTTGATTAGTGACCAAACAGAGCTGTTCTAGCTCAGGAGAGGGAAGCGTCTGATCCAGACCAAGTTGGGATTGACGTTCCTGATTTGGCCAATGTGCAGGCCGCGTAGTCCCCGACGCACCAGGATGGAACCCCGAGATTCTTGCAGGCAGGAGTCATGATTAGCCGGATTTAGAGGGATACATTAGTCCCATGGAGCCCGTGGGATCTCGGGGCAATAAGCAGATCTGATTCAGCCAGAAGACATGGTGGGTGGGTCGGTATGGCTGGACGGAAGAATCTCGTCATCCAGCTGGAAAGGTGAGAGAGATCGGAGATTCACGATGGCTGCAACCCGCGCGCGCGGGTGGATAATTTTGGCTCCCACGTGACGGTTCAGCGACATGTTCAATCCAATATCGGTAAGGGACACGGCGCCATTGCCGGTGTCTCGGGGAGAAAACCCGGACGGAATTGACTGAAGGGGAATAATGCGAACCATCAAAGGGTGGCAGGCACAAATTGCCAAGTGGTGGATTCATGACCTAAAGTTTACTCCATAGTTCGTGCCTTGTCTGTCAAGAGGGAGATGGAGATGTCCGAATCGTCATGGCGAAGCGACCGAGGAAGGACCAAGGAACGAAACCGCGGATCCATCCCTGGCGGACGCGATCGATCCTCGTCGTGCCTGTTGCAGTCTAGCGTCCGAGTAGTTCCAGCAGTGCGGGAACCAACACTGACCCTGACAGGCCCAGCCTGTCCTGTCCGCATGTTCATCCAAACTTTCAAAGTGGAGATGATTTTCATGAGCGCAGGATGGAGTAACTATACAGAATCTTTACTTATTGCCACACTTTGTTCCCAGGACTCTGGCACTCACCATGTCCTTGATGTCGATCATGCCGGAAGAACTGAAATCTCTCCTGCTAGCTACAGCAAAGCCGAACTCACCTCGCGTCTGCGTCGTCTACCATTCCCTACCTGCGGACGGGATACCTCCAACAGCAAGGGGTCCACTTACTTGCAGATGCCCCAGTGCTCGAGCAAATTTCAATCATTTACTCAGCTCAGCTACCCCACTCGCAAAACTCCGGCTGAGCAGGAGGATGCCATGCTCGTGGCTACTGTGGGAGGTACTCTCGAGTACTGCTGCGGTTTACAGACAGACAGACATAGTATGCAAGAATTGGCTGTTGTTGATGATTGCATTAAACCATCCATTGCACGCAACCATATTGAATTGGTTTTGATGGGTGGGTGTTCTGCATAGAATGTGTCAACTGTCAGTTTGTAGGGTCAGGTAACACAAAGATCATGTCGAGTGACTGCTGCTGCTGCCGGTGCAGACAGGGTGCAGATGGAAATGGAGGTCTCGTGTGGTATTTGCTAGCAATGGAGTGCCCGGCAGGAGTCACGGCAAGTACGGATTCAGCATTCCAATACACCCCGCCCTCTAGACGACCACACTCTACTTCACTTTCACAAGATTATCCTAGGTGTTACCAGAATCTGATAGTGAGGCAAAGGCTCAACCCACGCTTATTGTAAAACTATATTGTTTATCTATTACTAGTACCCGTACTCGGAAAGAATAATCGGTGCCATTAAATATTCGGAGTCCCCGTATACCCGGTCTAAATATATATCTCCACCTCAAAATACAGTGTATGCATCGTCGTAATGCTCGGTTAATCCTCCAACTTGATCTGGAGAAGCAGCAACTTTGCTTAGAAAAAGCAATATATCCTATCAAAAGTACTACGCTGCTTTCACAAACCCATAGTTATGAGTATCCGTGATCGATCATCAAAAGAAACACAACCTATAGTACGGAGTACATGCATTGCAGGCAACACCGGTGATAACACAAGAGGCGATAGTATATATCAGAAGTACCCAACGAATAGACGTACCACTCACGTATCAGATACACCACGACCCTATACTTCTGTAACTATGAGCTACTTACAGCTCGGATCCTGTCACATCATCCTTCCCCATCCAAAGAAGCAAAACTTCGCGACGACGCTAAACCATCGCCGTTTCAACGCTACTGCTGAACTACCACTATCGATGCAACCCCAAGACACTGCCTCCACAGTCAGACGCACAAGTCAGAAAGTAGCCTCTGGTCCAGCATGACACAAATTCTAGCGCTGCCCCATTAATGGGTCAGACTACCGTAGCTAGTAGATTAATATAATATCTGACTGATCGCCCCAATAGATTTGAAGTAGATTAAGCTGAATTTACCCCTTACTTAGTCACCTTCTTCCTCCACCAGACGGGCTTTTTTCGGAATTCGAATCCATTCAACCTGCGAATCTCAATTTCTCGCCGTGTAGCAGTGTTATGCTTGGTGGCTGCCTTGACGTGTCACTCTGGCCGGCATCACCGCGGGAGGCGCAATCAGCTGGATGAATGGTTGGACCTTCGGGGCACCAAGGTGCTTAGGATGGATGCTAAACCCCGGGCTGGTTGGCTGGCTGATCGCCCGGTCTAGATGCCGACAAGCTCGTTTGATTCTTTACTAGGTGTATAATTGTGTTGTTGGATGTACAATTCCACGGAGTCGCCGGATCTCACATTATCAACAACAATGAATGACAGGTTGCTCGGTCGGATATATCACAAAATCAAGCACCCTAATAAGCCACCGCATTCAACGCATGTGGGTGGTATCCGTGACTGCGAGCAACTAAATCGTCGAAGTTATCGACCGTCTCCTTCATGACATCCGTACCTACAGTAACATAACCACCGTCAGTATCGCACCTTCAAGACCGCCGCATAAATCAGAATGGCACAAACTCACCCCACATGAAATCCTGCCAGGATTTATCCGCCCAAAGATCCGGATTCTTCCCAGGGCCGCGAATAGCCTCATCGCGCTTGCGCTGTTCCTCGCCATCGGGCAAATGCAGCGCTTTCCGCGTAACCGCTGCGCTCTTCTGGATCCGTTCGGCGCGTTCCTTTCTTACCCGCTCATAAACCGCCAATGCGCTATCGATATCGTCCGTCAAAGCCAACACACACCCGAGCACCCCAGCATCCTCGATCGCCTGCGCCGCTCCCTGCGCCACATACGGCAGCATAGGATGGCACGCATCGCCCATCAAAACCACGCGATTCTCAATCCACGTCGGCAGCGGGAAATGCGAATTCAGCGTCCACTCCATCACCTCCCCGTCAGGAACATAACTCAATAAATCGCGAACGAGTCCATTCCAATCGGAATAAAATTCCTCCATCTCCCGCTTATCTCCCTTATTCGTCCAGCTTTCCTCCGTCTCCGCGCCTTCTTTCTGCGGATGCAGCAACACCATATTATACACGGTATTGTTCTTCATCGGGTACGCCATAATATGGCCTTCCGGTCCCATCCACCGCATCCCAACATTCTTCTTCAATAGTTCCCGCGCCCGCGGATCCCCTTTCATCTTGTCCTCAGGGATCTGGATCCGGTACGCCGCATCCCCGGTCGGCTGACAAATATCCTTCACTCCATGATGCGCCGCCATCTGGTGTCGCAGATCGGACTTGATCCCATCCGCCCCGATGACAACATCCCCGGATACCCATTCCCCGGTATGAAGTTGCACGCGCGCAGAGAAATCGGGCGCCGCACAGACGACTCGCGAATCAGTTCGAATGGGGATATTTTCCGACCGTACCGCCTCAAGCAGGATACTTTGTAAGTCGCCACGATGGATGACTGCAAGGGGAGCGTGATACTTTTCTCCGACCTACACCACATTAGCTTCCACAGAACCCCCGCAATGACGCAAGGTAAGGCATAACATACGGAAGGCATCAACTCCGCCTTCCCCAATTCCTCATCGTTCTTATACCTGCGGAGAGAATTCATCTCTAGCGCATTCGCCTTCTCCATGACCTTTTCCAGCAAACCCAAGCGACCGAGAATCCGCGCTGCATTCGGCGCCATCTGGATGCCTGCCCCGACCTCGGCGATTTCCCGCACCCGCTCGAGAATGGTGACTTTGTGGCCGGTCTTGTGTATCGCCAGGGCGGCCGAGAGGCCTGCGATGCCGGCGCCGACGATTAGAACGTGCAGGGGTTGACCCTTGATGTGGGGGAGGTGGAAGGTGTCTTTGTAGGTGTTCATTCTGGTTCTCGTACTGTGTATAGTGTCGTGTAGGGTAGGTATGGTTTAGAAATTATCGTAGAAAGATAGAGGTAAGTTGAGTGAGCATACTTATACTGAACCAGAGCAGTGACATCATGTGTACCAGTGCACTTCTACCACTTGTACAACTTCAATCGGTTGATGGGTCGGCAACCTCTATCTGCTTCTTAACGCATCAATTTCTACCATCTGTGGCACCGTACTTCATCGAAATCCATCTCTCGGAACACGTCTCGGGAGTCACATATGCGATAGTATACCCCCAACACGAGTCCACATTTTCACAGCAAGCAGGGATTTGCACTTTCAAGCTAATAAGTAGAACATGACAATAGCTAAAGTGGAGATGCGGATCGCCCGGAAGGAATTTGACTTCTTACTCTCCATGGAGTGTCGGCAGCCGAGTTCGGGATGTAGATTGCTGTTTTTGGGTATGATGTCATGTCATATCCAATATCCACCCATATCACGAACTATCCATTGTACGGAGTATTAGTCGAACTATAACTTCTACAATAAGGTATCAAATGTATGGGTACGGACATGGCATGAAGGTGCGCTTACTACGTTGTATATGTTGATGTCTTCCTATACTACAGGATGTAAGCATGACAGGGGAATGTCTTTTATACAGGATGCAGCATGTATGACACTACTAACAGGAGATTTATCTGCATAGAATCCTGCAACCCAACGAGAACGAACAGGATATACTTATATACGCCAGTCATGATACATGAGCATCAATATCGAACAACAAGTTAACCAATCAATTATCAACCAACCCGCCAAAAAAGAAAGTAGCATGAAATCATCCATAATCTAAGCCACTACCCCAATATTACAAGAGCTTCTTCCCCCCCTCAAACACCAACCCATCCAAATTCCCATGTTCCGCAAACCACACATCCCTCAGATAATTCCCCCGCGACACCCACGGTCCCCGATCCGCCGCCTTCGGCAACGCCCCCGACGCGCGGGTGATATACGTTGAGTTCAAATTCAAAAGCGGCCGCTCCTTTAGGCTTCCCGCCTCACCCGGCTGCAACCGTGGAATGGCTACCTTCGCACCAGCCGTCTCCAACTGCTTCAACAACCGACAGACAAACAACGCCGTAGCGTCGGCGCCCAACGTCCACGACGCATTCGTGTACCCGATCACGAACGCTGCATTGGGCAGATCCTGCATCATCATGCCGTGCCAGAGGAACTTGCTCGGGATGTGGATGGGTTCACCGTCGACGGTGACGGAAGCGCCGCCGGCCATGAGCAGTCTTAGCCCTGTGGCTGTGACGATGATGTCTGCGGAGAGGGAACCGCCGGAGGAGAGCTCGACACCGGATTCAGTGACGGTGGAGATGGTATCTGTTTTCACGTCGGCGTGGCCGGTGTGCAGGGCGCGGAAGAAGTCGCCGTCCGGGCAGATGCAGAGACGCTGATCCCAGGGGTTGTAGCGGGGTTTGAAGTGCGGGGAGTGGGGTACGTGGGCTGGGAGTTGGCCGGAGACGGAGAGGCGGAGGAGAAAGCGCGCAATGGTAGGGAAGGTCCGGCAGAACAGGAAGAAGAGGTGGCCGCTGATGAACCAGGTGATGCGCTGAATGCGCCGCGAGAGGGCGGCGGGCAAGATGTAGCTGTACCACGAGCGGTTGCTGTTGGGAAGGGAGAGGATGTAGGTTGGACTGCGCTGCAGCATGGTTACCCGCGCGGTCTTCTCGGCCAGCTTGGGGATCAAGGTGATAGCTGTGGCGCCGGAGCCGACTACTACGATGTTCTTGTTGCTGTAGTCGAGGGAATTGGGCCAAAATTGAGGATGGATGACTTCCCCAGTGAACCGGGAGAGGTTCGGGATATCGGCTTCAAGAGGTTGTCTGTAGTCGTAGTAGCCGGTGCCAAAAATGACGAACCGTGCAGTCAGGGCGCGAGATTGCCCATCGTGGTCGACGGTCAGGGACCAGAGCTGGTCAGACGAGGACCAGTCGGCGCCGAGGAGACGGTGCTGGTAGCGGATTTTCTTGTCGATGCCATGTTTGCGAGTGGCGCGATGCAAGTATGAGACAATAGAGGGGGCCTCGGCGATAGGGCTGTTGCCATCCCAGGGGAACCACGAGAAGCCGAAGGAGAAGAGATCGGAGTCGGAGCGAATGCCGGGGTATTTAAAGAAATCCCAGGTACCGCCAAGAGCATCGCGGGCTTCTAGGATAGTATAACGATAGTTGGGGAACTGAGATTGAATGCGGTATGCCGCATTGATGCCAGAGATGCCGGCACCGACAATGACAACATCCAAGTCGGTATCCATGACGAACAAAAGAGCAGCAGTATAATGATGGTGATGATAAACTGGGTGGTTGTAAAGGCTACTTATAACGAGACATGCAGCTCACATGGCCTCGGCTGCAGATGCAGCGCCATGATGAGTCCGAGGCTATCCTGATAGATCGTAACCGCCGGCCGTTGAGGCATCAAAAAATGGGCCTGGCGATCAGCGGGCAATCCCTCCCAAAGCGGAAACCCTTGCGACCCTCACATGCCACTGGACCGAACCGGCCCCTTGGATCTTTTGCAGTTCAGGCTGGGTGCCACAGGGGCCCGTGAAGACTTAAACTCGCTGTCGCACAGCCAGGATGTAGTCATTACTGTAAACAGAACTATTGTGAGACAGGTATCCTACCCGATATGATCGCTCCCAAAATCTCGCTCTCTTTGGCGGAGAAACTGGACTTGGTGCCAGCTCTCGCATCTATTACCTTGACAGTTTTCTGGGCCCTTCTGACCTCCCTTTATCGTTCTGCCGCATATCCCAAGACGTTGATGCTGCATATTGGCTATGCAGCATTTCGCAAAGCCACAGCCCGCTTGACAGTGGCCCAAATGCAGTGCGTTACATGACACCACCAACCTCTTGTGTTCATCCACTGACAACCCAGATATGCTCTTCCAACCACTGATCAAACCTACGAACGTTACGTCCGGAAGCACAAGCTACCCTCCAAGACAGTAAACTTGGGCGACGGGGCTCTGGGACATTGGATCGGGGACCCGAAAGCGGACAATATCTTGATTTGGTATCACGGTACATCCCCTTCCCCTTCCCCCTTCCACCATCCCATCTCTACAAACTAACAACAGATATAGGAGGCGGCTTCACCCTCCCCGCCAACGAAGGCTACTTCCAGTTCTTCCTGAACCTCATCACCCACCTGCGTAAATTCCACAATAAATCGCTCTCCATCTTTACGCTCACCTACACTCTCGCCCCGGGGGCCACTTACCCAACGCAACTGCGCCAAGCAACCTCCGCTCTCCGCCACATCCTTAACACGCACTCCCCTTCCCAAATTCTCCTTGGCGGGGATTCCGCAGGGGGGAACCTCGTCGGCGGAGTCCTCTCCCACCTCGCTCATCCCCACCCTCAGATCACCCCCATCCCCTGCCAAGAATCCCTCCGCGGAGCAATCATGATCGCACCCTGGACCAGTCTAGTCACGGACTACACCGACCAGGTGATCGATTCGCGCGGGGATTTAATTACCCCTGCTGTTGCGGGACCTTGGGCAAAGGCGTACCTTGGGTCCGGGGAACGGGACCATTATACGGATTTGTCCACTGCACCAGCGGAGTGGTTTGAGACCTTACCCGTGGAGAAGGTGTTGGTTTGTGGTGGCGGGAGGGAGATTCTGTTGCCTGTGATTGAGGGGTTCGTGGAGAAGTTGAGGGAGGGATTTGCAGGGGAGGTGGAGTTTTGTGTTGGGGAGGGAGAGGGACATGTGGCACCCATTTATAATTTGTATATTGGGGAGAAGGAGGAGACGGGGCAGGGGATGAGGGTGAGGGGGTGGTTGGGGGAGACTTTGTGATGGATGCAACGTAGATGATGTATGACTGGAAAGAAGTATAGAATGGTGGTAGTGGATAGTTGATTATTGATATAGCTTGTTTTTATTGCGAATCTTTGAATACTACATATGCAACGGACATGGAATATGTCAATTCTAAGATGGATCAAGACGAGAGGCCACATAGCAGTGTCTGCCTCACAATGGATTTTGACATATCACATACACATTAACCAAGTAGCCACACCGAAACTTGTTTGATTCTAAGTATGTATATGGGATAAATTATTGATTGTATCTTTAACAGAAACCACTCATAGTAATACCGATCAGATAATATTATCAATATACAGAAGGCTAAACTCCACAATCAACTACTGTAAGCACTATTTACAAACATCGTTCTCCTTCTGCCACGCCCTCAAATTGACCAAATCCTTCGATGCCAACCCCCTCGCCGTCTCCTGCAACCACGTCGGCCACGCCCGCACCAAACTAATCCACCACAATGATTCAGGCAGAATAATCTGTCCACTCCTTCCAGACAGAATCTGCTTCGCAATCGTATTCCCCACCCTCTCCACCGTCAAAACGGGCTGTTTGAATTGCTTCCCGGCATCCGTAAGCTGCTGGATCATGGGTGTGCGGACCCAAAGTGGGTGGACCACACTATACACTATTAGCACTCTTCCCTGCATCAAAAGGGAGCTGAAGGAAACTCACCTAGTCTTCACCCCCGTAGCCTTATACCAATACTTCAACTCCTGCCCCAACCCCTCATGAAACGCCAACGCACTTGCCTTCGAACAACTATAATCCACAATTTCCCCGAGAGACATGAAGCTAGCCAAACTAGCCACTGTCACTACATGGCCATGATTGCGCTCAATCATAGCGGGGAGGAACTCCTTCACCATGAGAAAGTGCGATATCGCGTTAACTTCGAACGTTAATCTGATTTTCGCCTCGGTTTCGTCGAGGATTGTCCCGTCGTTGGCAACGCCCGCGTTGTTCACCAGGACTGTGGGGTGGCCATGTTCGCGCCGGATTTGTTCGGCGACTGGGTGCAGCGCGGCGGAGGAGGTGATGTCTGCTTTGTAGAAGTGGACGTTGGGTGCTATTTTGTGTTAGTAGCTGAGAAGTTTTACATAGGGAGGGGGACGTACGGAGCTTAAAGGAGGGTTCATTAATGTCGAGAATGATGACTTTCGCGCCGTGGCTGGATAGTTCTGTCATGATTTGTTTACCGATGCCGCTGCATCCGCCCGTGAGGAGGACGAGTTCGCGGGCGTTGTCCCATTTCCGGGTGCTGAAGTTGCTAAGGGATAGCGAGTTGAAGGCGCGGTTGGTTTGGCGCAGTGCAGTGAAAGCTAGGATGGCAGCGAGAGCTTTAGGAACCAGCGGGTGCAGCAATGCCTGCTGTACTGGAGGAGGCAGATTGGCCAGGGCAGTTTGAGTCCATTCGTGGACGACAGGAGGGATGAATGACATGATGGAAAGCTATTCTAATTGGTGGTGAATTGTTGAAGGTACCTTGATCAAGCTAAGATAAGGTAAGAGCGTGGCGGCCCTTGCCATATATCTATTTACCGGAAGACCGAGGCTCACATGGCTGAAGATTGTGGCATGAATGTGGCATTCTGTACATAAAGAAACTGAGACTCCCCAAAGGGGAAATCATTGCGATTGATCCGCGGTTAACTTTCGGACACAACAAAATGCGGAGATGCGATCCACTGGTTTGCATTGACGCCGATCAACGGTGCCGATCCCATGTGAATTTGTTCCTATTCCCATCAAAGCATTGGGGTATACTCCAGACTAGTCTATCTGATAATGTTGAGAGATGAGGGGCTAGGGCTGATCGTCGGTCCACGCAACCGAGGCAAGTTGCATCCAACCGACCCTGAATGCGACGTCGATCATCATACCCTTTTCACGACCTCATTATTTCTCCTGCTCATCTATACTCTCAACTTGAACTTACTCCCTGCAATGTCTGTTCAACATTGTACCACATCATGGACTCTCGTGCTGCTGGGAGCGTCCCTCGTAGAGGGCTACCTCCTCCAACACAGTTTACTCCCCGACTGGGCCTTTCGCAGTGTGACGCTGCTGGCACTGGCAGGCAATCTTATCCTCCGATTAGTCTGGGGGGTCGTTATCTATCCATACTGGGTGACTCCATTGCGTCATTTGCCCACCCTACCGGTATACTTCATCAGCTGCTTTCTCATTACGATATAGTCACTAAAGATACCAGGGCAACCTCAACCACGCGCGCGTCCTCTTTGACGACCCCCGCGGTCGTCTCCCACTACGATGGATGAAAACCATCCCCAACAATGGTCTCATCCACTTCCGCGACATCTTCAACCGCAGCTTCCTGCTCGCCACGAACCACCAGGCCCTGCTGGATATCATGAGCACTAACACCTACGATTTTGAGAAGCCTTGGCGCACCCGCGAGTTCCTAGCAAGGATCATCGGCTTCGGGCTGATTCTATCCGAGGGCAGCGCACATAAGAAGCAGCGTCGAGCTTTGACGCCATCGTTTAACGTGCGGCATATTCGTGCGCTGTATGGGCTAATGTGGGAAAAGACGGGTTTGTTGATGGATGAGTTACAGAAGGAGATGGATGCGAATGAGGGCTGTGTGGAGATGAGTGTTTGGGCGAGGTACACCACCATTTTAGCAGCCACCATTTTACATTCGAAATACAATACTAAGTGATGAATAGTCGTCTTACGCTGGACATCATCGGTCCCGCCGCCATGGGCCGCGACTTTCGATCGCTCCACAACCCCGAGAACAAAGTCGCCGACAGCTTCCTCGCTATCCTGGAGCCGACACGCGAGAAGATCGCTTTCTTAGCAGTCAATGTGCTCCTTCCGCAATGGTTTGCGCGCAAACTGCCCTGGCGCCTGAACAAAGTCATCGACACAGAAACAGGCTACCTCCGGGATCTCTGCAAGGACATTGTAGCAGAGAAGAGAGCCGCGATACTCGAAACAAAAGCCACTGCTGCAGAACTAGAAGCTGATATTCTCGGTACGATGATGCTAGGTGGTGACTTTAGTGATGATGAGCTGGTTGATCAGATGTTGACCTTCCTGGCTGCTGGTGTATGTCCCTATCGCCCCCATACTTTTCCCAAATTGTAGAGGAATATATACTAAGTATGAATAGCACGAAACAACCGCCAGCGCCTTCACCTGGGCCTGCTACCTCCTCACACTACACCCAACATACCAGCCCCTCCTGCGAGACGAGATCCGCTCTCGTATCCCCACAGCATCCTCCCCTATCACCCACGCAGACCTCGAATCCCTCCCCCTGCTAAACGGCATCGTCCAGGAAGTCCTCCGACTGTATCCTACTGTCCCGCTGACTCTCCGTGAATCTATCCGCGACACCACTGTCGCTAACACTGCCATTCCCAAGGGGACGAGACTCCTTCTCTGCCCGTACGCTATTAACCGTAGTCCGGAATTCTGGGGCGAGGATGCCGATATGTTCCGACCAGAGCGGTGGGTGGATACAGATAAGGAGGGAAATCAGATTGTGAATGGACATGGAGGGGCGGGGACGAATTACGCTCAGATCACATTTTTGCATGGGCAGAGGGCGTGTATTGGGAAGGACTTCGCCAAGGCGGAGTTGAGATGTGCGTTGGCAGGGGTGTTGGGGAGGTATGAGGTGGAGATGAAAGATCCAACGCAGGTTATTCATATTGCTGGGGCGGTTACGACGAAGCCGGTAGAGGGGATGCATTTGAGGATGAGGAGGGTGGAGGGGTGGTAGATACTGTGGATATGGTGTGAGAGTATATAGTTTCATGAGTTACGCAAATAGTCACTTTTAGTAGTAAATAACAGTCTATAATGAACATCATTCCTTAACCACTGGTCGAGTCTTATGTGCCTGTCCATGTGCATGGGAGTGCCCATGAGCATGAGCATGTCCATGTCCATGGCCGTTCATCAATTCACTTGCCTTCCTCTTCCCACTCTTCTCCCCATTCTTCTTCTCCTCCTCCTCATCCTTAATATCATCCTCCTCCAAATCAGGCCAATCCTCCCATCCATCCTCCCAAATCCCCGCCATAACCTCCTGCTTCTCGGCCCTCTTGACCCCCTTCGTCCGCATCACTTTCTCCCACTTCTTCATCTCCTTTTTGTCTAGCAGACACTCATCAAGCAGCTTTTTAATTGCTGCCGTATCAATGCCCTCCCCAATGAAGACAATCTCCTGACGCCGATCGCCCCATTCACCCTTGAAGTCGTCTTCAATGGACTTGCGCACGTCCGCATCCTCCGGCCATGCTTCGTCAGGTAGTTCGGCGAACCACCCGCCACCACAGCCCAATGTGAGCATGGCGCCGGCTTGGCTCCATTCGCCGAATTGGTATGGGCGGGTGGCGAGCCAGAAGAAGCCTTTGGAGCGGAGGATGGGGGCGAGGATGGGGTCAGAGCGTTTGTTGGAAAGGATGGTTTCGGGGGGGATGGAGGTGATGTCTTCTTCGTCGTCGTCTTCTTCTTCTTCCTCGTCTTCAGTGTCATCTTCATCGTCATCTTTCATTTCTTCGTCATCATCATCATCCTCTTCATCATCTTCTTCATCATCATCATCATCCGCCCCAGCCGCATTCTGCAAGATAATGAACTTATCATGGAGCAACTTGAACAGCCTCCTGGGATGAAACGGCCGTCTAGCCGTATACACAAAGTTATTAATCCCATACCTGCCAACATATTAGCCAAAGAGCAAACCACAACCACAGCCACATAACAGTCAAACGAAGAAGAGATAATAAACTTACTCAACCGTCTCCGGCCTCGGCGCCACCCTGTCCCCATTCCCAGTATTCAACCGACTCATCTCATGCAGACTCCTCAACCAGCCGGCACCGCTCGCCGCCTTGACGAAATCAAACCTCCCCGTGCCCAGAATCTCCCTAACATCAATCTTGGAGTACTTCGCCTCCATGACCTTGGCCGCGGGATTAAGCAATTTGATCAGTGTGTGGATCTTCTCTTTAGCAACCTTATCAACGAGATCAATCTTGTTGATGATAATCACATCCGCGAACTCAATCTGATCGACCATCAGGTCGGAAATGGTTCGCTCATCCTCGGGGATTACTTCCCCGGAGGTATATCTATC
The DNA here is from genome assembly GCF_000002855.4 of Aspergillus niger. Classification (NCBI taxonomy): domain Eukaryota; kingdom Fungi; phylum Ascomycota; class Eurotiomycetes; order Eurotiales; family Aspergillaceae; genus Aspergillus; species Aspergillus niger. Next base: position 1,528,254 of record NT_166520.1, read on the forward strand.
GGACAGAAATTCCGCGGTGTCCAGGTTAGAGTGGAGATTGAATGCGTCGATGACAGTTACGGTGGTGTCGAGGGTAGTGAGGGTGTGGAGACCGCCTTGTTTGACACTGTACATACCAATCCATCAGCCCACATCAATCACGCAATAGAAGGGGAAAAGAGGGAACATACATATCCTCAATAACCTTCCTCTCCTCCACACTCAACACCTGATCACCACCACTCCCATCCCCATCCGCCTCCAACATGGCAGCCCCAAACTCCGCCGTGAACGTCTCAGCCACCTGCATCGGCTCACTAATCCCTGTGCTCTCGATAACGACGTACTCGACTCCATCTTGGGATGCTAGTCGCGCTAGCTCGGCGAGTAAGTCCCCGCGGAGTGTGCAGCATATGCAACCGTTTTGTAGCTGGATGAGGGATTCCTTCGTGTGGGAGACGGTGTGGTGGTGTTTGATTAGGGTTGCGTCGATGTTCAAACTATACCTCCATATTAGATGGGAATTGAATCGAGAATTGGGTATGGATGGATGTACCTGCTCATGTCATTTACTATGACTGCGATGCGGAGGCCATGGTCGGGCGAGAGGAGGATGTGTTCGAGAAGGGTGGTTTTGCCGCTTCCCTAGATGGTTATTATATTAGTCTCTGTGTATTTGAGAATGCAGGAGGGAGAAGTACTAAGAATCCAGAAAGAAGTGTAACAGGTAGCTTTCTCCTCTTGGATGGAGCTGGGCTGTCCAGTGCATTGTGAGGGGTTGCTGGGTGAAGGGATTCTTTGCCGGAGTCGATCATTTTCTTAGTTATCGATTCTTGTAGCTTTTGAGAGAATGAAAAGATTCGAAAACGTGTCAGTAATACATTTAAATAATTTGTCTTATATAGGTGTCACCACCAAGGTGTATATACTAATGTATACTACTTAGGGTTGGTTAGTTTTATCTCCGCTCTGATTGGTTTGCACCCAAGGTCCTCTTGTCTACAAGGTACTACATACTACTTACCATTCACATATGGTCTATTACCAAGGTACTCAGTGTCGTACCACATTGCTTACTTTACTAAAAGGAGGAGTGTAATATGTAAATAAACATAGTTCTATCTGTTTTACTGCCATGAATGACAAATCATCAACGACAGACCCTAAGTAGTTGAAGAACCACCAAGTAGAGCACTACCGCGTAACACTCTCGTCACTCACACAATCCACCCCAATTCCTCCCTGAATGTCATCGCAAACAATCTCTGCAGTGCCCTTCGGGCTCGTCAAGTTGACATTCGACAAAGTAATGTTCGTGCACACCGCATCTGGCGAACACACCAGATCAGCTACAATCTTGCCATCTTTGCCCGAGGAAGAGCCCCAGATATTCTCGAACAGGATATTCGTGATATTCACAGCAGACGGGTACTTGGCACACTCTGTAGCGTTGATATCAAAGTAGCACTGGTCCAGCACGATCGGCGCATCCGTGTTCTGGATCTGGATGTTCTTGTACGTGACGTTATTGATGCGGCCGTAGCCGACGTCTTGGCCGGCCCAGGCTTTGAGGCGGGCGCCGTTCTATTCCACATCAGTCTTGTAATATGGGTCAGTGGGGAACAAGAAGACGTACCTGTCCATTCAGCAACGTCACATTCTCAATGTACACGTTCTCAATGATATCCATCTCGCCCGCGTACTGGCCAATACTACCCATACTCACCCCGTGCGTGTTATTGCACCACATGTTCTGCACGAAAATGTTGGTTGTGTTCGGCTTCGGCGAGAAGCAGTCATCTCCGACATCGATGCGCATATTGGTGAAGCTGACGCCATCGACGTCGAGAGAGTCCATACCGTCGGTGTTGGCGGGGTCGGACTGTCATCAGTTAGCATCCATGCAATGGAAATCAACTAAAAGCCAGAGGAATAGAGGACTGACTGAAGCATTGGTCGAGAACGCATGAATATACACATTATCAAACGAGACATCATTGGTCCGAACGAAAAAGTTCGTCCAGCACGGCGAGTTCAGCTGCGTGATGCCCTCGACGGAGATACGGGTTGCATTATCGGTGAGGAAGAGAATGGGACGGTAGAACGTGTTATCTGAGTCCTATCATCGTTGCTGTCATCAGCATTGTCTGTTCTTTCAGGGAGGTACGGATGGTATCATGGTGTGACATACCAAGATCTGCTTCCCCGCAAACTCATCATACCATTTCTGTCCATTGCCGTTCAACACACCACTCCCGAAGATCTTGATGTCCTGGCCACCCCAGCGCCAGAAGGTGATGGATTTCTGGAAGTCGTAGTAAAAGTTGTTGGCTTGCCAGTAGGTGATGTTGTTTGTGAACTAAGCAGGACCACCGAAATCAGTATCATATTTTCAATACTCCGTATTGAAGAAGGGCAAGGAAAGTACCTGAATTTCTCCCTCAAGCTGCACCTCAATATTATCCAAGAATGTCAAATCTAACTTCTTCCCAATCACGTAGGTCTCCCCCTGCTTCAACAACAACCGACCGCCATGGTTCGCCTGCTTCAAGCCCCAGAGGAAGTCACTGGACACATCGTCGAGGGCGTTCCTCGAGGCCCGAATAGTAACTGTCTCTCGGTCTGGATACTTGTGATGTTGAGCACCAATGGCTCGTAGATCTGCTGTGCTGGATGCGGGGACGATTTGTGCGCCGGGGATGAGGGGAGATCTAGGGATTGAGACGCCGAAAGCGGCGGTGAGGAAGAGCGTCAAGGGAAGGAGGTACATTTTGCAGATTTATTCTTCTCCGCCGTTTTCTTCTCGTTTGTTCTGACTCAAATTCAACAGACAATGTTCATCCATTATATATGGACTCCTAGCTGGTGTAGCTGTACCCCAGATACTAACGATCGATAACATCATAGCCATCCCGATAATCTGGGGAAGGGATTGGGGTAACCCCACGGGGAAACAGGGAGAACAATTTCCCACCTGTCATCGTGATCTTGGCTGGTGCACGGGGTCGGCCTGAGCTGGCGCAATTTCCCCGGATTGTCAGTGAGGCTGGTGATGGATTTCCCACCAATCGAGGGTGACTCACGGGATGTAGATACGGTGAGTAATGGGGTGATGGGTTGAACGTTGTGGAGTGGCTAGCTCAGTGTGGGGATGGTAGCTGGCTATCGTATATACGTAGAATAAGGTGGGATTGTTGTTGTGTGGGTTTGCTGGTGGGATGATATCCTCCGTGATGTGGGTAGATGCGTAGAGGGCATGCTGTACTGCAGCATAGCATGACTCGACTATATACTGAGGGAGAAACGTATTATGTTATTGCAGGAATAATTGCTGCTTGCATCCTCACTGTTAATTCTATCTCATCAATCTCTCTGTAGTATCTCTGCTTGTCATCTGTCGAGTACTTTGACAAGCATCTCTTCTATACCATTATCCACACTCAGATCTATGCACAAGAAACTTAATGAGATAAATATTTAAACAATGTTAATAATCAAACATAAATCAAATTCTAGCCTTATGCATACGCTGTTTGCCTGCCATACAAATACTCTCTAAGTTGTAGATAAACCCATAAATCAGCCTCCCCCAAAAAACAAGTCTCTTCCTCGGCCCATCTGTTTATCTCCCCACTAAACCCCGCAGATCGTTCCCAACAGGCGATCCCAATCTCCGACTTATCCCCACATTGTCCCTCCCATACCCAACAAATGAATCCCAAAATCAAAAATCTCACAATCAAGACGCAAAACGAATTACAACTTCCTCCCCCCCAACACCAAAGCAGTAATACAACTGATATTTCCAGACCACCACAGCACCGACCGCGAAAAACTCAACGTCTCCGACTCAATAAACACATACGCAAGCCCGAACAAGATCCTAGATATCGTGTACCATGCCCCGATACCATTGATCACGTCGTTAGGGAGGCCTGTGTGTAGGGCTACTACCACTATATCACCCATGGAAGCAATTAGCATTTTACTCATGATAAAAGAGGCATTGGCTTTGGGTGAAAGGTTGGTCACGCACCAGCCGCCACGAACAGCGGGAATCCCTCGACGGCATTCGCATGCGCTGCCTCCTGTCGCTTGAGTCGATTCAGTTGTCTGCGGGTGATCTTCCCTGCTTGCACTGCTGCCTCGCCATAGACTTGGAGGTCTTCTCGGGGAGCGACGTTGTGGTCGATACGGAGGAGACGTTTCGCGGGCCGCGTGCTGAGGATGCCGTAGGCGTAGAACCAGTTGAAGAGGAGGTAGGGGATGGCGCGGTTGGGGAGGTCGTGGCCTGCTGGGGCTGAGAGGCCGAGAATTGTGAGAAGGGATCTGATTCTCTTAGTAGGATGTACTGTAGTGTGAAGTGAAGGAGTAACTTACGACATGATTGAGGTGCTTAGTTAGGAGATGCTTCTGCTGTGGAGATGGGAGAAGATTATATACTAAATCTATGTAATGATCGGCAGTCATATCGTACATCATAGCCTGTCGGCTTCACATGAAACTTTTATTCTTGATCGCAATAATTCGCTATCCCAACGCCTCGGTACTACCGACCCTTGTCTACAACAGCGCCAAAAAGTCCTGGTCCCACATATCTGGGATCGCAAAGTCGTTGAGGTCGAATAGTGTCCCGAATTCAGACTGCATCCGTTAGCATTCGTCTCTACCAGATGGCTTATCAGTACTCACTGTATCCAGCCCATAGGATGAAGGGTCGAATTGCATTTCTGGCGTTGCCAGACTCAACGATGGTGTAGAAATCGGCTACTTCTGTTAGCATATATCAAAGACGAATCGGAATTCATACGTACTGTCGATGTGGCCTTGGCTCGGACCGTCTCCCAACTTGCTCCCTGCAACATCTGCTCGCACATCTGCATACATTGCATCGCGTCCCGCTCTATCGCCTTCTGCGGATCTTCCCCTCGCAGTCTCGCCCTCACCGATGACAAAACGAGCGTCGGCAGAAAGAAGGCCTTCCCTCCCTTGCCGTTTGGTGTAATCCGGCTGCCGAATGTTTCAACTGTCCGCTCAACTGCTCCGATCATCACCTCCTGCTGCGACCGTACTAGATCATTCAATGATGTGAGTGCGCTGGACTGGATTGTCGATGTGTTCTGCGTGTTGAACTCGCCTGCCTGCAGGTACAGCTCAACGCATACCGTCAGAGCAGCGTGCAAAAACTCGTCGCGGAACGTTCCGCCGCTCAGTTGCCCCAGATGCGGGCATACCTGCGAGCTCGCCGGGGGCTCGTGGTGAGAGAGGATCTCCAGTGCGGACTCAAGGCAGATCTTCCGCGAGTAAGAGAATTTCGGCGACCGGATAATACTCAGCGCAAAAGGCCGATTCAGAACGAGAATCGATCGCCGCAACAAAAACACCAACATTGACTGCGCGAATGACGGGCCGGTTCCCGAAGGGGTCGATCCGGCCTTCTGGAAGATTTCCAAGCTGAAGTGCATGAATTGGATCAGCTCTTCGCTCAGCCGCAAGGCTTCGTCATATGATATCGTAAGTTTCAGACTGTTAATAGCCTTGGCGATGCGGAGTCGCAGGGGTAGCGACTGCAGGAGCAAAACCTGAAAAGTGCTTTGTGTGTGTACCCCTATATCTTTCGGAACAGGATCGTCGACCATATTTTCCGTCAGCTGGGAATCGTCCAAGTTAGAGGGCGGCTCGCAATCGTATTCGTCCAGGTCGATCGTGGGTGGCATCCCGCCATCCAAAGACGACTGTAAGTCGAGCTCCAAAATGGTTGCCCATAGCCGCCGGCGCATCTCGGCCCAGAATTTGGTCATCTTGCCAAATCGATGAGGATCCCGATGCAGCCCCATGGTCATGGCAGTCCGTATGAGCGAGCCAGAGGAGATCCACACAATGTCCCCGTCATTCGCATCGGCCTGCCGTGCAATCATCAAAAGACATTCAATTTGCAAAATGTTGAAATCGATGGTCGAGCTGACCAGCGTGAGCGCAATCCACGACCGAACACCGGCAATCCATTCAGCGGCTGTCTGATACACTCTGCTCTCCCCATTAATCTTAGTGTTCGGGTTCAAAAAACAGCAACTGGCTGCCATCAATGCCAGCAGCTTTGCCACAAAAGACGGTTCCTTAGGCTGCGCTCCCGCCCAGAAGTTTTCGTACTGCTCCAGGAATGTCGGGATATGCAAGATACGATGTGTCGTCTCAAACGTGGTCAGATACAATTTGAGTAGTTCGTCAGCAACTTGTCGAGGCGGAACCATCTCCTCCAGCGAGGGAGACTTTTGTTGATAGGCGCGCTGGTGCTCCTGTCGCTCCCGAGCCCATATCTCCCCCTTGAAGTCCTTGAACTTCTTGTAATTGGGGATTCTCTTCAGCGTACTGCGGCGGCCCCGCATGAACTTGCCAACATCTTCAAACTGCGGATATTAGCACCATTTACGAATTAGCCATGGCATAACGCACACTTACAAAAGAGATAGAGACGGACGAATGACTCCGTCCAACGAACCGCGTGCGGATTTTCTTCCCCCGAAAACAACACCGATCGGGGAGATCTTTCACATTGTCAATGAGATTTTGCGACTCCGGACCCGAACGATGCCCGATGTCTACCGAGTCACCACCCAAACTTTCTGGGGTGTGCATAGACCCAGTTTTGGAGAGCGCGCTTTCCAGGAACTGGATGCGATTACGCAGCTCGTGCAACTCGTCCGATCGCGCTTTCGGCTTGGTCACCCTGTTCGCGGACTGGTGCTTGGAATCAAAGACATAGAGGCCACCGTGCGCCGGGCTGGCTCGACTGCTGGAGACACGCACGCGTTCTGGCGGGGTGCGGGAAGCACTTCCCGACACCGGCGCCTGAGGGCCAACGTAGATGCATTGATCTGGCGTTTTGGACTTGACGCATTGCCCGCATGGCAGGGAGCGATCACATTTTAACTTGCGACGCCTGCAAATGGTGCAAGATAGGGGTGGTCTGCGCCGTCGCGGCGGAGACTTTGGAGAGTGGTCTTCTTCCATTGCTTGGAGAAAAGGAGCAAGATTCTAGCTCGGGGCGATGATGTGACTGATGGTGGTGGGATGGACCCGACCGTGCCAAGTCACCTGATGCAGTTCTATCGGCGGTGGAATTGTCGTGAAGTTGATGTTAGAGATGAAGCGGAGGTCGACAGCAGCGACCGGCGACATCATAGTCTTATCTGATCTGTAAGCTTACGGCCGAGCCCCACGGGCTTCGCTGCCTAATTTGGCTCAGGAGTAAGACGTGGTCATTCAGAGTGTGTGGCACTTGATGGGCTTGAGTGGTTAGTGGCAGCCTGGGGCGTACTTTGGATTCTTCGTAGTATCTCATTAGTCGATGGGTTTAGTTCTGCCTCTTCAGGAGTCATCCGGGATTACCCATCGGACTTGCTCGATATGGTTGTCCGAGATTTCGGAGTTACGGTTTATGGTTAGTCTCGCTCACATAAGCATGTTTGTCAGTGGTCCCCAGCAAGAAAAGACAATGAAATAAGGGGAAAATTTACCTGTTGAGTACCCATTCCATGCAGTGCCTTTAAATATAAACTGATTCAAGTCTGGTTCTAATTATATCCATACGGAAAATAATGTAATTTTTGGAAGAAACTCCGTCTCTTCTGGAAATGAAGTGGAGGGGACGGCAAGCGTGACGACATTAGATGTCGGCTCTAGCTGAATCTAGTCTAGCCCCAGGCCTGCATTTCCCATAAGGCTGAACATTGCACAGGTGGAGAAGCCCATCCAGTGCTTGTCTTGTATCTTACTCGATACGACTGTCCTGCCATGTGAGTCAATACTACCTAGGCTGGTCGTGGCTTCTTTTCTTACAGATAAATAAGTAATTCAATAAAGTTTAAAATAATAAAAATTTTTAGATTTAAGCTATTGGCTGGCATAGTCTCATCATCATCATAGGCACCCAAACTTGTCCTCATGACCATAAAAGCGTCGATAGATACCGTGAACAAAGCGCTGCTAAGCTAAAATAGTCTGCTGCATATCGGCCTTCGGGCCTAGCAAACACCGAACATAGTCAAACTCTTATCTAGTATTTGAAAGAATACTCTCCGAATTTTCCACACTAATATCGCCTTGGTGCTGTGACAAAAAGACTTCTAGGTTAACGATGCATTAGACTTCAAAGTCATCCACTCCTCAGCAAAGTACGTAGGTACGCCATATCTAGTTAGATACGGAATAACAGCGTTGGGATCTTGTGCAGTTTCCACGTGAAAGAGTCCCCTCCGTTCCAGGAGCGGGGCTCGACTACCTAGCCTTTAGATGTTAGATTGAGGACCCGGTTTCTACGTAAATACCATGTTTCTTACCGTCATGGTCTGAGCCCTCCTGTGGGACACCTTGTCCACATTTGCACGTTCCCTTTCACTCTATTACCGACAGATTCTGACCACTTCAGCTATATCACCACATTGACTTGGCTTGTTTCATCGATCCGCAGGTCTCTATCGGCATGTAAACAGGACTGCAGTTTGCTCCATCCACAATAGAATTCTATAACTTGTCATTGCATATTGGCGTACCAGAGTAAATGTCTTAATCACCATTGAAGTTAGGCCAGAAAGTTCTATATTTTCTGGGGCCTTGTCTTCCGGCCGCGTTGGCAACGAGCGGTGTTCCGTGTGTAAATCCCTGGTGAACCAATGGGTGCTGGTGATCAATTAGCCAGCCTTTTGGGTATTGAGAAGTCCATTCCATTATTCTCTTTGGTAGTGCGAATCAAGAGAAGCAGGTGGCGAGGCGGACGGCGTGGGTAATACATTGATCGTGGCCTGAATGTGCATGGAATTACCTATAGAGTCAATCTTATATTACCCAGGCGGGATTCGCGGGGCTGCTTAGTTGGGATTTCCTTTTGTCGTCGGCCTCAAGTGTGCAGTCGATCCGTTCTAAGATTCAAGGGCGAGAGTTCCACACGCGGTCTGTTGAACCGCTGGGACATCCCTGTGCGCTTTAGGCAGTAGTCACATTGTATCGAGTGTCTCTTTGGCTTTTGTTTAACTTCTCTACTGCAATGTCGTGTGGAGCCCTTGTCCAGGTTTAAGACTGTAAATGTTAGGGTCGAAATAGTACCAGTCCTACGGTGCATCAATGCCGAGGGTTGTCCATCTTCTCCTGTATCTTCAGGTTCGAATATTAATGTTCATTCGAGGCTACGTCGGGCCGTCATACTGGCATGTAAGCGTGGCCAAGATTCACTCCATCCACTTTCGACGACAGCTATGGGTAGGTTGCTTTATCTTGATCCAAATATGTCTGTTCACCTTGAAGAAGTAGCATATATCCGGTAGAATCATTTGAAAATGCTCGTATAGTCTACTATATGAGATGGTATGGGAGAGGAGCACTGGTAGGAACTGATGTTGAAGAGTCAACTGCAATATATACACGATCTCAAGTATTACGAAGTGGGTTCTCTATCCATATTGCCATTCACTTATAGGTAAAGCATTGACAGCAACACAGACATAGCTTCAGATTTGATCCACTGCGATTGATCTGTCAATTACACCGCATCAATTACCCAACTGAGCTCTGTATTGTGAGTATTATAAGTCAAGTCTTGGAGGCGTAGTGCATGCGTCATCAGGCACCCCATTGCGATGAATTCTCGATTAAGCAACAAAGCATTGCATGCTTGACAGAGTATCCAAAACAACGACAATCATCATTCCAGACACAGTGTTCCTAGGAATGAGCATTTGAAAGACAACCAGAACAGTCAGCCCTGGTATTTAGGCTACTCCGCGGAGTTTCTCATCAGTTGTCACCTCGGGAACAGGCGGAATTCAAATCCGACCTCGTTGGAGGAGAGGTAGACCTGCTCCATACGCAACAATATAAGCAATTCACTAATTCCGAGGCAAAATCATCACTCTGCCCATCACGATGATCTGGCACACAGTCCAACAAGTTGTCCGATGCCCCGAAATGGGAAGCCGGAGTAGATATCAGATTCCGATACCGCTGATTAATGCGGGCCCGCGCGGATGATCAGCCGCGCCAAAAGACACCCAATCGCCGCCACTCCAACAATGTCATCTGAATACCCTCAGCACTTCCTCGCCTCAACTTAGATCGCGTTGCTTTCTTTCCCTTGTCTTTTCTGCATGCGGGTTTTATTTCCTGGAGTTTCCGTCCTGAAACTCACCTCCTCCGCAACATGTACACTCTGCCCGTCTTGATTGCGGCTTTATTTTTACATGTCAAGTTCCCCTTGCTTCCGGGTCTGAGAGACACCCTCTATGGCATCATTGTCCTCAGCGCCTGCAGCGCCATTTTCTACCCGCCGGATACCAGGGACTTTATCAGATATACCAACGCATTTCTGTCTACTTCCTTTGTCATCCGCGCTGTGGAACTTCTCCTGGTCCAAGATCTGAGTCACTTAAAGCGCCTACAAAGAGTGTCTTACCTATCCTCTTCACCCGTATATACATGGGAGCCCATATCTCCCACGCTAGGCTGGAAGCGCTTTGTCCAGGTCTGCGATCTGATCATCAATCCACGCGCCGTGGGTTGGAGCTACGGCTCTCCCAAGTACCAGCCTCCCGTCCGGAAGCTCGAGGCTGCCTCAGCCCCGGATGGCGCAAATGGCTGCGTTCCTAAACGTGAGGACATCGTCCTGGTAGCGGGTGATGACCGCTTCACGTTCCTGATAGGCAAGCTCTGTCGAGCTCTCGTAGCCTATTTCATCATCGACTCGTACCAGACAGCGATTGGGCGGAACTACTCCAGCGTCAGCAACTTCGTAGAGACATTCCTGACAAATGTGCTGGGCATCCAAGCATCCCCGGCCAAAACTGAGGGTGTGATCCGGTTGTTCGTCCTCCCACCAGTACACTGGATGGCCTCATACGCCTTCGTAGACGGAATCCACGCCGCTACCGGCGTATTTTCCGTCGGAGTGCTGCGGATCATCTCTCCGCAGCTCGCAGCGGAACCGTGGATGTATCCTCCTGTCTTCGGGGCAATCCGATACATGTTCACCTTTAGCCTACGAGGCAAGTCACCTAACCCCCCTTCTTACTCGTCCAAGGGCAACAGTCTAACAAAAGAAAAATCCAGACATCTGGGGCAAAATGTGGCACGATCTCTGCCGTCGGCCATTCCTGGCCCTTTCCCTCTCCCTTGTACCAGAAGCATGCCCCTTAGGCCTCAAACGGCTCCTCATCGTCTGCCTCTCCTTCATGGTATCTGGCATCGTCCACGCAGCAGGGACCTACGCCGTCTCGAAGGACTGGTACGCCGCGTTCATGATGATGTTCTTCTTCTGCGTCCTGCCAACCTGTGTGGTCGTGCAGCAAATCATCTCCGATCAGATCTTGCCGCGTGTCCTTCCCGCGAAAAGTACTATCTCTCGGGTTGTTATTTGGCTCGTAAATGCGGCATTCGTGGCAGCGTGGGGCTATTATACTAGTCCGTGGTTTTTGAATTACAGTAAGCTCCCGGAGGCGATTGAGTCGATTCCGATGCCGGTTAGTTTTTGGGGGGTGGTGCTTGGGGTTTAGGTTTGGTTCGATATTGGCGGCGGTTGGTATATATAGATCGTGTCCTTACAAAGGAGGGGGAAGGGGTGTGATGTTGTGTGAGGTTGTTAAACGGTTCCTAGTTTGTTTGTTTTGGCATAGCGTTATGATACCATCTTATACATTTGCGTCTTTATAGGTATTGGATTGGATACTGATAGGGTTTCGGTTGTTAGCTAGGAGTTGAATACCATACATAGATTGTGTTCAGCTGGTATTATGATCCAATAATAATGCGCATTATATTGAGATATTTTCGGGTCGGCCATCTGGTTAGCAACTGCCAGACTACAAGTCCCCAAAGTATGATCAAATTTGTACTGCTTTTGGCTTGATAGTATCGTTACTGCTGCAGGTACATTGATTCATCATATCCTCTCACTCAGCGATGATACTAGTGAAGCATCCTGAAGCCAAACCTAGCATGAAGGGATAGTAGCATAACTGCTAAGGGAAGAAACCACGTAGCAACCCAACCAAAAGATTAGATTTACGTACTACTAAATTAAGATAAATCGACTTCTCCATCTTAGACACGTATATACCCATACTCCTCCCCGAACCTGGCAACACAGTTGCCTATGCGGTGTTGTCAACAACAACAACGCCCCCGTTGGTGGCCTTCTGTTCGGCGTCGTATATATCCCAGGCTGAGCAGTCAAATATTTTACCTGAAAAGTCTACCTTCTTGATGAGATCGTCAAAGCGTCGGCATGCCTCCATCATTGCCGATTTGCTTTCCTCGGTCCTATTCAGCTTGAAAGTAGGCTCGATCCCTAGGATCCAATTTCGGTCCTTTTCGTAATCTTTCAACGTCTCGCATATCCTGACGCATTTCAGAGATGACCGACCCGCTTTTGCTTTTCGATATCAGGCTAGCAAGAAAGATATACACAGGGCGGTCGCATCTAATTAATTCCAGGCGTTCTAGAGAGTCAGGAAGACCTGGGACATCTCGTAACCCACATTGCTCCACTGTAAGGCCGTTTAATAACAGTCTGTATGACGCGCATAAGAGTGACCATGTGGTCCCCATACACAGGTACCCACAAACCGCCAGAGTTACGCCATTTGGAACTTGACGGAACAATTCGGGCTGGACACGGGCACATACTCCGTTGGATGTTTGGCAAAGCTTCGAGATGGCAGCAAGGTCATTTGCATAACGCAATTCACCTATTATGAGCAGCAAGATCTCTTGGGAGAGATACAGAAGACTCATTGTGGCTATCAAAGGAATCAAAAGTGGCAAGATTTGCTCTCGCCAGATGCTGTGGCGTGCGGAGAAGAGATATCGAGCGGTGATGGAACGATGGATGGAATATCGATGAGTATGTCAGCTGTTATCAGTATAAGAAGGGTATGTAGACACCAGATTCAGAGACCCAGATAAGCCTGAGCACTTGACATATCTTATGGTCCAGCATCGGTCATCGGTTAATGAATTGATGAGGTGAGATTCGGTATTCCCCAAGTCTGAAATGTCTGCCCAAATTATAGCTATAACTGAAGCAACGGGACTTGAAGGCATACTAGTAATCGCATAGAAATAAGAACAAAGGCTTGATATTAAGGTGATTTTAAATACCCTAATCCCAGTAGCTGCCTTGCCCAGATGTGCTGGAATATACATTGCAATATCTCGAGGCGCTAGTGCGATATCGACAGGCAATGAAGCCGTTCAGGGGGGGCAGCCTCGATTTTGCTGTAACTCAGCAGCACAGGAGATCAACTATGTCGAACAAGGCACAAGCTTGACTATACACCATTGAATATCATGTTAAGTTTATCCCAAAGTTTTTGTTGGGAACAACTTAAGTAGAGTCAACAAAGGTTCGCTCAGCCGCGGTCATCTGATTGGGCGTCCGCACTGGCAGAAGCCGAGATCCCAAGTTGTGGCTGCCCTTCATCCTCCACGTCCTTTCAGCCTGTCTGCCACCACGATACTTACACTTCAAAGAATCAGCAGGGCAGTGAAGCAGCTCAGGTCACACAACTGCCGCCCATAGCACGTCTAATCCCAGACACGGGCGGTTAGACCCCAGTATTTCCCCTTTACCAGTCACCTTCCGAGGAAACACTGCTACCACCACACTTGCGGTCGGCATCCAGCTCTACCACTACAAATTCCCCGTTACCTGTCCTTCGTGGAGATGTCATATACTCGACCATAAATCAATGGCTTAACCCGGATTACACGAATTAAAGAACGATGTTCTACAACGCCCTCATCCGAACCCACCACATCACCTCCCGCAAAAAGGTGTCTGCGCTGAAACGCGCAGCCGACATACACAATTGCTTCGTGCTTCTGCGCTCCGGTGGATGTCCTGGGATAATGTATGTCGAGGCGAAAGACCAAGGCGCTGTTGAGTCTTGGGTGACTGTCGTTCGGAAACTACGGTACAAGGATTTTCAACTAGCTACGCGGCCAGGGCCCCTCCACGACGAGAATCAAACAGAGCTTCGAGATCAGCAGCAATTACCCCAGACGAAAATGAGGGATATAAGAGCCGGTGTGTCGGAGGTAGAAACCGTCAAGGAGTTTGGAAGTTTAATGGAACAACGCGGTGTCTGGAAATGGTGGAGGAAGGGGATGGGATACGTTGGTTGATGTCGCGATCGCTGCAAGCGCATGCTCAACTCATAGATTGGGCTCTCATCCTTATGGCTACCTCTGCCCTTGGCTACAGTTCAGCCCGGCATTCTGCGGGATCTAAGGTCTGGACTCGCGGTTCTGGAACCAGCTTACTAGTCACAAAGATTGGAGGCCTCATGTGTCAGTCTGCAACTCGTCATAAGGCAGCTATTCTCCTCGCGTGCCAGATCATCCAATTACCGACTGTTTACAGTCGCGAGAATGTGTGCAGTTCAATATCGATACTACGTCACCTCATCGAAGCTATATACACGAACTCGGTGTCGATTTATGCAGGCCCAACTCATCCATGCCAGGTTGAATTGTCATGCTCAGTTACCCAGTTATGATGACCGGGCAATCTATCAACGGGGCCATGTTGACCAATATTGTCATCTGGTGCAGGTACATCCAATGGCTGCGGCATTGGAGCCAAGTCTCTTGTTTGGTTTCTCGTTATCGAGCAGTCTGGGTCGGTCAATCCTTGTGGACCGGTACAGGTGTCTATAGCCTGCTGCAAGGCGACCTGGTCTGTCCAACCGTACATGAAATCTCCGTGCAAGCCGTATCCGGTTTTATCACCTGTCGCGTATATCCAGTTCTTGTAGTCTGGATGGGGCGCTGTGTTGAAAAAGAATTCCAGAAAGATGGAATATATCGCAACGGGATGAGACTTGGGGCAAACACCCTTGTTATAGTCTCCAGTGTCGGGATACGCCATCTACAAACACTGTCAGCACCCCCACAAATGCCCGTAGACAACGACGCCTACATGACTCTTATGATCTGAGCTGTCCAGATTTTCTCCATCCCAACAGGAAGGCATGAAGACCTGCGACCTCAATATTTCACAAGGCTGCTGAGGCAAGCCCTTCGTTTCATTTGAGCTTCCATCTTTGCCAATGCACATATGACTGACAGCACGCTGGGACCAGTTCGAATAATTATAGGTCCTGTTCCCATCTGATATCAGCACCCTCACCCATCGAAATATAAAACAGGCAAACGAACCGAAGACTCGGATCCCCAGCAAGCATGCGCAGACCTTTCGGCGGCGCCAATGGAACCAGCTTCTCATCACAATCCGTAGCACCAGCCGTATAATTACACGCTCGATCAAAGTAATAAATACTCTATCTAATCCATTAGCCAGTTCGTCTCGGTCTTCAACCAAGTTTTCAGGACTGCCAGCGAAGTCCAAAGCAATACCTACACTGGACTGGTATTCCACGAGCTCAAACGATCCATTTCTCAGGCGATGATAAAGCTGTGGAACCCAGTAATTGCTCCTATCAATATCCACTTCGCACGTCGTCCCCTTTGCGTTCTGCGCCGTGCTCTCATTCATTGTTCTCTGGAATGCTGTGCCCCCGGTAACGACATGTGTGTGCGTAGATGGCTTCCCTGGCGCGACTATCGGATCGGACAGTTGCGTCGTCAATGGATCGCAGCTGAAGGTGAACTCGTCTGTTGTGCGCTGCTCTGCGAGGGCATTGCTACTGCTGCTGAGCAGAAGTAGCGCTGCGATGTAACCGTTATGCATGATGCTGTTTGTTCTTATCCGTATTCAAAAGACAGAGGCACCACTTGTTTCATACAGTAGTAGCCCGGCAATTGCAATCAATGCAACAGTAACTGAACCCAAGGACAAGAGCGAAATCAATTGATGAGAGAAAGAAGTTCATAAAAAGATAAAAGGTAAAGCCCAACTCAGCCCGTCCCAATATCTATATTCCATTCTGTCTGTCATTCCTCACGTCCGTTTAACCTCCACCCTCGGCGCCTCCTGTATGCTTGTTTCCGCCCGGGCGTCTGTAGATTAGCATTCCAAGCGTCAATGCAAATATCTCAGCCACTGCGAATACCTCCGAGGAATGCTATGTTGTGTAGACGCCGATCCGAGTACGTAGGACACGTGTTCAATGTGAATCATACTGTGTAAAGCGGTGATGTTATAGGGGTATATATATATTTTGCAGGGGCTGAATTATTTGTCCTTGTGCATAGTAAGGGAGTGCTAGTAGGATGGATGATCTATTGACTTCAATTTCATAAACGCTACAAATAATAATATCTGATACGGTTCAGGTTGGTGCTTCACGAGTTGCATGGCTTGGTGGGTAGAATGACTGACAATTCGTGTGAAGCATGTACTAGGACCAATAGTTGTTCTGCTACTGTAATGCAATTCTGGATGGGGAGGAGGAGGACTAGTAGTAGTAGTAGTAGTAGTAGTAGTAGTAGTAGTAGTAGTAGTAGTAGTAGTAGTAGTAGTAGTAGTAGACATATGTATTGTTATTATGATACATGTATTTTGCGGTTCTATCTGGTAGTAGTATTAGTTATATTTATTATCTTTGATACCATTTGACCCCAACTTTGTTCTGAAGGAAAGCCTTTTAACAACTGCAGAGGCCAAGTACTTTTGACCGAGGAGACGCCGTTGCGCAGAGCTGGTTGAGAAGGACCAGTGAAAGGACCTTGTCATTTGTAACCCATCTACCAGAGCTACACAATTTAATGGAATGTGACTGGAAGACTCTTAGATTCTGTTATTCAAGAGCAACGCTATCTTGTCAATTAGAACGTGCTATTGCATATGGAACTTTCTCTGCTGATTTATGATGGCGCAGTATAAATGCAGCAGAAGAATCCCGCTCGCCAAACACCGAAAACACCCGGCCTTAACCGCCGCTGACAACATCAAGCTCCCCATTTGACCGTACAATCCTGGGCCGTGGCCTATGGCTGCCTGGCCACGCATGCATGTACTACCGAAGTAACAATGGCATAAGCAGCTAAATTCAGGCCTGATGCCAACGCCATTAACATCCGTCGGACCGGGCACTGTAGTGGATCATTGGTGACCGGGGGCTATTCCTGTGACCAGTGAAAACCCACATCCAGATGCAGGGATATCAGCCCATCGAACTCCCTAATAATTTGCCGGATGAGCGGGGTTTTGCATCCTGGCCTAGTCGTAGCCTCGCACTGCAGCACCCACCTCATGCCTTGCATAAAGGTGCCCTTCTCAATTCCTTCTAACGTAGAATGCCCCAGACATATCCTTTATATTCCTGGTATGGAAGTCCTTTAGACATAGCAGCGGCTGCGTCGAGGAAAACCTTAAAAATGTGACCCGAACTGGGCTCAGGGTCATGATTACTTGCAGCCACTAAATGGAGCATTGATATACCTCTGTAGATGAGGTAAGGTAGCTATGCTCTTTAACACACCAGACCAGTGTTCTTACCGAACATGGTCGAGCCTGGCTTGGATCGTCTTGTCATCGAAGTGCCCGTCTTCGCCAACATAGTTGTGAAGGGCTTCTGAAAACATCAAGCGACGGGGAGCCTTTCGTCCCGTCATGAGCTCAAATTGGGGTATCGCTTGCTCGACCACATTGTCAAGTCCGTCAACCAACACCCAAGGGCGCCCGGTTTCTGTCCGAATACGACGCATCTGGCGCAGCAGTGGCGTGTCCAGTGGCTTGTAAGCAAACTAGCAAGGAAACGTCAGTCAGGCCCACCTGAGCACTTTGATAGAGATCTTACCTCAAGAACTACGCCGCCAGTTGGGCTCCCCAGCCATTGCATAGGCATTTCAAAATTGGCTGGCGGTTCATCCCGGTCGCGGTCCGCAGGCACACAAGATGCAATCATGCAAGGCGGACAGGCGTCCTCGGGCCATTCATCCTTCAAAGACTTTAGCACATACACAACTTCCGTCGAGTCCACTTGTGAGGCTGCCCAGGAGTTGAAATGGCGAGCGACACTTTCCGCTCGTGATAAAGTTCTGTTGTAGATAAAGATCTTACGGCATCCGAGCCGCAGCATGGCATAGACAGCGGCGCGAGCCATCCCGCCCGCTCCTATCACCAGCCCAGTAGTCTTCGATGGGCTGATGGCATTGCGTGGAGAGAGATTGCGGTTTATGCAGTTCATAATGCCAACCCAGTCCGTATTCTCACCGTACCACCCTAGCACAGGGCCAGCCTGGTTACGCCGACTCGCCTGCTCTTGTAAAGGATACATGGATCCATCAGGACCGGCGCGTAGTGGTACGATCGTGTTGATCGCACCGATTGCCTCCACATGGCGGCTCCTCGCCGCGAGCTTATGGGACAGCTGTACTCTCCATGGCTGAACCACACTTGAACCCCCAAAATGTGAATCCCTGCCCAACCGGTCCATGATTGCAAGCGAGGGCGAGTCCGGTATGGTATAGGTATGGCTCATGCCACAGTGGCGGAAAGCAGCATTATGCATTGCAGGGGAAAGACTGTATGCGACATTGCCTCCGAGAATGAAGAACTGTAGCGGGTCCAGTACGTAACTCTGAAACAGAGCCTGGACCGCATCACGAGACGTGATCTGCGGGTCTCGCTGGTTGTCGGAGGACTTCTCGATTGCTGGGTGTGTTACAGAGGTGAGAATAGAATTGAACACTTGCGAGGTCCGGCCAAGACGGCCGATGTTGTACGCGATAACTGGAGGATGTTCGCCAGACAAGGCATGAACCTTGTTTGTAAATTTAGCAACCGCTGCGTTATCCTCACGCGTCGTTGCAACCCGAAGAAAGCGAACGAGCTGGCACCCCAGCTTCTCGGCTTCAAAATAGAGGGAAAGGCATTCTTCGCTCTCCCACGTCTCTGGCGCAGAAGGTTCAAATATGCGTTGACCAATAATCTTTGTGTTGCCGCGGGTGCGAATTGCCTCCTCCACTCGAGACTGTTCCTGGCTCAAGTCCACGGCCAGATATTCGACCGCCAGCCGTAGGGCATGCTCCACAATAGCGAAATATAGATTGTTCACCTTTGCGGGAGACAGATCATCTCTAGCAATTCCTGTAGAAGATTTATCTATCGAGATTATGATGGGCGTACGAGCATTCCTCCGAAGTAGAGCGACTTGTTTGCTGAGAGTTGCTGTCAGTCCCGCGCCCCAGCGGTCAACACACAGTTCAATGGCATCACCACCTGACTCAAGCTCTTGTAGTTTAACATTGCCTTCTGCCAGGTCGGAAGTTCGTACAAAAATGGCATGGGTGAAGGAGCGAAGTTCGGGGGGAGTCTCAAGTAGGACAAAAGGCGAGTCATAACTGGTGTGTCCTACATCTGTACCAGTCACGAAACGCACAAAGCGCGTGAAATCCTCTTTCGCTTCCTTCAACTTGAAGGAATAATCAACACATCGTCGGTCCGGCGATCCCTCATCCGTCTGAGCCGCGATACTGGAACGATCTTCAACGTTGTAGAACTCGAAATTGGAGCATGTTCTGTGTAAGGGATCGCCCTCGGCAAGCAGTTTTACCGATTGCTCCTCCAGACCTAATAGGCTTTGAATGCGATCCATGTCGCGAACTATGTATACAATTGGATTGGTAGCAGAATAGTGACGAAGGTGCTCTTGAACCGGACGAGTAAGACTGCCGAGACCGCATTCAATCACGCAGCGGGAGCGGTGGTTGTCAAGCATTGACTTGAGGACTTCGACATCGCGTTGCTGGAATTCCTGACTTCCATAGCGCTTGAGATACTCATGCCTGGTATATCCGGTCACTTCCTTAAAATAGTGGTCTTCCGTGATGAACCGCCGTTTTAACGCAGTGGCAGCAACAAATCCCAGAGACCGCTTCCCGCACCCCCGGATGCCCACGAGCACCAGAGAGGCATCAGGATCAAATCTCCGGCGCTTATCTACCGGGGAAATCTTGTGCATTGTGGACGTTTACGTGGATCAGTGGGACAAACGCCTTGTGTGGTCGGTGCGCGGGAAGCAAGACCGTCCGCTGCAGAAAATCTAAGATGCTTGAAGGAACGATAAATCGAGATGATATCAGCAGTATGTCCGAAGCAACCCAGTGAGGATCAATCATCTGCTCTCCGTCATATTCGGAGTTGCCATGCTTCAATTGAGGGTGAATAGCGTTGGTGAGGGCCGCTCTTATTTTTTTTTTATTTTTTCCTGTTTGTGATTGAAGCGGAGAAGCTAGTATACCGGGGAAGATGGCGGGGTGAGGAAATGGCCGACTAGCTTTGCTAGCTGTCGGGCGGAGGCGGAGTGCAGTAAGTGCAGCAGGGACGAAGGCGGTCAATTGGCGCAGCAGCTGGCATGCCTGCGAGGGCAGCAATGGGACGGAAACGCGTAAAGCAGGCTGGGCTAGTAGGCGTGATTGGTTTGCTGGGCAAAGGCAACGGAGGGGGGGGCGCGCTGGAGAAAGTGTGATTATAACAGAACCAGAAGATGACAGCCGGGGGACCATGGCAAGAATGCTCGGTTGCGGTCATCAGCCACCGGAGTCCCAAAGGGTTCGCGGGTTCAGCATCTCCAGCCGCATTGCCGGACCACTGCATCTGCCACGAGTGACCGCCTGCCCTCCGTACTGTTACCGGATAAGACAATAGCCGGATAGACGATCTCCATCCGCGGGACTCACCGTACACGACATAGATTGGCCTGAGTGTAACCCCCGATCCATCGGTAGCCACCTACTCAATTAGTCTCTTCAACCGCAATACTAATATTAATCATTAATCAATAAGCATGCATCCCTGATAAGTAAACCGACCCCATTCTCCAGGCAGAAACAAAACGCCTGTTTAGCGGGCGTGTGATGGGCTAATAGGTGGGTAGCCAGCAGCTGCGAAAATGATGGTAAACCAATCGGCAGAGATAATTGTTCTGTCAAGTCCGGGTCAATCTGTGCCAACATCCCTCTAAGCTCTAGCACCTCAGCCCATTAGCCCAGTAGCATTGAATTGAATGTATATGCTTAAAATTAAATGGAGTATATTGAGTGGTACTACTGTATCACTTCGTGTCCCCGGGGTAAGGACCCTGCACGATTGTTCGGACCCGATGGGTATACCGACGCCGGAGGCCTGGGACTGATGAACCCTTGAAGATGTGTATCTCCTCCATCTGCATGACTACCGAGTCGGGATGCCGGATCGTTTCCCGGATCCACGAATGATCTGATGGTCATTATTTATGGGCCGAGTCAAGAGCTTGACACGGACAGGGAGCATGCTGAAGAGAAGGATGTACGGAGTACCAGGAAGGGTGTCGGACCCCTGCAACCGGCGAATCAGAAGTGGGAAAGGGTCGGTTAGTTCGGAGTGCCACATTAGACAGTAGACTAGTCATGGTTTGGATTCTTCTTTGGCTCGACACCTTTGTGGGGTGAACTTCATGGTTGGTCCAGCGGAATGGCCGGTTTTCGGCGGTTCCTATCTGCTCAATGATTGGGCTGGTGGGTTTCGAGTTTGATAATCAGGAAGACGGTTGGGCGCACTTTTCGTCTATCCATTAGGTGTTGTAGATAGCCACGGACAATGGATGTTTGGGGTCAGCGTTGGAGGACCCATGATTCGTAGTCGGGATATAATGATGGCCATGGATGGGGGGGTGGGAAGGGGAACTAAGAAAGTAGGAACATTATAGGTTCGAAAGCTTAGATGCACACTATTCTTGTCCTCTGGACTTATTTAGTACCCTCAGACGCGAAAGATAATAATAGGAACTGGCAATGGTTGTTTTACGCGCATTGTTGATGCGAAGATTTCTTGGCTGATTCACACGGTTCAAGAGAATGCTATTTTTGCGAGTCGCTAGGAACGGAGGAGGCTGAGCACAAGGGAGTTATTATTATCAGACAACACTAAGTATCGGGCGGGTGTGATGGAGTATGGATTATGGAGAGAGCACAAATCCCACCGAGCCAAGACGGCGAAGGATGGCGGAAGTCTCGGTTTTCCTGCAGCCAAAAGGTGCAGGGACTGTGTAGGGGCGTAGGAGAAGCCAGTTAGTTGGGAGGAAACTTTCCCACACCGCGTCGTGGAGAAGCCGTGGGGATCCGGTGTGGGGTGCTGGCCTCAGGCACTACATGGTCTTCCATTCTGAGGAGATTCACACCACACAAAAAGTGGGAAACTCTTTGTAAATGCCCTTTTTAGCACTATCGTTTAAGTTAACTCGATGTTCTTACTGTTTTGAGAGCGGAAAAGGTCTTTTTTTTTTTTTTCCTTCATTTAGTTGATCTATTCTCTATTCAATTTTTCCTTTAGCATTGAATTCTGGCAAATCGTTGCAGCTGCCAATCTCAGTCCCGACGGAACCCAAAACTCACCCGGAAAAGGCGACTAAACCCAACCATCATCCACTAACTCACTTAAGACACAGTGAACTAGTGTAAAGTCGAGAGTAGTCAACTTTTATTTATTTCATTTCATTTTATTTTTATTTTTTTCCAAATTTTTTTGCTCATCCCGACATTTTGCCCCGATCTTTTCCTTTCCCCTCCTTCTCCCGTCCCATGTATTTTCCCCCGTTGCGGTCCCTTCAGATTGCAAGTTCGTAGTGTCTTTTTTTTTTTACGCTTTCCCGGATCCCCCTTCTAAACTTGGTTGCCTCAGGATGGGTCTGGGCCGATGCACAACTCCATATTGGATTGGATGGACCAAGGAGATTCAACAGCGAGACCCTGAGGTGGCTGTGGTAGCTATCATCCATCTTTAGACTCCCTGGATTCTTGCGTAATACTTGCCATCGCTTTTCTCGACAAGTTCTTTTCCGATTGCGTCTGGGGACCCGAGGTTCTTGTTTTATAACAGACGGACATGCACTGCGGGATAACCTTTTCGGCTTGCTCCAATCCCTCCGCCGTGGTCCCTTTCTCGGCTTGCCTGGCGACTATTAACCTTCCCAGTTTACTTTACTTTACACTTACCTATTATTCCTATTCCCTACTGACTGAACTGAACTGAATTATCTTTTCCGTCACGCCTTTTTAAACCTTCCCCCTTCTGGTCGGTGTCTTTTTGGGAGGCCCGACCACCTTTCGCTCGCTACCCTCTTCTCTTCTTCCTCTCTTTTCTCTGCTTTCATGACATGCCATATTTTTACTAATTAACCCTCTCCCATGGACGAGGGTTCCGATTCTAAAGCCCCTCGACGGAAGAGGGTGTCGAGAGCCTGTGATCGCTGTCGAAGTAAAAAGGTCAGTGAGACACAATCAATTAATACCTTCTATTTTGGCTTCTCTCTGCTTCTTCCTTCTCTCCACTCTTTTATAGATGTCCCCCTCCCTTTCTCCATCTCCATTTTTTCCTCTTGCTTTTAGCCCGATCGGTGCAATACAACCCCGAACTGCAGGTGATTTTTCGTTTTGTACTCGGTAATGCTCGGGGCGGCGTTCTTGCGTCACGTCACGTACTTGCCCGTTTTCGGTGCTTTTTATCTCCTCGGAGCTACAGCTCAGCTGTCTACCTTCTCAATTGGCGATCTGCTACTTCTTTCCTACTTCCTTTACCCCCATCCTGGATCTGCTTGTCCTGCAGTCTCTATCTAGTTCTCCACCATGTTTCTGATTTCCACCCTCCATACTGACAATGATCTCCCGCTTGTAGGACAAGTGCGATGGATTACGTCCCGCTTGTTCGGCCTGCCAGGCTTCAGGCCAGACCTGCTCATATGATCCCCATGCAAAGAAGCGCGGGCTGCCAGAGGGCTATGTTCGTGGTTTGGAGAAGCTCTGGGCCTTGTCGATCTGCAATATCGAGGGTTTCGAAGACACAATGCTAACTCTGCTGGGAACCACTGCCGAATCAGCTGGTCGGAGACAAAAGCTCATGTCTCTATGGACTGATGATGGCGCGTCAGAGACACTGCATGAATCTTGGAAAACCAGTCGCCTATATGGTGCGCTCGAGAAGATGCTTTCTAACTCTGAACCAGTTACTGAGAGCTCAGGAAAGCGCTCCCGGGAGGACCAAGACGACGGCACCGGAAGTGAATGGGGTTTTCGCATTGACCGTAGCTCGACTCCTCTCGCTCATGATGCTCCGCGTGTTGTTGAGCCTTCCATCTCCCCCCGTGCCAAAAGGCCTCGGCTGGCCGCTCCTACCGACAGCAGGATCCCGTCGTATACCGCTAGCGCTACGAATGCCCTACAATTACCCCCGCAGACCTCGCAACTGTTGGACGTCTATTTCGCAGTCACTCACTCATGGTTCCCAATCGTCGCAAAACATAACATTCTACGAGCGTCGTACCTGTATGCAAGCGCGCCGTTATCCGTCGCAAAAATGGCCCCAGGTTCGGGCGACCACGCCGCATTGTGGGCCTTGCTCAGTTATACCATTTCTCAATCTCGGGTTAACCCGCAGGACGGGGCGTTGGAAGCGCTTTCGAAGACCAAGGAGTATTACTCGGTAGCTCGCAGCTTGATCCCTTCTGAAACGGAGCGGTTCGAGCTTGGACATGTGCAGGCACTGTTGCTGCTGACGTTGGTGAACATCGGCCTGGAGGACTGGACCGCTGCCTGGCTGCTGAGTGGTCAGGCTGTGCGCATGGCCATTTCTATGGATCTTGGAGCCTTTATGGACGTTCGACGATCGGACGAGTTGAGGCAAGGAAAGGCGGTTTTTCTTGGCTGTTTCGTGATCGACTCATTGCTTTCGTTCCGTTTGTCGAGGCGACCGTGCATGCATCCTCGTGATCTCACCATGGTCGGCCTGTTGGAAGAAGATGGCTTGGAAGAGTGGAATTCGTGGGCGGACGTCTTGCCACCCACGGGAGCTGGACAGGGGAAGAGCCCCCCTCGTCGGGGTCCGCTGCTCGCTTTAAGCTGCTTCAATCGACTGGTCGAGTTAGCCGGTGTGCTAAATAAGATTGCTCGCGATTCCACGGCCGGACCAAACGCACCCTTATTTGCACAACAACTGGTCATGGAGCTCAAGCAATGGGATGATCGTCTCCCGCTCGGATGTCGCTTGATTGGCCCGGAAAGTATCTATCCGGAACGACATTCGGCGTTACTCCCACACCAGAGCTACCTTGGCCTGACATATGTGGCGACGCTTCTATGGCTTTATCTGCGCATTGCGCCCCAGGAGCTCGGGTTGCACCGCTCCCAACGGCCAGCTATCGAAGGAGCCAAGAAGCTCCTTTATAGAGCTCTTCCGATGGTGTCCCAGCACCTTGATAACTTCCAGGTTTGCGGCTTGCCGCCCATATTCGAGCTTTCTTTACGCACTATCGCCGAACAAGCGTTCACTCTGCGCAATAAGATTGAATCCGACATGTTCCCTTTCGGACGATGGACTGAAGCGCTTCTCCAGCGAACCACGGAGCTCAGTTCAACTTGGCCAGTGTATCGTTCATTGTCTGCTTCGATCGATCACTGGTACCGTTCTAAGGATCTTCCCGGAAACCTTCCTCTATCCTATCAGCCCGCAGAGGCAGGATCAGCACCCGGAATGGCTAGCGGTATGACCAGTACTGCACTACCCCCTGAGTCTATAGCAACATCGGCGGCAGGGTATCCCAGCATAATGAGAGAGCCTTCGATGAACCCTCATATGAGAAGGGCTGCACCTGGAATGGGGGATTCCGATTATACATCCGCTATCATGGGCATCACTATCCCTGTAGACGGACAGTACATGACGCCAAAAGATCCCACGGTGGAGAATCCTGAGCTATCTATGATGGACGTATCCTTCCAACAACCCTTGGACGGACGGGCGGCACACATGGACAAGTCCGAGCCGACTGCTGCTTTGAATGCAGCATTACCGCGGGGCCCACGCCCCCATCCGTCCACACCCGACTCTGGCGTGTCGAGTTCGATGATGTCGGTCACAGGCCCGGGTGTTATACACGAACGTTCTGTACCTTCGGGGGATAGGGGCTCGGATACGACAGAGCGTATCGGGTCGACAGGCGACATTGACGCCATCTTCAAGGATCTTGCATACCTCGACACCACAGAGTGGGCTAACAATCGCGAGGCTGCGCTGAAGGATTTCGGGTTTATTGACGAGAGTACGTTCCAGGCTTTCTGCCATGACCCAGACCGACTCGCTGGGACTCAGCCGTTAGTGCATCCTCCCTCAATTGCCGATATTTGGCCGCCACCGGGCTTTTTCCCGGAGACGTTCCGTGATACTACGGAAGATGTGATGGAGGGTTGAGTAGCCGTTTTCTCTTTTATTTACATCTTGCTTTTAACCAAGCAGAGGTCAAGGAACCTCAACAGGGGTTTATCCCTACTTCTTATACTTATGGGAACCCTTTCTGAATCCCTGTTTTCTGCTATGTATGGTGGTGCTATGCAGTCACTCTGCAACGCACGCGTCGCCCGTGTTTCCGTCCCTCTTGTTCCTTGTTGATGATACCCAATGTAAGTACACATTACAAATAAGATCGATATCGACCAGTAAATTTCCAATCATGATGCTGATACTCCTCGTTACAGTCCAGAAAACCTCGAATGCAAAAGGGAGTTAGGTTTATAGGTATCTAGGAGTTGGTTATTGCTATTGGTGCATGCATATACATCGTCGCAAACCCTGATATTGGAGGTCTGTGGCTCCTGAGCCCACAAGTACAATACAATGGTCTCATTTAAACATCGTTCAAATCTCTCCACCACCCCTGAATATACTGAATCTCCAAGATGAGCCAGCCAGCCAGCCCGCTTCTAGCCGTACTGACGTAACGTTGAGCACGACGTGGTCCGGCTCCAGACCCGCTCTGGCCAACTAGATGCACGGTCTCCCTTGAATCCGTGCCCATTAGATGACTATGTAACTACTACTCCGTAGCAGATTGTTAGTTTGTACTAATCCCCACCAGCGATTAGGCACCGATGCTTAATCCCATCAGCCCTCCCCTTATAGCACTCGTTATTAATCAGTCCACCGAGAACCAACCAATTAACCTCCCGACTTGACAAAGTACATACCTACTAGTTGACTAGTTCCCTCATTCCCTGATTCACTCTTTACTCATCTCATCCTATTGATCAATTCGCAGTTTATGCCGCATTATCCTCCTACCTGCCCCCCCCCCCCCCCCCCCCCCCACCACCTCCAAGCAAACCACACAATAAACCTGTCTGCCTGCCTTCTATCCCCCTTCTTCCGATTGGCGATTGACATTCTCCATTTCTGCATCAGATGAAACTTATAAAAGTACCTTACGTTCTATAGGTTCAAGCTATCCAACTTTTCCTACATACGGAAAATAGGTACCTAGTCTTCACCATTAGGGGGATATGTCATGGACGAGTTGCGTGGTTTACTTGGTATAGATTTATCTCTTGGCTATGGCCGGAAGTTCTCGTAAAGCAGGGGAGACGAGAATTGATACTAGGAAAGAAAAGTAACGGAGGGCAAGAAAGGAACACCCTTGTAGTAAGTATTAGAAATGATGTGTTTTTGTCTGTCTGGTTTTAGGGTTCTGTTTCTATTCATTACATACATTCTAGATCTGATTGATTTTCTGGGTCTGGGTTTTCTTGACAAGTCACTAGTGGTGGGAAAGTCGTGCTTATCTATGGTTAGTATCATCGATGGGTTGCGGGTTGGTAGGAGGGTGGTTTCGTCTTTGGGGGAAGAGGTAGGGAAGAGTGAAATGCCGTGCTCCACGAGCAGGAGTAGGTAATTGTCTACATGTAGTAGAAGGTTATGGTGACATACTTGTAATTGTTGACTGAACTACTAATGGAGTTGGGTGGGAGATGTGTTAATTTGGTATGTATGAAAGGATGTTCTGGGTTGTAACATAATGTACACTACTTCAGTAGATATTCCACCTGCTTGTGTGTTGGATCATCATATGTCTCATTGGGTCATAAGGAGTCAATGCTACCTCGCGTGGTGATATCTGGGAGTGAAAGGAAAATAAGATGCAAGGAAATTAAAGCCGTCATGAAAGCCCATCGAAGAACGCCCCCAGGCAGAACCAAAACCGAACATGAACTACGCCAAAACATATTCTGGAGATTCCGGCTTCCTCCAGGCACATACAGCCCCATGGAAAATGTAGAAAAAGAAATAAACAATCCCTCCTGTAACCCCTTTTATCGTCGACCAGCAGCCAGCAACATTGATTGGTGAAAGCTCAGAACGCCGCAACCCGTCTTCCTGGTCGTTTATTGTATAAGAAAGATGCATGAGAAATTGTTGGTTAGGAAATTAAGTGCATTAAGTCGTAAAGCCCGCTCTGCGACCTTAGAGATGCTCCAAGGAGAGAAAATCACCGCCGCCAGCCGACGTTCCATATCACATGTGCAATATCCTTGGCTGTGTTTACGGTGTCCGCCACACGGTCAAAGATGCTTGCACTCAATGGTTCATCATCTTCTTCATTGGGTGTCATTCCTCCCGGAGACATCGAATGGAAGTAGTAATCGAGCTCCTCATCATCTTCTGGATTCACAAACCAAGGACGGCTTAGACTCCCTAGGCCATATGAGTTGCGGCTTGGTTCCCAGTCAAATTCCATGTCATTCTCTTCTTCATCAAGCAGAAAATTGGCAGATGGTGCAATGTTCCTGCCAGATCGTCCATTTGTCCGCGTCGATTTCTCGGCTCCGGATGAAGTAGGAGACGTGGAGTTTGAGAAGTAGCTGGACCACCGACCCATTATTGAGGATGCTGGCGATTCTGATGTGGATTGTCGGTTCGCACGGGCATCCCCTCGACAATCTTGCAAATCCGGATGATCTGACGCATCCCATCGGTACTTGAGTGTGGTGGAAGGAAGCGGGGCGATGGTTTTGTTTTCGCCAGCAAGGCTACCACGAGGCGTACCTTTGTCGCTGAGCGACGAGTCGGAATGGATGTGTTTCATCATAACGATACCATCCTCTGATGACTCATCCCCAAAATGAACAGGCCATCCATCGTCTTCCTCTTTCGCCTCGACAGCGATACATTGCACCACCTCGTTGTTGAAGTGAATATGCCGTCGTTCGCTAGGAGTGGCCGACGTTGACGTATTTGTGGCGGTACCCTTAACGGTACCCCCCACGGGAGTGGTGGACGATTTGCTAAGTAGATGTCCATACTCCGAGGAGGCCCTCTGTAATGGGGGACGATTACGGTTGATTTCAGCCTCCTGTGCTTTTAGAATGGCACCCGCATGTTGCAAGAGTGTATGCTGGGACAGAGAACGCTGCAAGATAGTCTCAGAAGCCGTCCTCTTCTTCAGAATCGGTTTCCTATCCGGATATAAGGTAGGTGTCTCTAGACGGCTGGGAGGAGGAGAGCCATTGAATGCCTTCTCCCGCTTATTGGATGTCTTTAAGGGTCCGTACAACCACGTTACATCGCAGTCCTTCAGCCTGTAAGGGGTATCAGCAAAGAACCAAATCCTGGGAGACTATGACAAAAAGAACTGACCAGTTGAGGGCTTCTGGCGATACTGTGCCCAGATTGAGTTTCAGCTTAGCCCACGTCCTCCACGAGGCATTCTCTAGCCTTGTCCCATTATCGTAAACGTTCCTCCGAGCCACGACATAACGCCACGACGCCCAAATATCCTCTTGTCTCCATTCATGAGAAAGGTAATCCACATGCCTCGATGGCTCGTCCTCGATCGTACTATCATCAGCAGCTGGTGCCTGTGTCAAGCGTGCAAAGTCCGCCGAGGAGTCCACAGACACATCACTGAGGGCTTCGGGCTCCTTTTGTGCGAATTGACTGGAATCGTACGAAGGTAGAACCAACTCGTCGTCATCATGGTCCTCACTCATAAGAGATAAACTGCTCAGAGATGCAGGCGTGGGAGGGAGATTCCCCACTGCTGTAATAGTGAAATCTGGGGATGGAGACTCTGACCGCGACGGCGAGGACACCACGGCATCAGAACGATCCTTGCGATGGTATGCGGGCAGATTGAACTTGGCCGTAGCAACATTGGGCTCTTCGAGGAAGTAGGTTTGAGTGATTGGACTTCGCAAAGGGTCCGGAGAGAAGCGTGAGCGCCCCTCATTCGAGGCGGGAAGTATGGCCGTCATCCTAGCAGCTCAATCAGGTACATAAGGGCAAACTGTGAAAGAGGTGGCCGCTGCAAGGGCTGGAACTGAAGAAGAAAAGGTGGAACAATTGGTTGAAATAGGATGTTTCGTCTCCAATGGAAAGGCGCGAAAGGCGTCGAGAGAAGGCCCGCTATCTAGGAATGGCGACAAAGTGCTGAGATCATGGTACAAGATGGGGTAGGCCAGAGTACGATTTGGTCTTGATTGGCAGCATATATAAAGGGGCAGCTAAGGCACCTCGGAGATGTTATAGGACGAGAGAGCTAGCAAGATGTGTCTTAAGGAGCCATCAAGGTGTCGGGGAAGGAGTGATATGCAAGAGTTATTAACGGCTCCAAACAAGCCCCTCGGAGGGGGGTGGAGAAGGCCTTTTGCTCGGTCGCACGAAAGGATCGGAAACTTGGATGGGGTCGAAGCTAGATTAAGATGAAAGGTCGGGAATAAAACCAGCGTGTATGAGAGTCGCAGGGTGAAAGGCAAGAGTCGTAAAGTAACGTTGACGGGAAGCGGCGGGAAACTGGAAATACCTCTTGTCTCTCTCTCTTTCTTTCTCGAGTGCGAGCTCAGTGATAGTGGCGAGTGGAGATTCGATAATGCATGGGAGGGTTAGACCGTTGTTTCTTCTTATTGCTTTTCTTTTCCTTTTTCTTTTTTTTTTTTTTTTTTTTTCTTTTTCTTTCCCGTATTTATTTTTCTAATTCTCAATTTTCGTTTGAATGAAAATCTTTTATTCTTCCCAGGTAACTAGACCAGGTTCAGGACGTTGGAGGTTCTAGAGAGTCTAGATACCCGACCGTAGGGGGGGCGAAGGGGGGGAAAAGAAGCGTTGATGTCGCGCGGATCAAGTGAGGTTTGGTAGATAAACCAACGAGAGGGATCAGAGACGCAGGGTACCGCGTCGATGGCTTGGCGGAAGGAGGATTGTTGGAGAGTTGATTACGATTGACGTACGCGTGGGTTAAGAAAGAAGTACGAGGATATTCCCACCCCCCCTTCTCTCTCTCCTTCGTATCAAGCAGCGCACAGTACCTAGGTACGGGTACCTCCCAAGGAGGGCATCAAACAAGGTTGAACCAGCATAGAATCTATTCGGTGCTTTTTTTTTTTTTTTTTCTCTCTCTGTCGATTTTGTTTGCCACCGGAGAACCAACTGCTCGCAAGGTGATCATGGCGACGGTACCTCGAATGGAAAACCGGCCGGGTGGGGACGAAGCAGTTGCGCTAAGACTTGTCGGTCTAGTCTCCAGTGAGTTTTACTCTTTCCCGTCTAGTGCAAGTGTTCTGGCTCATTGCTGATTGGTCGGCACTGAATTGGTGTAACTTTCGTGGTGCATGAGTGTGGGTCCCATGAGGCATATCACAGCCTGTCATTGGCTCCAGTTAAGGTGGGGTTAGACCAGTCTTGACACCCGAACATCGACGATCCAGAGCCAGCCTCATGAAGCAATGTCCCTCGGACGTATTGGAGGTTTTACCCTCTTCGTATCTACGACTAGATATCCGTACTGGGCTGTCTAGCTAATTACTACCTTATTATCAGGAACCGAGCTATGTATCTAGTTACAACCTCCGATCTATACCTAGCTGCATACCAATCAATCAATCATCGACCGGACTTTACGTACTGCGGCCGGAGTCTAGAAGGGCTCCGAAACCCCCCACGATGCGCTAATTATGCACTCTAGGGAGGTCTCTTCCTAACATCCGGTTTGAAGCTGTCCAGGAGGGACGTGCGATAGATTACTACCTCCCCATTCCGGGATGACAGATCAATGGCCTTATCCAGTCACCTAACTACATCGTACTAGACCAGACTAGACGGGGCATGGCAGCTAGCGCGAACATCATCATAATCTCATTCCCATGCCACAACACGGAGAATTATCTCAGCGAAACCCCTCCCAATACGTCCAGTATCGGACCCGCCGGCTTTTCATTCCCACAGCATCCCTTGGGAGAGGATGATGTGATATTGATAAGGAGAAGCAGAACAAAGAACCCGAAAGTTTGTCGGCCACTCTCCTCCTGCCTGTTTGGATTTCTGGGGAAACCTCCGCACGGTCTGTTGAAGTCCAGATCCCAGATCCTCGGCAAGCCAATGCGCGACCGTTGCTCGTCCATTCCGGGGCACCCGCAAAACAGAGAAGATCCATTTCCCCTTCTCCTCCCGATGAATGACCCGATCCACCTAGAACTGTACGATCTACTAATCATAATCTTCATATTAGAAGCTAGGGTTTCCCTGTGTCTCCTCTTTACTAAGCATGAATGGATGTATATAACTAGTCAACAAATTGAGGCAGGGCCCTGTGGCTATCCTCCGGGAGGTAGTGTTCAAGTTCCTAGCCGACAAGTCCTCGGGATAACACGGGATGCTGGAAGCTTCCGGCTAGTTGTGTCATCTCGCCGATTACTACCTTCTTCCAATGTCTTAGACGGAATGCACGGATGTTTTGGTGCGGTTGCTTTGCATACGCTTTGAACGAGCACCCGCGCATCGACCACGCTGACAGCGATGTTTGTTCTCCAATATGGTTCAGTCTTCAGTTTCAAGCTAGTGCTCTGTACTACCACTGTCTGTCTAGTACGATTATTTGTCTCTCGATAGGGCAAAGTGGATGCCCCATAACCCTCTAGTAAACCATCTCGACGCCCTAAGCCCGATATGTTAAGTCACTTACTCCTCCGTCATTTGCATGTTTGCTCGTGAAGTACTAGAGCAGTAGGGCACGGACTGGACTAGACTAGGTAGATAGCTGGACTGCTAGTTTAGAGCGAGGGCTGGACAGAACACTAAGCACGCAGGTCTCTCCTGCCTGCGGTGGAGCACGTGGATCCGAGCGTCTGGCGTAAACACTCACCGGAGCTATTATACGATCTTGTCTCTAGCGATCTATGTCGTCTCCCATCTTCATCTTGTCATCATGGATAAGTTATTGGAAGAAATTGAACTATTTCTGGGCCTAAGAGGTCATGATGTCATGCTTTTTTTCCTTTGAAATGGCCTGCTTTAAAAATCCACGAGAAGCTTCGGATTTGGATCTTGCTGAATGCTGACTGACAAAACGCCAGAGCTAACTAATTATATGGCCAAAGTACTTCTTCGCGCCAATCCCTCAAAAACAACGCCCACCTGGGTCCGTTGATCCGCGCTTAGTGCCCGTTTCCGGACACTCAAATGCGCACTAGGAATACCTACAAGACTAGCTACGGTCTCGTTTCCAGAGACTCGTCCGCATCCTCCTTCTGACTAGCGGCCCAGCCATGTCCGTCCCTGTCTGCGCATCTCCCCCTGTGGCGTGGTCAAACGTGCAAGCGAACAGCCCCTCATCTCTCGACAACAAGTGGGGGTGAAACAATCTTGTAATTAAGATTGGCGTCAAAGAAGCCCGTAAGGCGGCTCGATGCATGTCAGACAACTGATGGCAAGGATGACAGATCGTGGTACGTACGCCGTAAACGCAAGGACCTTCCCACGAGGGGTGTTTTGACGTTTCTCTTTGGTCGACCGCCGCATGCGGTACTCAGGGATTAAGCAACAACCAGCCACGCTTGCATATGGGACATACTACTGCATAGACCGTCCCCCGTTGTTCGCATGCTATCATCTACCTCCGTTATGATTGGCTAGACATTCTTGTCCTACTCATCACGGACCTCTGTGTACCACCTTCGCCTTATCAACAATTACGTCGCTTGAGAACCTATATGGATGGCAGACCCAATCTAGATGATCGAGATTGCCTTGGACCCAAGGAACCGAACTGGAGGGATTGAATCGCCTATCAGGGCCTATCATGGCCTATCAGAACAGCTATATTTAGGCCTATACTCACTGAAGGAGCCACGGACAACCCCGACTATCCAACACCAACCGGAAAGAAACGTTCAGGCCAGGCCACCGTCGATCATTCTAGCCCGCTTTCAAACGCGGGGTGTTCATAGAGAGGCAAAACCCAGCGATGCGTCCGTCTTCCCGGCTTTGCCCCGGGTCTCCTTCCCGTATGTCTTCGCTTCCTCTCGTTTTCATGCGTATTGTTAGTTGATAGTAGATATATTCCCAACATGGCATTTACCTCGTCAGGTGCGCTTCCCCAGGACTCTCTCGAACGCGAGTCTGCCGTAACCGAAGCAATATATCTGTTCTGCGAAAGCGCCGATGGAATCTGTAACGAGGCATTTTCACTGACGTGTCTAAAAGCCCCCGGTGCCCGTGCACCCGCATGGCCCTGGTACGCCTATCGGGCCCTTTCGTAGGCTCCGAGGCTACTGGAGTGGCTGCAACTGCTCATTGGAAAAGGATATGAGGTGCGGGGGGTCAAACCGATTGGGCCCGGTAGCTCATTACTTGACTGACGGTCTCATCTATCTGGCCCTGCGCAAACCTCACTAGTTCTTCGCTAAGTCGGAGAGACAGCGACTAGATTCGGACGAAGTGACTTTCCCCCCGGAACCGCCAACCTACTGGACAACAAACTACTCTAGTGACTTCCAGGTTTAGGTTCAAATCATCAGTGCGGCATTTCGGTGGTCTAGAACTGGGAGCAACGGTGCAATTGGCCCTAGTAACAGGCAAGTAATTCTCATCCCCGCTAGCATTCGCTCCGTGTGCGGACACAATAGCTATTGCGCACTGTATGTAGACTGTCACGCTTGTCAACCTTCGCCGCTGCATCTTACTAAAGAGCTACCAACCAACACATGCAGTAGCTCGTTGTTGATACGCCGTACATTCTTGGCTCTTGCGTATATATACATTTGTGATTCAGATTTACCCTGCCTCGCACATTGCTTCTTTGCTCATCTTCCCTTCCCTAAGTCGACATGGTGAAATAATGTTTGAGGTGGCGCCTGCAATTACATACTCATCATATTAAATGGGCTTGCCGCGGGAAAGACGTAAACGCCACTATGGGTTTGCTAACAAATTGATTGACAGAGTTGCCGTTGAAGGCCTGGTCTAATGCAGGCCCGCACTATGAGACGCGGCAGACGCAGCCACTCTAGTCTTCAATTCCAACAATTGAGGATGTGGCCATGCCAAGTCACTCATGCATAAACTATGCTGGCCAGTCCGGGCTCACGGAGCTTCGAGCACCAATCGCCGTCCAGACAGATAGCATGTCTTCAGATCCAGTCCCTGCTTCGTTATCTGCATGCGTGTGCATTGACAATGCTGTTCTTTGCCCTCAGAATATTTCCCAATACACATTGTTTGCCTCTCACTTTCGAGTATATTGGCATCAGACGTCGCATGCTCGAAGGCTGAAATGAATCATTCTCGAAGGTCTATCCTGTTTTCGACTGCTCAAAGATCTTATGCAGCCACTCCAGTGGCGTTAACCTCGAGCCTCATGACAGGGAGCATGTTTGCTGGACGGCTCTTGATCGCCACTGTCATTTCCCAATTCGCGAGGAATTGGTGCACGATTGAGTGGATGGGATAGACAACTCCAATCCGTGTGGCAACTCGTCATGCAAAGGTTCCAGGTCCAACTGACTGCAGATTCTAGACCGGTCTAACATAAGCAAGCCCAAGAGGTACCCCATTACGATATCAACCTACACGTACCCTCTGCTACAGCGTCTGAAGTTGGATGTCTGAAGAATAGCTTGCCAACCGATCCATCCTAAAGTCTATGAAAGGGGTCCGGTCCTTGTATAAACAGGACACCAAACAAGACCAGAAGCTTCAGGCCCAGCGACTAATGCATCATAACCAAGTTTCAATCCTCCACTACAAGAGCATGACATACTAGCATTCCGCCAACCAACTAGTATAGTAGGCATGACACCAAGACGTTCCCAACACTCATTTCTGTCTCCTAATAAACAAATCCAAGAATTCTATCCTCCCAACCCCAAAATATCTCTTCTTCATACAAGAACATAGCATGAATCACATGATAGATAGATATAGATAGGTAGGTAGCTACCCAAAATGGCCTAGCCCCAAAAACCAAACCGCAACCCACCAGGAAATACGTACATCCAGACCCGACCCCGCGCTCATTCAGAGGCGGTCGACAGCGGCGGCGGGAGGGGCCTACCTAATACCGCGCGAACGAGATTTTGTGTCCAGATAGATCGATTCATAGTATCTTGGATTACTACACCTCATAGCGTTATCCCCGGAACACAGTCCTAAAAAGGTCCATTCTTATTTTTCTAAGTTCATCACAATGGCCGAAGTCGCCCAACCGGTTCCTGCTGAGTCGCAGGCCAAGCATGTTGTTTACTGTGGAGGTACGTCGTCTCTTCTCGTCTCTGATATCGCTTTTGAAAGCGATGTTTTCTGAGGGAATTAAAATTTAACTGATCGTCTGATGTGAACAGTTTGCACATTGCCTCCGGAGGTACGCTTACATATATACATACGCCCTATGCACTCGATCTTAAGGCCCATCTTCATCTGCGAGGACGAAGCCACTCTGCTCCTTCCAGCAATATATTATTTAGACCCTCCAAAGAGGGCATATGGCAGCCAGCTAACCTCGAATCCGGAATCGTCTAGTACTGTGAATTCGGTGGCACGGCCAAGAAATGCGAGGAATGGTTGAAGGACGCTCATCCGGACATGTACCAGTCGTTATATTCTGAGGGTTCGTTGTTATTTCCCTCTTCTTCTCGGATTTCCCGGGTGTTCAGCTCAGCTCGCTAACTTACGGCCTATTTGTCTTATGTAGAGGCCCTCAACTCTAATCTTGCTACATTGTCGGTATCGGCTCGGGAGCGCGCAGCTAAGGATGCGGCGAAGAAGGAGGCTAAGGCTGCTGCGGCTGAGGCGCGCGATGCTGAGCGGAAGGCGGCGTCTAAGGTACAGATTAAGCGGGTTGAGCGGAACAAGCGGAAACATGTTACTGTTATCACGGGGTTGGATATATATGGGTTGGAGAATAAGAAGATCGCTAAGGATCTGGGCAAGAAGTTCGCTACTGGTTCTTCAATGACTAGGTCTGCGGGTGGAACTGAGGAAATTACCGTGCAGGGTGATGTAAGTGATGATGTTAAGGAATGGCTGCTCGAGGTGTACGGGAAGGAGATCCCGGAGGCCAATATTGAGCTCATTGAGGATAAGAAGAAGAAGAAGGCGACTGAAGCGCCCTGAGGTATTATCAATGGGCCGATGAATGCATAATGTACAAAAATGCTATGCTTGGGGGACAGTCTGGGTATCATGACATTATTTATGGTTTACACATTAGATCAACGGAGATACGACAGTCTCGAGGCTGGCCTTGAAAATTGTCCTGAGTCTCGGTATTAGAAACTCCAGCGCGCTCATAGCTCATCAAATATCGTCAGTGGGTCTGGATCAGTAGTCCTGACGTTGGTATCATCTCTGGTAGCCGTCGCTACGACGGGAACTGATCCTCCAGAGGGCCGGTTAGTATGGCGATAAGGGAGATTCCGCAGAGATCGTGGCCAAGCTTCCCTGGAGCTATCTGACTCCGCCCCACGATCATTCTCCGGAGGTAGAGCATGCGACGAATTTGTCAGAAACAACGCTTGCGAAGGTAATCCGGAAGAGTCCGGGCCCATCACAGTTGGCCAATTTTGAATCGCAATGGCGAGGAGAACTGCAAGCATACCAGCTACCACCACAGTCCAAAAGACCCGAAGGCGGCGATTAACTCGTGACTGCCATTCTAGTTCTTTCTTATCCCAGCGATCAATTTCATGGCGCATTGCCGCGAGCCGATTGTTAAGTCCCTCGGCCCTCTGTCGCCCCGTCTTCATGCGACCTTCCAACGTCTTAATCCTCTCTAATTGGGGCTGAAACTCTTTTAATTCCCCCATTTGTTTCCGGATTTCCTTGTCCAAGCCCGATGTCTCCCGCTGGAAGTCGTCAAAAAGGGCAGAGGTAGAACTAGAAAGCTCCTGGAATGACGCGATGGTAGAATTCAATGCGGCAAGCTTCTCCAGGAGGTTGTAGTACGTATAATCCAGTCTACGGGTGATATCCGTTGCAAGGGTCCCGATCATTGACAGGGCAGACCGTAAATACCTGTCATCAAACCAGTCAAAATCATCCCAGATGTGAACAGACAACAGTCGACTTACTCCTCCCCTTGTTTTCGTTTACTCTTCACCTGCTCCAGGTCTTCCATCGACCGTATCTCTTGACGCCTAATGGGACCAAGCTTGTTGCTCGGGTCTATGACATCAAGCAAACTGCCCTTTCGGCTCCCACTACCCAATGCTGCGGTGGAATCCGAGCTCCAGCGCGACCAGGTTGTCTCCTGCGTTATGGGTCTAAGCAAGCCATCGTCGGCATCATTGTCCTTTTCCTTACTACCGGACCATGTTGGCAAGAGACCTCTGGAACCAGCGGACGATGCGAGGTTGTTCATTCTTCGGTGAAACCGAAAGTCGCCGGATTTACTGTGCTTGTGCTTGTGCTTCGAACGGGATTTAGACTTCGCGCGATCTGAGCGGGTAGTGTCGAAGGTCAGATGATGGTGGTGATGCTTTTCTCCAGTAAGACCGGGAGGTTGAGACACTTCGCGACCATGATGATTCTGGCCGAGTTGGAGACTTCCGCTATGGTCGCTGGTGGCACTGGAGGGCTGCAAGCTGGGTGGTGCTGGTTTCTGGCTTCCGGCGGCTCCAGAGCCACATGGGCCGGTGGGTAAGGAGCGGACAGCTGTTTGGACGGTTGGGAAACCATGGCGGGCAGGAAGGATCCAGGTCGGTGAACCCTCTCCACTTTCCTTGCACGCCCTGACCCGATAACGCTGCTCAACGCGTTGGTCAACTGGACGGTCGGTTTCTGAAGATGTTTTCTATCGGTCGTACGACTCGCTAGCAGAAGTGAAACACAACGTGGTTGAACGTGATGCCAAGCGCTGATCCATGCGCTGGCCGATCGAAGGCATCGGCCCCTGATCCCGCAAAGGATCAGCAGGCCTCGGAATATATATACTGTGATTCGAGTATGCAGTACATCCGAGCATAATGTCTCTAAGAAAAGAACAAACCTGTAATTTCTCCTTTAATGTGTATTGCCTGGCTTTTCTCTAGAGCTACTATTATGGTGTGTTATGATGGATAGGTCAGAAACCGAGTCGATAGTCCGGTATATTCAACGTGGTATATACTATTCTGGGAAATTGATTTCTAACTCCACGGTCGCCAGCGAACTCCACTTGTCATGAAACAGTAGCCATCAATCGGCAATAATTCCCAAACCCGGTAAGAAAGGAAACATGGTGTGAAGGTGAATGATACGAAGAGTTTCCGGCGTGGGGGTACATCAGCCACCACTCGAACGAGATGTAGACGGGTTAGTTAACAACAGCAGAGGCGAAAAGGTGGGAGAGGAAAGAAGATGGGAGAATAATGAAAGAGATGAAGGAGCACAGCTGACTGCAATCAAGAATTCAGCAACTTGTTGCGCTTTTCGCGGCGCTTCAGGCGCTCGACTCGCTTGCGGTGCATTTTCTCTGCCATCTTCTCGTAGCGTTCCTTTTCCTCCTTAGCGGCTCGACGATCCTTGATTCTTTGAATATGCGCCTAGGTAATTGTCAGCAAGATTAACATGATCTTCCCCGAGATATGTCACAGGTCGAATCCTACCTGTCTTTCTGCTTCCTTTTCTTCCTTCAACTCCTTCTCGTGTTCCTTCACGGCTTCATGGTGCTTGCGTGCTTCGAGTCGCTTAGCGTAGGAGGTCATGCCCGCAGTAGGGCGGAACGGCTTCTTGGTGTCATGCCAGTTTTTTCCTGCGGGTCCGAGAAGCGAAAAGCATTAGCAACAGTTATTTTCGAAGGCCAGGGAAAAAAAAGTGGGGTAGCTAATTTCATACCATTTTTCCGCATGCCCTTGATGGGGGCAGCAGCTGAAGGCGCGGAAGACATGCGGACCGGGGGTAGGCAGAGCCAAACGAGCCGATCGACCAGTTTGGGGGGTGGTGTTGGGATGTGAAAGAAGAGAGAAAAGAAAAGAGAGATTCCAGACGGGATGATGATGGAATTCTCTTAGCTCTCCGCTGCCCTCTTTTTTTTTTCGGGGCCTCCGAGTTTTGAGGAAAAAGTTATCTTAGACCGATCAGATAACCGGATCTCGGCAGAAGTGGTGCGCCGAGCCCCGTCTGGTATGGAATTGAGGGATTTGTCGGCGAGAAGTCTGACGGATCACACTCGACTAGTTGCAGCATTCGCCGCAATCAGCCAACCGCCGCGAAGTCTACCCACCCCACCCATCGCTCATATCCCGATTTCCCCTGCCCCCTTGGCCTTTGGGCTCGTGTTCCGTTTTACTGGCAAGCGATGTTCGCTCTCTCTTAATTTATCGCGCGTGGTTCGGGCACACCTCCAAGCAAAACCCCTCGTCGAGTCACCACCACACCGCCCCATCTCCCTGAAAGCCTTTAAATACTCGTTAGACCGTTCTCTTCCTCGAACAGCTCGCGAAATTACAATGCTCTCTCGATAAGACTTGCCTATCCTTTCTCCCCCCACTGTCTCTTTCCTTGCATACCCCCGTCAAAGTCCTGTCGTGTAACCCGAGCTCAACTGCTCATCCACCTTTCCCTGATGGCGGCCGCCGAACATGCGATAGCAATCAATGATGATATTTCAATGGAGCTGCCTACACTCCCGCCCAACCAGGGCCTTGAGGCCTTCAAAGATATCGTGTTCGGGTCGGTAAGTTATAACCATTGTGCCCAACCATGTGGTCGTGGACTTGACTGACATTTGACCACACTAGGCTGCAGGAATGGCAGGCAAAGTGATCGAGTACCCTTTTGATACAGTCAAAGTTCGGCTCCAATCTCAACCGGATCATCTTCCTCTCAGATACAAAGGTCCCTTGGATTGTTTTCGTCAATCTTTCCAAGCAGATGGCCTACGCGGGCTCTACCGGGGCATTAGCGCTCCCATGGCAGGTGCTGCCATTGAGAATAGCTGCTTGTTCTTTAGCTACCGTTTGATTCAAGATATATTGAAGGCCACTGTCTACTCTCCTGCTGATGATCTCCCTTTCTCGGCACTGGTCTTCAGCGGCGCCGCGTCTGGGTCTATCACTTCCCTTGCCCTTACCCCCGTTGAGCTCATCAAGTGCAAGATGCAAGTTCCCCTTACGGCGTCTGGCGGAAACGCTCCCGGTCCATTGACTCTGATAGCCACTGTCTTCCGTCAAGATGGTCTCCTAGGCTTTTGGCGCGGACAGTTGGGAACACTGATTCGTGAGACTGGTGGCGGTGCTGCATGGTTCGGTGGCTATGAGGGGGTATCTGCACTGTTCCGCGCATACCGTGCCCCATCTGCAGAGCTCAAGGAAGATGGAACATCATCTGATTCCATTCCTATCTACCAGAAGATGATTGCAGGTGCCGCGGCAGGCGTCAGCTACAATTTCCTTTTCTACCCTGCCGATACGATCAAATCGCGCATGCAAACAGAGGATGTTACGCGAGGAGCATACAACGGCGAACGGCAGACATTTTGGGGAGTTGCCAAAGCCCTGTGGAGGCAGCAAGGACTAAGAGCTCTGTACCGAGGCTGTGGCATCACCTGCGCTCGATCAGCCCCCAGCTCCGCCTTCATCTTCACCGTCTATGAGGGACTACGGAATCATTTTGCCTG
The DNA here is from genome assembly GCF_000002855.4 of Aspergillus niger. Lineage (NCBI taxonomy): Eukaryota > Fungi > Ascomycota > Eurotiomycetes > Eurotiales > Aspergillaceae > Aspergillus > Aspergillus niger. Next base: position 1,569,851 of record NT_166520.1, read on the forward strand.
ATTTTCAGCTTCCTCTTACCTCGTTTTCTCTTTTTCTCTTTCATCTCTATCACCCTTTCTTTAACTCTGTCACATCCCGGTTCCCTTTTCCTTTCCCCCGACATTCGTCGGATGCTTCTTGTCTATAAAGTTTCCGGTTGAGGCGCTTTCGTATGATACCTACAGTCATGTTCCGAGTTAGACTCCAACATCTTCTTTTGAGACCATCAATCTGGTATTGGTGCAAAGGAAAAGAGTGTTGATCTGTTTACAATTTTTTTTGCTGTTCATTATTATTTCGTGTCTATGAATCTTATCTATCTTCAGTTTGTTGAATTTCGCTTTATTTTTTGTTGATATAGAGGTGTGTGCGGGGATCCCGAAAAGGCATTTGACGATTTCTTGAGTGATGACATCATGGATAATATCGGGTGGGAGTCGATACAACCCTGAAACACTGGCAGCCGAGGTTACAGAAAAGCACCTAGATTAGATAAATTTTGAAGATTTAATATAGATAATTTTGGTTATCCGTGTTATCATCATTATCGTGAGTCACACTGAGACAAGTCAATCCTCGCGATAAGAGAGGGGTTGTGGAAACATGAACAACAACAATAACAACAAATACGGGCATTTTTTCCGGTCCAGATGACCTCTTCCCCGCGCAGTAACAACTCCTACTACATCCATCCGTATATCTATCGACCCGCTCGCTACCTGTCAACTTCGTTGGACTTTCATCCTTGGATATAGACCCATCCAGCCATCCAGCTAGACAAAGGAAAAATCATGGTACACGCCGCCGACCACCTGTCTGCCCAAGAGCTCGAGACGCTCTCCACCAAGGCCATCGCCGCCAAGGACACCGCATACTGTAAGTCAGCCAGTCCACTGGAGAAAAAGCCGCCGTATCTTCAGAATTAACCAATGCGACATCAATAACACCAACAGGCCCCTACTCAAAGTTCCGTGTTGGCGCATGCATTTTGACCGAGTCGGGCGAATTCGTCCAGGGCGCCAATGTTGAAAATGCCTCTTATCCTGTTGGAACTTGTGCGGAGCGAGTAGCTTTTGGAAGTGCGATTGTAAGCTATCAACTCTACACCTCTTTTTCTTTTAATCTCTGGGTCTAGTACTTGCTGTACCTTGCACATGTCAGAAATCAACTGAAGAAAATCACTCATGCATTTGCTTACTCGTCGGACTGCTTTGCAGGTGGCCGGGCATCGCAACTTCAAGGCCATTGCCGTTGCGACTGACATCAAACCTCCCGCTTCACCATGCGGCATGTGTAGACAGTTGTACGTATCGTTCTCTACCCCCTGGCCCTGGTTTTTCGATTTTTAAGCTGTACCCGCGAATAGCTTGCAAAAAAGAAGACAAGCGACCACTCAATCCATCCATTAATGATTGATTGGCTACCCGGAGATTTCTATAATTCCCTCATCCCAATAATGCGACAACAAACCACGCACGTACCTGGCTAACAACAATGATTTGTGTATCTCAGTATGAGTGAATTTACCACCCCAGAGTTCCCTATCTTTATGTATGATGGTGAGGGGAACTATACTCTTACTACAATGGGAGAGGTAATATATTGAGCCAATCCTTCCAACCATTCTGTTCTGAATCAGTGGCTGACTGATGACTTGTTCGCATCCAGCTCCTACCGAGCTCGTTCGGCCCGAGTGATTTCACTCATTGATCATTAAACCATGTCACTAGTCTTGATCTGCTTGATCACCAGTCGGTTGCCATTGTGGAGTAAAGCAGGGTGATTGGCATATGTAAGTGGGTGGGCGATTCTTTTTTTCAGTGTCTTGTTTGTTATTTTGATGTTGGCGCTGTCGTGTTCGGTGTGTTCGTTGGGATTCACCGCGGGGGAGGGTGTTGGTAGGTGGTTGGCTTGCTCAGGGGGGCTGATTCTAGGGGGAGATGATGGTCATGATGCTGAGCTACGCTCTCTTTTTGTTGTGGTTAAGCATCCAGAATAAACGATGCTTCCCTTTCGAGGTGAATGTACGCGTAGTACAAGGTAATATAATATGCTCGCTCATATGGATTCAGGGGGCTGTTCGGGCTTGCATCACATGCATGATTACCAGCGTCTTATTGAAGATTCGTCGTCATTCAGCGCCTCTTTCATGAAGGGGAGCAAAGTTCAGTTAAGAGACTAAATTCTCTGCGGGGTCAGTGTCTCAATTTGTACCATGCCATGCAATCCTTCGAACTTCCTGCCCGGCTCCAGGAGATAATACCTGTCTCCTTAGGTCATCTTGTTACTACTACGACTTCAAAATGTAATGGTTCGAGTTGCTTGGGTTGTTCCCGGAACTGGCATATTTTCGTAAATTCCAGAATATTGCAAGATACCCATTAGCACTGTTTCTGCTTCACCTCTATGGCAAGCAAATTATATAGGCGATTTAAATAAAGAAAAGAAAGATGTGGGACGCAAAAGACGCATACATAGAGACACATTTCAATACATGACGTTCTCATAATAAAACATAACCTCATGGGCCCGACACAGTGGACGGACAGGTGCCAGGACGAGCCATAGTATTACAGCTCTTCCTCTTCATCCGCTTCGAGATCTTCCACACCAAGAAGCTCATCCTCGTCATCAACAACACCAGTGTAGTCGCCGCGCCTGGCGGCAAATGATCCGCGAGACGCATAAGGCCTGGAGTAGCCCCGGTTGCGTCCTAGGCGCACATATCCGCTCGCGCTCCGCCAGAGACTTGTAGCTAACAGTGGGAGAGCCTTTATGACGGCCACCGCACCCGCAATTATGGTAACCGGGATGGTGATGAGCAGAGAATCTCGCGAAAGCAGACCCTGGGAGGTACCAACATTCTCTCCAAGCCGAATTTGGCCAAACTTGCCGTCCCACCTAGTATAGCCATAGTAACCGACAGCGCTTGCTACAGCAATAGGGATGACGATCGCGAAGAAGAGACCTGCGCCGCTTATCCCATGCTTCTTCTTATACTCTTCCTCTCTGTTTGGGCAAGGCTTGGAAACAATATGATCCATTTCCCGTCCACCCTGACACGTTGATTGGGGGAGACGCCGATATCCTGAGGGTTCCCAATATTGATATGCTTCAGGGTCTTCTCTGCATACAGCCATGGCATCAGGAGGAGCGAGTCCTTGAACAAGGGCACAGCTGCCATCACTCTGAGGCTCGTAGTTGTAGTCACTGCATCTGGATCAGTAATTGCACCATTTACAAGTATAAAGTAGCGCTTAATGAAAGTTAAGGGAGGGCAGTTGACGGGGAATACTTACCATTCAAAGTCAGCCCTTGTACAGGGGCAGTTCTCTCCGATACTGTGAACATGAGGTTCACGCCAGTCGTTCCAACATTGGGCTGACGGTTTCTTCCGATGATATTGCTCAACATGACCAAACAGGCAATTATCACTTTGGAACGGATGCTTCGGTTCCCAGAGGTAATAATCATGGCTCTCGGCACTATTTTCGTCCAATTTACACGAGGAGGAACGGAGCCCACTGAAGTCAACACTTACTGTCGCGAGCTTATCTTGGTAATCCGATTTCAATTCTTTGCCCCAGAGAAGAAAGCTCTTGGACGTGTCGGACGGTACGGTGGAGATATCATCAATCTGCATCTCCACGTCCGAGAAGACAAAGTCTAACCACGTGTCTCCCTCGTCAAGGCTGTAGTAAAGAGTTTTGGTCGGCTTCGACTCAGGCACGATCACAATCAAGGAGCCGGCATCACCAAACTCCCAGATGTACCTGCCCTTCTTGACCGACTTCCATGTGAAGCCAGCATCCCGGGTTATGAACGTATCGGCTTCGTCTTCGCCACCGAGGTGGTCACCAACGTTGCCGACTCCGAGCATCAAGCCGATTGCTGAACTGGACGAAAACGTGTCCCGCTCATCCCTACGTTCTGTATAGCCGTGAAGGTGGAGCGAACAGCCAGGAACGCCTTCTCCTTCCACAGAACACCCAAAGTCCTTGCCCTCTGCATCCTTATTTGGGGGAGAAAGCAAGGTCCATTGCCCTCCATCATTGTGCGTAATCATTGTCCTTAACTTTTTCGGCTCCCCATCTGACAGCTTATTCACGTTACTGACAACGTTTGCAACTGCCACGCCTTCTATACCTTGCATCTTCTCAAAGTCGACATAACCCCGAAAATTTCGATTCACTGCACCAAGGCTGAGCACATAGGAAGTTCCGTTGCTATTACTCTTGATAATCGATCCGTACTCGGCCCCCTCCGAGTTACTTACTGTAACATGCAGAAAAACGGCGTGAGTAGAACTCTCAAGCACAGTATATGCCGTTTGGACAGGGACGTTGACATTTGGAGGAAATTTTGCCTCCGCAAATGTCTCACCATCGACACTGCTGCTCGCGACCAAAGAGTCTGGCTTTTCTGTATCTCGAGACGCCACAACAATGAACTCGGACATGGTGGCATAGTTGATGACATCTCTGAAATGGACGGTCGAGTCTGAAAACCAGTTCTTACTGGATACCAGTTGTAGTCGGTTGTTTCTGTTCTCATTCTCGAATTGCTCGCAGAATATGAGGTTCGTGCTATCTTTGCGGCCTTCCCTGCTTTCGAATTCACACTTTTGAACATAGCGTTGCAGCAGCTCCCAATTGTCCCCGCGGTTTTTACTGATGTAGGCGTTGGAGTGACAATCACCAGATCCGCAATCAACAGCCCCTGTCCAGATCAGCCAGTCTTGATATTGGGGATGGAACGTGAGGGTTGGAAGGCGTTCTTCAGTTGGAGGCGCTGGTGCATCGAAAGGCTTGAAAGACTGGCCACGATCAACAGTCCAAAAGCCCTCCGCACCGTCCGTCAAGAGAAAAGCACCATCACTGTTGTACGGGTGAGGAACGATTCTGTTGATAGCTTCTCCTTTCAGTGGCTGCTTCCATGTCTTCCCATGATCATGTGATACATAGAGCGCACGTTCACTGGTGAGCATAACAATCGTCTCGTCATTGCCAGAACTGCTTGACTGACGTTCTAGGTAATAATAGGCGCTGAATTGCCTTGCATCAAAGTATTGTTTTTCCACGCTGATTTCGCCAGATGTGGGTACATTGCCTGCATCCTTGCAACGCCACTCAACATCGTGATCCAGATTCTTACCGCCATCACGGATGCAAGTGTCACCTGGTATCAGTCTCCAACCAGACGGTCCCATGAAGGTATCATCGGGGTTCTTGCACCCTTCTGGAGGCACCGGCAGTAGGGCCGGGATGCAACTCTTCCCATCCTCGCTGCCTTTGAATTCACATTCAAAGTCTTCTGCCGTACATTTGCATGGCTCCATAATCGGCTGAGGATCTTTGAACTCCTCATCCACGAAGCAGTCAGCATTCGCCTTTCTGCGGCGGAAGAATTGTTTATGACCCATCAAGCAGTCTGGCTCGCCGTTTTCGTCTAGTCTAGCTGGCCACTTCTCAAAGTCATCTTCTTCGCATTTCCGCTCATGCAATCCCTTGAAGTCGATGGAATAGACAATGAATCCGCTTTCCTCGTTTTGCTTGCCGACTAGTAAAAATCTTAGACTCGTGGAGTCCGGTGTCGTTGTGACCATAGTAGGATATATCTTATGTTCGATCTCCACTGATCCCCATTCTTTGCCATGGTCAAGAGAAAAGCTGATCTTGTTGGATTTGCCCTTGTCGCTGATTGCCATAACCACAGCTCCTTGGTCGCCAAATTCGTACTTATGCGGCCCGTCAAGGGCATGACGCCAAGTCACACCAGCATCGTCTGAAATATAAAGATCGCCATCGCTGTATTTTTGAAGGTGATCACCTGTATTGCCGATTCCCATGACTAATCCTGGTGCTGGACTTGAGAATACCCGGCCGATATTGGCGAACGTAGTCACGGAATGTAAATGTAGATTCTTGTCACCAACCTTGAGAGGCTGGAAACTTCGCCCATCATCGAAACTTATTCTACTGATGACCTTTTTCGCTTGCCCGGACTTAACCTCTTTCGGGTTTTTCACCGTATTGACCATAACTATGCCTTGAATGCCAGCAATCTTCTCGAAATCGACAGTCCCTTCCATATCGCGATTGGTGTGTTCAATATTACGGCTGAAGAATGTGCCGTTCGAATTGGAAGTGAATAGGACACCCATGTTGCTAGATGGGCTAGTCAGGACGTCTACCTGCAGGCTATAGTTGGTGCTCTCCAACATTGTATACGCGTCCTGCTCTATCCGATGTCCATCGAATTCGGCTCGATGCCAGGTATTCGTATCCGTTGTCACAAACAAGGCAAGCTCTTCTGTTCCTTTGGATTTGACGGCGGCCACGATGAACTTCTTGACAGCGGCTGTGCTAATGACGCCGGAGACAGGCCGGCCCTCATGTAAGTTCACCTCTGTGCCTTCGATGTTACTAACGAAGTAATCATCCGAGTATACCAAGCGGTTGGCGTGTCCAAAGGGCACCTTCAACCCAGGGACGACACACAGTGATCTGTCCTTCAACTCTTGGTTCAAATCCATATCTTCGGCGAAGTGAGGGTGCCCAACTGCCCAGGAGCACCCCGCCGCACTCTCCCGCAACAGCCTAACGGTCTTGAAATCATCAGTTGTGTAGTACGACCTCACAATGCAGAAGAACCCGGCACACTCTTCGCTTTGATATATGACTTTACTCGAGTCCCATCCATGAAAAACAAGGGGCGGGTGCTGTAAGGCCGGCTGGTCGCCTATATCGAACGATCTCCACGTCTTGGCCTGATCTGTGGTGACCAAGTGATGTCCGTCAACACCGAGAGCATAGGCCTTATTCTTGTCGAATGGGTGCTGTCGTATGAAAACAACCGGTTGTGTCACTCTACCATCCTCGCTGCTAGCCACGTCTTCCCATTCCTCTCCACCGTCGAAAGACTGTTTGAATTCTCCATTTTTCAAGCTCATAAGAACAGTTTCCGAGTCCTCAAAATAGAAGAGAGAAAAGGGTTCGTGTTCAAGCTTGGTTGCCGTGACCTTCGGTTGATCGGATTTCTTCGCAGAGCTTTGCTGGGGAATGAGAGCCACCAAAAGGCAGCTCACCAGCAGGAGCCATCGGAAGATCATGGCCGTAAAGTACGACACATTTGAAGGGAGGAAGAGCTTATAACCGGCAAATGCGGCCGGATAATTGCTTTGAATTAGAGACCCTGCCGAGAACACGGATTTTGCAAGTTGATTATATGATGTGTCCTTTGTGATGTGAATAGGTAGTCAGAAGTAAAGGACGTTCGGGTTGATGAACAAGTAGGGAAGAATGTCTCAATGATCACTGCAGCTGCGTGGCCGCAGGGAAGCTCCACGGTCACGTGGGAAGCATGCTTATCGAAGCACGTCTAGACCTCGGTTTCAGCCGGGCGCTTGACGTATGGAGTAGATGAACCCTGACCCAGAGTTGGCCGGATCCGGGGTCTTTGAAAACGTTGGTTCATTTCCTGGAACCATGCGACATTGACGACCATTTGCCGTTGCAGTTTAATCACACTATAATACAGTATGAATTGACTTGAGCTATCCAGTGGCCTCCCTAATGTCACGGTATCTAGGTACCCTTTCTTGAAAGTAATTGAATTAATATAGACATCATGATGTCTAAGCTTCTAGTGATGCTTCTCCTTTTGTAGGACCGGTCAGAGTTCCGACAACTGTATTCTTGAGCAGGGTATAGCAAGGGTTGTCATCGCAGAGATAATCTTCGAGTGTACCAATATAATCAGGGTTCAGTTCACTGCCACATTCCGATCATATTTGAAGACCAAAAATTAGCTATCCAGGGTTTTCTTATGGAAAGAATTTAATGCGATAGGAGCCCAATTTGCATACAGCGAGACAACCCCTAGTGGCCCAATCTCGGAAGTTAAACCGCGAAGGTATTACGTTGAATAAGATATTGCTTTTTAGTCCTTTAGGTATGGCGTTGTGCTTATAGTAAGTTACTAAACCGCTTTCATGGCCTATAAACTAATGTACTATTAGCCTGGCACCAATACTATGTTAGGGTGCTAAATAATTCTCCCTCGTCTCATACAAGCAAGGGTACAGTGTATCATAACAAGACGGAATGTACTGGTACAAGAGAGATGAGAACCAATCTGGAGAATGAAATTGGCGGCCTGGCATAACAGTGACTGTGTCTTAGTGATGCTTTTCGATGTAGACGAGAAGTAGCCTACAATATTGTAACCCGAGCAAAGTCCAAAGAAAACAATGTCTAAAGCCTTAAGACTGAATAACTGAGAGGATTACCATACACTAATGCTAGTGGTACTCTCAAAAGAAGGCAGCAGTAGCTCAGCACGCAAATTGGACGGAGGACAAGATTTCATAGAGCACAGTAAGGGGGAAGACTACAATACTTAAGACGTAAAAAGGTAACGATATAACATAGTCAATGATAAAATATATTATATCCGCAGTTCCAGTCTTATTTCCATACCCTAAGCTTGCACCATACAGTTCTCATTTTGTGTCGGATGTTTTCATCAGCATTGCAAATATGTGGGTTTCCTTCTGCTGAATGTGACTCGATAGACATCGGGGTACCTGATGGAACATCTTCCCAGTAGCTTGTTCGAAGATCAGGCCGTGTCAACGTCATCTTTAGTGTCATTTCGCGATTGTTTGGATCAAGCCGCTTGCCACTTCCCCTATCGACAGCACAAAATTGTTGCGTATCACTCAGCGAGATAGACTTGTTTGAGATGGGAGGTCCCAAGAGCTGGGACGGCTGTACGGCGTCAGATATAGTACCATCGGTCTCCGTGCAGAGGTCTGCATTCTGAGCCACAGCTGTATATAGCTTTCTCCTATTATTTTGTGGCTTTAAGCTCTGCTTCGGTAAACTGGGACGCACTGATGTTGTGCCATCAGCCGGAGTCGGGAAGCCGAATTCAATGGCTTCGTCAAAATTATGCGGGGATGCTAGGTAGAGTCGCAATTTGAGGCGCGCTTCTGGGTCCTGGTAATGTTGAGCACCCGGATCAATGCTGCAAAAGGATGATTGAGAAGCATGATGGCCTTGTGCTTGGCTCGATAGCGGACGAGATTTCGATTCTCGAATGAGAAGATTGGTTAAGAAGGAGGACGTGACGGGAGATTGGCTAAAATGGCGGTGGTTCTTGTGCGAAGCAGTGAATGATGGTTGTCGAATGAAAGTGGCAGAATTCAATGACAATGTCCTCCTGATGCAAGGTCTTTTCAGTTTTCGGTGTGGCATCTTCATCGGTGAGTTGACAGTATGGGTGATATCCTTATCGAGGGCAAGATCAAGGTCATGCTCCTCACTGAACCACCGCAAGGCATCGCCAGGAAAGTCATCCATGTCGACGCAGAATTACTAGTACATGGAACAAGTGAGAAATAATATTGTACTCCGAAGGAGGCGTTGCTGTGCCTCTATTGTCTAATGCTGACTGATCTCTGGCGTCTGAAATTGCCAAATGTCGACAAGACAGGCTTAGTGGTATAGGAGGCGTTTTGTGAGTTGCACAGGGCTTAGAAAGAGTATCATTTCCTATCCAAACCTCTACGGGATAGAGTGAAGGAACACATGTGCTCCAAGGTTCCGTTAGAGTTCTAAACTAGCCTCTCTGGGCAACTAGTGTTGGTTAGGCTTGAATGCATTCATCAAGCGAATCGAAGAAGTTAAGCTCGCAAAAGCTAGTCTCAATAGTGAGGGCATCGCCGAGTCATTGCAGCTTATGCCGTGCAGAGAAATAAGTTTAAAAAAGCAATAATATTAGAACGCAGACCCTATACATGAGCGCATACTAGCGCTCTACTAGTCAAATTTTCTGATCACGAACGTCGCCCATCAGCTCGAGCGAAGGGTTGCAATCAATATAAGTGAGCTGGTATTTCTGGAACGGAAAGATGTCCATGTTTGCACAACAAGGTCTCTGTAGAGGGAATAAACTGATAAAACGCGGTGCTATTGTTTTCAAAACTTCGAGCGAAGAGTAATACCGGATGGGACCTGCTACTCCGCACAAGTACGGATTATCTACCAAGGATTCTAGAAGTGTAACTTGTCTCCAATAGTATCAAAATAGCGCTGGAATTAGTAGGAATTCTTAGCAGATCAAGGGGCTTACCCTGTTAATGGGTAACACTATCTACAGGGCTACTTCGGTTACATGGACTAGATATCTAGCTTTTGCTAATCACCATGTGGGTCTCATGGACGAAATGATTGTATGCGGGCATCATTATACCGCAGTAGCACGGGGACACAAGTATACTGTAGTGTGGAGAAACCTGTACCGAATTACATGTCTAGGTACGGGGAAGCAGAGCTCAGACTTCTCAATTAATCACCAAGGGAGTCAATCGGGCGGAAGATAACTACAATGATAAATTCAGTCGGTTAGAGATAAGCCGACGCCATTGAGTTTACCAAGTTAGAATAGCTCTCTCTCTCATTGCATTATGTTATTCATCAACTAGATAGTCAATCCTGCCACTAGCTGGCTAGTTTTCAGACTAGTTAAGGGGTAAAGTCGCCCGGCATGTCCGCCCCTTTTCCTTTTCGAGCAAAGGAGACAAAGAAAAGGAGACGAGGGGGGAAAAGAAAGAAATGAAAAGAAATGAAAAGGAGAAGAATAAGAGAGAGGGGAAAACAGAGAGAAAAGAAGATTAGCACTTGATACTTGGTGAATTTGCCTTGGTTGAAGGTATCAAACAAGAGTCTATACTCTGTACGGAATCGAAACGGTCAAGTCTTCATTAGTTATAGTCAAGGGCTATAACCACACTGTTCCCTATCACAAAATATTAAGAACACTCTGCAACGCAGCTGTATTGGAATCTTCTCTGCGGGAAACATAGGCCCTGACCTCCTGTACGCTAAGGCCTGTTTCCGTCTGGCCAGAACCCCCGAGGCTTCGCCCAGGGCTAGTTCCAGTGTTATTCCCAGCGCTTCCACCAGTACCACTCCCAGTACCACCACGAATTCTTTCGCGCAAAGCTTCAGAGCCGATAACAAAGAGGTTACCCACTTCCAGCAGCACGTCCAGCGTACCGCTTGATCCTTTGACCTGTTCCTCGATGTCCCAGGACTTGAGGAGATTCGTATATTGCGTCATATCCTTGGTAACCATAAGTCCACCAGGCCCATTGACAACGAACCGCTTGAAGTGATCTAGCAGGAGAGTACGCGTTCCAATAGCGACTTCGGTCAGCAGCTGGCGAATATTGGAGCCACTGGGCGGCAAGGATGTCTTCACCACGTTATGCACACGAGTCAAGAATGTGCAGATTGCAGCACAGGTCTAAGATAGATTAGTATAATCTGCCAGGGGTGGAGAGTAGGCTTCATCATCATGACTCACAGGTGTTTGTAGCTTTTCCAACCAAGCCGTACTATCACCCTCCTTGGGTCGGAAATCATTTTTCTTTTGGCCAGACAAGAGTTTTCCAGTCCATGTTAGTGTATTGTCAATGACCTTCTGCTCGAGTACGTTGATTTTCTCTTCTATGCGCATAGTGATGAGATTTGTCTTCTTCTCCATCTCCCGTCGAATAGTGATACTACCCGCCGCAAGAGGAATGAGCAAAGTATTTATGCACATAACCATCAAGTTCGCAATACCAATAGCATTTCGAATAGCTGGTAGATATGCAAAATCTGGCTCTGCTCTTCCGGACTCTTGCGATGTTGCTGCTTCCAGTGCTGCATCTAGAGACACTTCAATGAACCCTTCTCCCATTACTGAAAGGAGGAGAGTTAACAGTGCAAGCATATCCTTTGGGGTTTCACTATTCACGCTAAGCTCTAAGCCTCTTCCAACTGCTTCGGCAAGCCACTTAAGCATCCTCTTTGCAGAAGATATGCTCGGGATGCCGTCTTCCTCAGTCAGTTTGATATCAGTAGGCTTTGTAAGATCGCTAGACTCTCTCAACCCTGCCACTTGGAGTAGCATTCTTCTTTGGGTCGGAGGAAATTCCGAAGACTCCAGGCGACCCAAATACGCGTCACGAGCCGAAGATAGCATTTCAGTACCGGACTTGGAAAGGGAAGCCATGAAAGTCGTTGCCGCCTTTTTCCTGCGCGCATGGAAGGTAGTGAACTTGAACAGCAAGGACGTATAGAGTTCTTCCAGTGTCCTTCTCTCCCTCTCTATATATGACGACCCAACAAAATAAGGTACGAACAAATCTTCCAGCTGCTGGTCAAGGACCAAAGCCGTTTGTGAAGAGATTGGATCCGGGTGTTCAGTCAGCCCATGGCTTTTCAGATCATCAACAAGAGCACTGATGTAACTTCGAGAGCTCTGTAAAGATCGTAAAAATGCTAGTGATGAGACGCTGTTTGCTTTTTCCAAGACCATTTCTAATCTCTGTTGAATAGACTGTTGAAACACGCGTTGCAAGAACTTCCCGAGGACCTGCTCATAGTACGGAAACGCCCGCCGGATAATGGCTGATTCCTCTTGCACTACGACCTTGACTTCGTCGATCAAAGACTGAAGGCTAGGTTCCACTTTCAGAGGTTCGGCATCGGGGTCTGCGAGCATCTCCCAAGTCTCTAGATCACCTCCTACTTCTTCTGTAACTAGCTGACTTCGATCGATGAAGAACTGATGTTGGTTGACGAACAAAGCAATGACGCTAGCACCACCGTTGAAATCCTGAAGTACAGTTGCGCAGTCCTTCATGCCTTCAAAATTTGCCTTGCGGTAGAAGTCATCAAATTGCTTTAACAAATCATTCTCCAAAGTTTCGGAAAACTTTTCAATGATCTCACGAGTGTTCCGCCTGGTCCCATTCCCTTTTCCATTTGTGTTCTCGTCTGCAGATATGGCCCCGTTCCCGGTGAGCCCAGCATTCCTTCCACTCGAATCGTTCCAACTCTCGGTATCGAGTCTCTGGCTTATTCGAAGCAGTTGCCGCGCGATCTGTGCCGACCGTACTTTAGCTTCACCAGTTCCAGAACGTCTCAGGTTCTCTAGAAGCGTTAGCTCGCCTCTATTGCTCACACCATCCCAACACTCGAGCAGAAAGCGGGCATCAAGCGCCCGGCGTCTTTGGCGGTCTAATTCCTCCAACTTCTTTCCAGTCTCGACTGCCATATTCCCGGTAGCCCCGGAAAGCTCTACACCTGATAGCTCAGCACCATTAAGCGAGGTGTCGAGCTGCTGGAAAGACTCGATTGTCTGTTTTAGCTTTTTACCCAGTGTATTGAGGTTCTGGGAATGCTGTGCCTCGGCCCTGCGAACTGCTGCAGACAGTTCATTTTCTCTGATCTCTAGGTCGCCGGAGATTTCACCGAGTCGCCGCTGTGCGTGCTCAAGAGTCCTGATAAGTGGCTTCGGGTCAAACGGTTGGTTTCCGGTTGTGGGAGTGATTGTAGAACGACGATTCGAAATGGCGGAGTCCGAAAGCGCCTCGATAAATTCCTTGACAATAAAGTCGCGACTGGAGAAGTCTTCAAGAGTGAAGCTGGGACCTGTTGGGAACACTGATCGAGATGCAGCGTTGAGTGGGGTAATCGTGGACGCATCGTCCGGCATTTTTATAACTAGAAGCTGAATCAATCTGCATTGATATCAGCTTGGATTTTGGGGCAATATGGACTTCAGCATGAGCGTCAACAACCAATGTTCTTGATTGCGCCGTGAATGCGGAGAGGAGAGCAATGAGAATTACGGGGCAGCCAGGTACGGAGTAGTACTAGATAGGTGGTCCATTATCGGGACGGATTAGATAGCTTTCTATCCTAGCGGATTACATAACTGCACAGCTTCAAGGGCAACTGGTCGACGGAACAAGCATTGCCGCCTCACTGCCAAATTAAATTGTAGAAGCGTTGTATCTGCTGTTTCTTCCTTGATGAGTTGATCGTGTTAGTTTCCATTCCTAGTAGTGGTATCTTGGAGTGCAGTAGGACCATCAAACACTCTGCTTTGACTATCAGTGTTCGGGATAAGAAGAGAGGTAAAAGGGTATATAACTATTAAATAGATCTAAGGGACCCGGCAGATCAGTATATATCTATCTGCACTTGCTAGTATCACTATTTTATCAAGTATCTATCTATATGAATTCTGCTTATGTGCAGTGGTCACTGGTTTAAGGATGGCCACTGGTACTGGTATCACAAGACTAATTGTATATTTATATCACTCTAGGCTAACATTTAAATACTAGCACCGCCAACTAGACACCATGTGCATAGAGATTCTTGACTTGATATATATTGTCCAACTACGGAGTAGTCCGCATGCCATCTAGACTATTTACCGATCATGTATACGGAGCACTTGGGGTTGCCCAAGCTCGCATCCCATCCGGTCCTTCGGAGGTCAAGACCCACCACTAACCACGGCCGCCTGGACATCCGAACTTAGTACTTTACTACGTACTTATAATACCCATACGAATTACACACCCTCAACCATCTTCTAAACTTCCGGGAGTCACTCTGCGCTAGCGCCCGCAGATAACAAGACATGGTTACGCAGCGTGATAGAGAACTATTTAGGGAAGATATTCGCTCTCGAGGAACGAAGCTCAATGCTGCCGAGCGCGAGAATCTGCTAAGGCCATATCTGCCAGATCCGTCTGACCTTCCACGCAAGCCACCTCAGCGGCGCAAGAAGGTTCCTCGGAAGACTCCAATACGGACATTTATCAAGTCACAGTTGCATCTCCTTACATACACTGTTGTTCACATCATCTTTGGTATCTTTTCTCGTCTCATTTTGAGCTACTATGCTGTTGTGGATCGAATCTTCGCCATCGTCTATTACCACCACCGAACGCCTGAGTTAATACGAAAGGATGTGAAAGGCCTAAAGCGCTTACCCGAACATCTGAGCGTCATCTTATCACTGCGCAAAGAAGATGATGCCCTTGCAATTCTGATGGATGAAGTGGCGGAGCTTTCAGCCTGGAGCGTGAGTTCTGGGATACCTGTCCTAAGTGTTTATGAGAAGACCGGTAGGTGATGTCTCCGAGTTCCCAAGACCCCTACGTATACAATAAGAAAGCAAAAAAGGAAGGCAAGGTTAGAGCTAATAATACATGCATCTATCTAGGTGTTTTGAAGTCTTGCATCCCTGTCCTTCACCAAGCTATCACGAGCAAGTTGTCATCTTACTATGGGTCTCCGGCGCAGCAACCTACACTGCAACTGTTTGCCCCACACCACCCTATTTATAATACACAGCAAGATGTTCCGCCGTCCGATAGGCACAATGCCAGTTCTCTCACATTGCTTCTCCTGTCTGCCACTGACGGCAGGGAAACGTTTGTTGACTTGACCAAGACATTGGCGGAGATGTCACAAAGTGGTAAATTGTCTCCAGAGGACATCACTATGGAATTGGTGGATGCAGAAATCAGTGAGATCACCACTCAGCCAACCCAACCGACAGCACCTGTCAATCAAGGCAGCACAAGAATGGGCCTCAGCCGCCAGGTCTCCCTAGTGAAGCCTGAGCCTGATCTTCTCCTTGTTTTTGGTTCGTTTTTAAAGCTGGATGGATACCCGCCTTGGCATATCCGCCTCACTGAAATGTACTGCACCGGTGGTAGGAATAGCGGGATAACGAATTCCGACGAGGCTGTTGAGTACCACGGGTTCCTCAGGGGCCTATGGCACTACGCCGGGGCTCAGATGAGATTCGGCCGTTGATGGTAACTTTTTTTTCTCTCTCGTGACTGTCCAAAGCGACCCTTGTTATATACTGGAGTTTCATTCGATCTATAAATTGAAAGAAAGCGGGCACTAGCCTCGGCATATCTATACAACTGGATGATCGTATCATACGTTGGCTGCGATAATCGAAAAGATATGGCGTTCACTAGTAGAAACACAATGAAGTGCGGCGTTGGCTATGGCTACATGCAACCAATCTTCTGGTGTGCTTCGTGGCTGGACATCTGTCCCATCAATCGTTGCCATTGTAAGTACCTGGAAGTGTGGGGATGCCTCATATAAGTCATTATTAGTCTGCTAAGTCGGGTATCAAAATTTCCATCTTCTATGATTACATATTAAGGTTCGGACAGGGTGTCTTTCAAGAAACTCGATGAGTCCGCCAACCGATATCAGTCCACTGCCTCACGTTATCCACGCAGGATCTGTTCCAAGCCCACATGTAGTTCTCCTAGTCTAGAGGAAGAGCTTGCCATTGGGACTGGAGGCCTCGTACACATTCAAGGCATCTTATTACTTCCTTTCCAGATTCGGTGACACCTTCGACTGCACAAGCAGAGCAAACCTTGCGTGCCCGCTCTGTCTGCCATTCGTCGTCATCAGGCCTTTCCTGAAGACCGCTTGTAGGGGTCCTGAGAAGCCCGCTGCAATCTACAGAGTCACAATGTCGTAAACAGATGTAGCAGCTTCTCCCACCACAGAGATCACAATCTGCATAAGCGTCAACATACTCTCGAGTAGTCGGTCTCCGGTGGCAGATATGACATGGGCGGAGGCAGGACGCAGATGCACATAGTGTTTGCGGCTGCTGATATGGGATTGGGCATATTGTTTTAGGAGATACTGGCGGGGAGCAGGCTCCAGAAATGCAAGTGTTTTGCGACGAATCCGACAGTGGCATTTGAGAAATACCATCTGTGAACGGTGGCTTATGGTTAGCAGGTGGCTGCTGGAAAACTCGTCGTTTCCTGTGGAGACATCGCTGGCGAGTGAAGACTCCTGTGCTGTCGCCTAAACATCCTGTATTGTCTAAGCAGAATTGCGGGTTCGTATCGTGGATGGCCGATGAGGAAAGCCTGAATAATCGATGATATGAGTTAGCCACTTCCACTTGTTGCGTTCAGCGATACTGGCCGCTTCATTGATTCATTGCAGACCTGTTTGATAGAGCTGGGGAGATATCTGCCAAAACTGTTTCTCTTTTTCGCTTTCTTATGTTTTGGGTCGTGATAGAGGCATCACATTGAACGATTGGGAGGTGTGGCATGGGATCATAAACTGTCGTCGCTGTACAATATTCAGACTGATTTGTCGGCAGAAGGAAATAGAATGTCATGAAGCAAGAATGTAAAGTAGCCACAGCATTTAAACTGAAACATCAACGCATGCGAGCTATTGTAATGCACGCGAGAAAGCAGCCACCACAAGGTAAAGGGCGAGTGTGGTGTTCGATGAATGGAATAACAAGGAGACTTGAAAGCTATCTCTAATCAAAGGTGAAACATTCCTTGTGGTTCTGAGAGATCGAGGTGCGTGGCAATTGTTGCTATTCCCCACTCAAATAAATAAATAGCCTTGTAAGCAACAGTTGAACGATGCCAGTAAGAGTAGCCCTAAAGCGGACTAGAAATGGCCGTCTAATGATAATACTACTTTATTGGTTCTATTGGTAGCAAGACCAGTCCTATACATCTCAGCTGTACTCCACGGAGTACTGCACACTAGCCGTTAGGCTAGTATTATTATCTCTGACATGGTCAACTGAGAAGTGATAGTTACTTAGCTGTGTCATTAATGACTCATAATGCAATCAATTCTTTACTAGAAGGGGTCCTTCTGCGCTGTTCTTTATTTGCCTAACGAAGTAGCCTTGCGATACAGATGAGTATTTAACCAAATGATAGACAATACATGGTATTACTACCACGTCCACAGGACATGGCTGAACGGCCAAATGTCCAGCACGAGTTCATTTTGAATCCTCATGACTATAGTATATATCATTGTGTTGCGCAAGTTTTTCATAGCAGGTCTCGGTGGCGCAATTGGTAAGCATTTATCCCTAGCAGTTTCCAAACCCATAACTAGATTACTAATATTCGAAAAGGTTAGCGCGTACGACTGTTAATCGTGAGGTTGAGAGTTCGATCCTCTCCCGGGACGTATTTTTTTCTTTCAACGACCTTTGAATCCCACATACCGTTATGCCTTACACTTTTGTAAGTGCTCGCCGAGAGTTAGCCGCGAAGGCCGAGCCGGTGGAAGCAAAGGTATCCATCAATTTACTTTATACCAAGTCAAGTGCCCGGTAAGCTCTAGATATCTATGAGAGAATGTTTGAGAGATCCATGCAGGGAAGCGTAAATACAAATCAGATCGTACTCCGCAGAACGGACCCTGTCCAAAATAGCTATTTAATCTACTCTGCACAGCACATATGTTCGATGCTCGAATTGTTACCCCTGAAAGTCTATGCCTGCCCTATCATCCTGCATGAAACGAATTTGTAAGCGTTGAATAGTTGACCTCAAACTTCAAGTCGCTCACGTATAAGCGAACCAATGAATTCATTAAATAGTTTGAGACTGTTCCTCCTGTCAAATAGCCGACGTTTTCCGAGGAAAAACCTTTCATAATGCATGAAATCCAGCATATTAATCCATCTACTCAGGACAGCAAGGAGATTACAGTTTTATTTTCGGCGCTCCTTTGTTACTTGACACACAACTTCCCCTGATTGCAGGTTACAGCCAAAAACGAGGTCACGTAATAATGATCATTTCGCCAAAGCTCCTTGATTGCCACCTGATTCACTTGACGGAGTAGACGAGAGCAATCAGGCCTTCACTCCCGGCCCCCCAATACGCAGATACACAAGTAGTCAAGTTTAGATTGTGCCGCAGGTCAGCTACGTATCCTGGTGTCCATAAATGGGTCGACTTGCCCGGTTTCGATCTAGTCCAAGTGCGGAGAGTTCCGTTATTGGGATCTCTTGGCAACCCACCCTCCTTATTCTCTCTCAACCGATAGAATGTGCTGATTCCTTTGAGCCTCGTTGACTGAAGTCCTTACAGTGCCATGCCACTTGGAATCTACAGCTTGTATTGAAATTGGTCAGAAAGCGGGTACGGCTACTGATTGGCATACGCCCGCTTTGACAATTGCCCGTGCTCTATTGCGACCAGGCGACATTACTACTACTTCCCACCATGGAAACCAGCATTTCTGAGCTAGTTGAGAGACTAGGAAGTGACGAAGATGCGGTGCGCAAAATGGCAGTTTTCAAACTTCAGGGGAGCATTGGGGATCCCTCCTTTGCCGATAATTTCATCGCAGAAGGTGGACTCACTAGGTTACGCTACTTGACTCTACATGCGAGTGGTAACACCTTGGCATATAGCCTCACAAGCTTCGCCAGAATCCTAGAAGTTGACAAAGGCTGGGATCTAGTAGATCAAGATATGGTTGAAAGAGTAGGTAACATGAACAAGCTCTCCGTCTCTTCTATAACATACTCCCGCAAACCACCTTATATAGTAACATACTGATATATTGTACCGTCTTCTCTTTCCAGGTTGTTGAACTTATAGTGACACACCCATTGGTCAACATCCTAAGGGGTGCAATGTCTATATTAGTATCCATAGTGTCACATCCTTACTCGGGTAATCACTTATCACAAGATGGAAATTTTGGGTTTCGTGCATTGAAGCCCGCAATTGCCATTTACCCGCAGTTTTTGGAAATGCTTGTCAATAGACTTTCGTCTGCAGACCATGCCCTCTGTGCAAATGCACTTCAGTTGATCAATTCGCTCATGCGCGACTCTATCACGAACGACGCAGATACGGAATGGCCAAAGTTTATTCAGAAGCTACAAGATCTCGGTGTGATTAGAGCAGTCTACTCCCTCATGCAAGGTAGTGCCCTGCAGGATCACGTGCACCCATTGATCGAATTCCAGTCTCTTACCAAAGTTCTTCTGAGGAAATGGAGAGAGATATATCTGGATCTGGAGAGACCGGAGCACAGGAGAGCCTTGAAAGGGATCTATTTGGCTAGCTCACATGAGCGGGGTCAAGAGAAGGGAGTCGAGAATGGTGATGAGATGCGACAGTCTAAGAAACATAGTTCTGAGAAATGGAGACGTCTTGGTTTCGAGACGGAAAGTCCTTCGACGCAGTTTGAGGATACCGGGTTCTTGGGAATGATGGATTTGGCAGACTATGTCAGAAACCATCAAGATGAGTTCCAAAAAATGCTCCTGGAGCAGTCCACGAAGCCTCCTCAGCAGCGATGTCCCATTGCTCGTGCCTCACTGTCTGTCACCTCGATATTGTACCAGCATTTTGAGGTGGACAAATCGGAGATGGATGATTCCAAGGGCTATCTTCTACTAGAGTCTCGCTCTAACCTTGATAAGGTTTTTGAGCCTCTGCTGTTGCATTGGACCAGATTGCATGTAGCGGGGTTACATGCTTTCTTTCGTCTGTGGAAGGCTACCGGAGCGGAAGTCGAAGACTACGGAAAGATCGTTGAGCTGATCCGGATCTTAATCGAGTCTGTCGTTGGTGGGGCTCCTAGGACAAAGGATGTGCAAGAAGTGGAAGAAGAACTAGCGAACTTTGAGTATGGTCGGCTCCGCGAACTGCAAATGGAGTTGTTGGAGCTCGCGTATGAAGATGCCTGGGGCCAACACCTGCAGCAGATGCGCGAAGAATTGTATCACGAAGCACTTCAATTCGTTAAAGAACAGAGAATCCGCTGCCTGTTGCACGGTGCATGGTTCCTCAACGAGGGCCCTATTAGTTCAGATGCGGGAACCGAGCAACACTCATGGAAATACGCACAACTTTCGCACAACAGGAGATTCTTACACTTTGGTGATTTTAATGCCATTCTTGAGAGGCGCCCGGAGCTCGATACTTTACCCGAGAAGAGTAAGTTTGCTTCTTTGATGTTGTGCGTGGTCTGTTCTGTCCTTGATTTCAAGCTGACTGCGCTTTACACCTTCAGTCGACCTTTCATTGGTATCTTCAGTGGTCTCCAATGTCTCTGCTTCCTCCAAAGATCAGTCGACGGCGCCTGCAAAGGACATGCCCCATGCTGTGTCTTATACTAAGATCACCGTGCACGGATACTCGCAGCCTGTACACGAGACTGGAGATATCCACAAAAGTAATGGCCATCGCCGAACCTCGAGCAGATCAGCGCAAGGTGAATCTGCGCTGTTGAGTTTCTGTCCGCAATCCACTAGTGTCGCATCCGAATGGCTTGATGGGTTGCTTATGCTTCTCAACCAGCAGCCTATAACCGCGGAGACAAACAAACTTATAAGCTTGGTTAGTGATTACGGTCTCAAAATTCGTTTGTTGAATGTTCGCTTCGACGATGTAGCCTTCGCGGGTGAAACACCCCAAGTTCCCACGCGAGATGGCCTTGATGACAATTACTACTATGACGTCTTTGGTGGCTCATAAAAACGAGCTCCTCCTCGACACTGACACTGTTACCTGATTTTCCAAATGATTACGAGACATCCCCATATATGTGGGAGGTGTTTTGACTGACGATAATGTGGATGTATGGGACAGCAGCGCAGGGGCTACCGGCTCAGTTGATGTCATATTAGTAGTACTCTTCGGCTAGATTAGCTGCTAGAACACTGCATCATATACAGTGGAAGTAAATATATACCCTGTAGATATGGTGTATGTGGTATTTTTTCCCCTGTAATTTATTACTGTATTGCTAATCATCGTTATTTTACTATACACTCCATTTCTTATTAAAATTTATATATATATATTTATATATTTTTCACGAGATGTGTATGTACATGAGCCTTTTCTCCTTGTCCTTCTTCATAGTCTCGTGTAATTCTCGGTTTCATCTCTGCTACCTGCAAATGGAATACCCTAAGAACAACGACTTGTATCCTCCGCTCGGAAATTCCGCCGAGCTCTATGTGGTCATGAGCGGGGGGTAGTCATACAGTGCATTGATCATCTAACTGGGGTGTGAACTTCTTATATGTGGCGCTAAATAAGCGCATGCTAAATTACAAAGGACGCCGACGCGTCCGTGTCCAGAGACTCCAGAGTCCAGACACTGGCATAGGCCCACCAAGTCATACCAGATATAGGCTAATGCGGCGGGCGAGAGGCTCGTGCGGGCAGAAAGTGCAGCACTTAGGTTCTGTGTAGGCGGTAACGAGTAGAAGGAATTCGATACCGCATTGCAACATTCCACCTATATGATTCACCTTCCTTATTTATACTTAATATCAGCCTCTAGCCAGACATATCAATGTCAAATCTGAATTTTGCTCGGTGAATCATCTGCTTTCTCACATCCATCATATCAAATGGTCATGAATTACTTGGCCCATCGCGAAAAGTCAGCGGAATTAGCTAGACAGTCATTCAATCGGGAGGCGCAGGATTCAGATTAAGGCGTTGCTTACCCATTCATCTCGATTGTACGAAGCATTGCAGTCAGCTTCCAGTCTCTTCGTTAGCCCCGGACTGTTTACCTTGCAGACCGCGAATAACCAAAGAAAATGAAACGCAAGCATCCAGTGGATGCTACGACTACGAAGAATTCCCTACATAGCTTCTATGGCCCCGCAAATCTCAAACAGCAATTGCCCGCGCGAGAAATCGGTGAACGGCAAAATTCAGAATCTACAGATGGGACAGGAAGCAGCAACGAAATAATCGAAGATGATTATGATTCGTTTGATGAAATATTCACCCGCCACATCACGTTCGATACAGATACTCTGGCGGACGGTTGGGCAACTCCCTTGGACCAAGATGTTTCAACTAAAACTCCCCAACCTAGACCACGGTCTGCTGGGATGGCCAACCGGTTCCTCATTTCCACCGAGCAGCCTAAATCC
This sequence comes from Aspergillus niger, assembly GCF_000002855.4. Lineage (NCBI taxonomy): Eukaryota > Fungi > Ascomycota > Eurotiomycetes > Eurotiales > Aspergillaceae > Aspergillus > Aspergillus niger. Next base: position 1,592,439 of record NT_166520.1, read on the forward strand.
AGATCACATTCTTTACAACCCGGTCATAGAACCTTGCCATGGGCGCAGCAGTTCGCTCCATCCAGTATAGAAGAATTAGCGGTTCACCAGAAGAAGGTTTCTGATGTGAAAAGCTGGTTAATCAGTACATTTGCTAGAAGAGAGCGACAGGTAAGCTATCGGCCCTTTCCCCCCCCCCCCCACTTTGTAATTTTACCTTGCCATTCATTCTCCGTTCCATATCAGTTCAAGGAAGAGTTGTCTAGCACCATGCCTCGCTACATTGACTCTTTGCTAACGGAAGACAAGCTACTTGTCCTTCGAGGTCCTGCAGGAAGCGGTAAGACGGCTACAATTTCATTACTATCAGCTGTGTTGAATTTCGACATTCTCGAATGGAAAAACCCTTCTTCGTCAGAGTCCGCCACCAAAGCACATGTATCAATTGCTTCCCGTTTTGATGAGTTCCTGGAGCGTGGGAACGAATTCAAATGTCTTGACCTAGAAGAGGTGGCTAGCTCTCCCGGGCTTGAAGATAATAGCAAGAATGCATATGCTTCGCGACATCGCATAATTCTCATAGAAGAGTTTCCAACGCTTACAGGTTCTGCGTCTGGCCTGATTCCCTTCAGACTAGCTCTTCTGCGGTATCTTGACAGAATACCACAACAAAACATTAATCCCGAAACTGATGTGCAGCGAACCTCCCCAATTGTCTTGGTCGTGTCAGAAACGCTTCTTAACTCACGATCTTTCCCGTCAGATAGCCTAACAGCTCATCGGTTGCTAGGGCCAGTACTCTACAACCACCCGAAAACGAGCATCCTTGATTTTAATAGCATAGCCCCGACATATATGTACAAGGCTCTGCATCTCGTTCTAGAAAAGGAGGCTCGACTTTCCAAACGTGAGAGGTTTCCAGGCCCTGCCATACTTCATAATATCTCTACTATTGGGGACATTCGGAGTGCAATCTCGTCCTTAGAATTTGTTTGCATGAATTCCGGAGGGTTCAAGAAATTTCCACCCCCAAAAACCAAGAATTCGAAAGGATCTAGCATACCTCTTACGCCCCTTGAAAGGGAGACATTGGATTTAATTACACAGAGAGAAGCAAGTCTTGGGCTATTTCACGCCGTTGGCAAGATTATGTATAACAAACGTGTCGATGCAGGTTCAACTGAAGACGCCCAAGTTGTGTTGCCCCCAGACTACTTAAGCCACCATAAGCGGCCACAATCATCCCAAGTATGTGTCAACGAACTTGTGGATGAAGCCGGAACCGATAACCAAACCTTCATTAGCGCTCTTCACGAGAACTATGTTCCATCATGCAACGGTCCATCATTTACAGACTATCTGGATGGTTGCATAGGTGCGTTATCCGACAGCGATATGCTGTCTTTCGACACAAGGGGACGAAGCAAGTTCGGGCTGGCTGGTGTTAGTAGATACAACTCCGGATCGGACTCATTGCGTCAAGAAGACCTCAGTTATCAAGTTGCTACTCGAGGTATATTGTTTGCTCTTCCAAGCCCTGTGAAGAGATCTGCATGGTCCAATAACGGCTCGAACCATACAAGAAGTGCATATAAAATGCTTTTTCCGGCTTCATTGCGATTGCTTCGAGATATGGAAGAGATACAAGATCTCATAGACATATGGTCAGCTAAACTATTGGACCCATCAATATCGGGCTTCAAACCTGAGGGGGCCGCTAGCTTAAGTGACAGCCGCAGTAAACCAACTGTAGCTGTTACCATGATGTCACGCAGTGATCTCATTCTTCACCAACTGCCGTATCTGGCTTTAATAGCAGGAGACTTTGAGCAATTCCAAGGACTCCATAGGCTTACCAAGCTCAGCGGGACTAAGAATCAGAGTGATGCTAATGACTTTGAAATGCTTGACTACCAAGTTGAGTTACCATCAATCGCATCTACCGCACAGTGGAAGAGCCTTCCTACAGGAAGCTCATCGCGAACCAGTCGTCGATATCACAGCAATACTTTTGGACCCCAGCTGCCGCCGTCCCTGGAGAAGGAGAGACTTTTTCTGGCTGATGATGATATTGTAGACGACTACTAATATCATCCAATCTTGAATTGGATATAATGCTTGCAATACCCTCTTCTGCAACAATGAAATTCTAACGACTCAATAGTCTAAGCGTAGGAAGCCAAATACAGTGTAAGAGGGTGACTTTCTGGGATGCTTGCTCCCATGGGGGGAACGGGGTGTCCTGTAGATCACGGTAGATGGTTATTAATTGAATGATCAATTGATTGCTAGTGGCGGCCAGCAGCAAGTAGGTCGCCAGCATCTAGGGTTAGGCAACACAGAATATACATGGAAATACATGCTCCCAAGTCTCCCCTCGCCCTACTCCCCTCGATATTATCCTGGCATATCATGCGGGGCCATCCAATCCGCATCAAGCATACGCCTAAGGTGCTATTCCCTGAGTATCATTTACTGTCTGAAGCCAGTCTGGATCGGCTGTAGATATGTATTCTTGTGGACGTTCTTCCACAGCAAGTTTCCTTCATATACCAGGCAGAATGGCTATATCAGATACTGGACTTGTATTCTGTAAGAATCTTTGAGAGTACCTTGTTAGTTAAAGCCCTAAATTAGCCCAAGGTTTGTGTCACTAAGGTACACACTACTTAGCAGACTGTACTAGTAGGTCTAATCCCCAAAGCAGGCCTGTTGTTGCCTGCTGGTTGTCTTGATAGAGGCACTTATTAAGGCATGCCTGTACGTTGCGCGTAAAGGTAGAATATACCAAACAGAATAATCTTTTAATTATGAAGACATCTAATCAAGTTCTAATCATATTTACTCCTCTGATTACACTGGGATATCATATGGAAGAGTCTTTCTCATGTGTGTGTGTGTGTGTGTGTGTGTGTGTGTGTGTGTGTGTGTCAAAGCTTCAAGCCATGTTTGGAATATATATATATCATATATATATCTATGTAAATTATCATATAATGAAGGAGGACCCTGCTCCAAAATTCCGGGTTGTGATGAATGTACTTGTAAATAAGTAAGAAGATGTAGCGGAAATAAGGCACCTTCTCCGAAATATGCACACTATACCACTTACAGTAAGTATAAGTAATACCTACTGTTAGGTAACTAACCTAATAACACGTATAACATAATCACATTTCGACCAGAGCCCGACTCTCACGTCACTCTCGTTCCAATCGTGCCTTTCCCTTGTCCCTTTCTTTGGCCTCAATTTACTCTTTCGTCTGATACAGAACACGGCCAGCAAATGTCCGCTCGAAAATTTTCGGTTCATGACCGTAACCCCCTTTCGACACAGACAGAGAGTAAACCGAATGTTGACTACAAGCTCAAAACTACTATAACTTCAGGTAATGGGATAACCAATGTGGGTTCCGAAAAGGTTCTGAAGCGGGCAAAAAGGAATGATGAGGTTATGGGATCTACAGGTGCCACTTCTGGGCACTTAACAAGTGTATTAAGTGCTACCACTCATACAGTACTGCCTCAATGGACGAATATTATTCTAATGTCCTCCTTGATTTTTGGTGGCTGTTGCGCCAATGTGAGTATGTGCCCAGGTATGGCTAGCTTCCGCTACTAACACCGGATGGTAGGTTTTTGCACTCGAAGCAATCATCAAGTGAGTGCTTTCGCAACTCGCAAGATTTTGAACGAGACTGACTCCTGTCTAGAGACCAGCCAAGCTCTGGTATATAATCTCCATCAAGCAAGCATTGCCATCCCAGGTTTCTCTAACATCTTCGCTCAAGGTCCTCTGATAACGTTTGCGCAGTTTCTTCTAACTGCAGTCTTCACGGTTCCAGGCTTTCTCTCTGTGTCAGCGGGACCGCGTTCACTATATCTTAGTCCACGTGCCATTCCACTAAGATCATGGATAGTCTACACGGCTTTTTTCGTTACAGTCAATCTTCTCAACAACTGGGCCTTTGCATACAAGATTTCAGTCCCGTTGCACATTATTCTAAGATCCGGGGGGCCAGTAGCGTCTATGATTATCGGTTACTTGTTTAATGCTAAGAGATATTCGCGAGGGCAAATACTTGCGGTTCTATTGCTTACTTTGGGTGTGGTCACTGCTGCTTTGGCAGATGCCAAGGCTAAGGGCCAATCTATGAATGTTGAGAGCACTTCTGCAACCACGACATTGGTTGGATTCACCATCCTTGCTCTAGCGATGATACTCTCGGCTTTCCAGGGGATATATGCGGACAGGCTCTACGAAAAGTACGGCCGAGACCACTGGAAAGAAGCTCTGTTCTACTCTCACACCCTATCACTACCGCTGTTTCTACCTGCTTATGCACAACTTGCGAGCCAGTGGCGGACGCTTTTCCCCACATATCCTCTAACTTCTGGGCCTGAAGTTTTGGGCATGACTGGAATGGGTCCTCCGAGCCATGCATCATCGGCCGGTCTTGAAAGCATCAGTTCCTCGGAAGAGTCGTGCGAGGGATGGCATTTTGCGTCAATATTCCGCAGTCTATCGGGGCAGAATCCGATTTTGAAAGATACTTTTCAATTACACTCAATCTTCACGTGTGTTCCAACACGCGTAATCTACCTTTTGATTAATGCACTGACGCAGTACTTGTGCATACGAGGAGTCCACCTCCTCTCTGCAAAATCGTCTTCTTTGACTGTCACCGTTGTTCTGAATATTCGGAAGCTTGTTTCCCTCCTCCTCTCCATCTATCTGTTTGGGAATGCCCTTTCACCGGGTGTGCTCATGGGCGCGTTGTTTGTTTTCATTGGCGGCGCCTTATATGGCTTTGAGGGTGCGCGCCCCAGGGTGAAATCTGCTAAAAATGATTAAGGCAGTCATGTTTCGCTAGAATTGTCTTCCCCGTCTTTGTTACGGCTGGGAAGGTGTTCCAGACGGTAAAGATAGAAAGATGCATATATATTTATATACGTCTGCGTGTGTTGTGTGTTCGTATGTGTGTCCCGAGCGTTGCCTCGAGCTTTATGACTATGAATATATACATTAGAATGCAGATCAATGCGTAGATCTTACTTCCATTGACTTCGACGCATCGATGGCCACTAATAGGCGATGCTCAAGTCTCTTTCAATTAAACTACTTGCGCCACTACTGCTTCTCTATTGGTCCGCATGATGTTACTGTGAATTACTGCAGGTGATGATAATATGTCAAACTATAACTACAGAGATGTGTAATACCACCCGGGCCTCGGGCTTTCAGAAGCCAGCAGCTGGACCATGTCTTGGGTGATAGCGCAAGCTGATGCTCCCCAGTCTGTTCTTCACAGATAATCTTACAGAACTTCTCCGACAATCTTTGCTGCCTCCTTGTACGTATCCAGCAATCTCTCGCACTTCTCCCTCTCCGCTTTGATGCCGTCATCCTCGTAAAGGAGCTCCGCAAATAGATCTTCTTTATAAAGTTCGCTCACGAGTCTATTTTGCACGACATCCTTGCTGTGGTTGACAAGGAGATGCATGATAGCCTTAGGAACTTGATCTGCGATGGTTTCTCTGACGATGTTGAAGTAAGATGATATTAGTCGACTAATCAGCTCCGTCTCTAATAGCTCACGGTCAGAGAGGACAGCTTCGGGGTCTTCCTTCGGCTACAGTAACGGATCAGCACATATCTTTCGGGTAACCAAGGGTATGATGGTCTTACGGCAGCTCCGACATCACCAGTATATTCCATAGGGGGTGGGTACTCATCAGCTGACATGATAGGGGCACGCATATCAGTCCGGCGAGTGTTGTGACTAATGCTTGCTTCATTGACGTTGGTGTATGGACGGCTCTGACTCGACAGCTGAGGTAATGAGCTGGCAGGTTGCGCGCCGTCCTTACCGAAGAAGTAGTTGAGGAACGAGTCACGAGTGGTATTGGTTGTTCCAAAAGCTGTTTGATGAGAATTTGCATGAGCTCCATTCAAGGTTGCGGTCACGCCACCTTCTTGTCCCTTACCAAAGTGAGGGGACATGCTTCTGGTATTTCTCGTAGGTTGACTCCTGATAGGAATATTCTGCGTCTTGGAATCTGTATGCTGTTCGTCCTCATCCTCAGGGGATGCTGGCGGGTTTCCATTCACCGCTCCAAGTTCTTTCAACCGTCTCTTCTCGCGCTTTTTCCGGTCATCGGCTAACGCTGCCCGTCGTTCCTGTTCTTGCCTGTTCTGCATGACAGACGACATAGCTGCTGCTGCACCGAGGAAGTTAGGATGGTTTGTATTAATGTACGCCCTCTGTATGGAAATGAGCGATTCAACATATGCTGAGCACGGTCCCAAACGCTCACGAAGAAGATCAGACACCACCTCTATCAGTTTCGCTTGAAGCCGTGGAAAGCGAAGCAATTCCTGCGAGCCGCACGTGTGACAAATCTTTATGAGCTCCTCATACACCAGTTCAACACACCTCTGACTAGGAGCTTCTAGCATTTTTATCTGAGGCTTGACAAGCAGGTCAAAAGCGAGCTCGGGAACAAACAGGCTCGGACGTGGACCAGTCGAGTTCCGAATGGCAGTTCTAATATCAGTAACAGTTAAGTTATGTGTAGGATCAATTGTTTCGAGAGAGTTGCCGAAGACCGAGTTAAAGATATAATATATCCTTGCCCCTCCACAAAGTTCTTTGGTTGAGATTTCGGAGGACGTTCCATCAATCGAAGATATGAAAGATGAAGCGAAGCGCGTCATAAGCTGTAGAATAAGGGACCCACGATGTTCCTTCCCGCTGAACTGTTTGTTGCCGTAGCTTGCGAGTTCTTGCTGAGTTTGACCCATAAGAGTGTTAAGACGCGCTTTTATGTCAGGAAGCCGATCCCGGATATGAGACATTAGGGTGGTATTCAGGGTTTTCGCAAGAAACTGAGTACCGCAACGGTTCGCCATATTCCGATAGGCTGGGTGGTGTCGGAAGAAATCGACTTCAGCATGCAATGCGTCGGACAATGACTTCCCAGACTGAATGTCTTGCTGTGATCGATTAACAACTCCAATGAAACCGAGCTTCAGAGGATAGACCCGGCCAGAAAGGATATCCATGGCGTTCGTGCCATGATCCATGAGGTCCAGTTTCGTCAAAACCCCAATCGTCCTTCGACCCATGGCATCCACTTGACGAGCAAGTTTCAAAGCTTCAGAGTTCACAAGATCAACATTAGCAGGCGAAACGGCTAAGATGATACTGTTCGGCTTCGCTATGTATTCGAGTATTAAAGCCCGTGTCTGCTTTTCAATATCGGACGGTTGGTCCCCGATAGGCACTTTCGTCAACCCCGGCAAGTCAACCATGGTAAGATTGAGTACGTGTGGGGAAAAAATCTTGAGATTGATGGGCTGCCTGTTAATTCCTTTGTTGCTTCCAGCTATCCTTGCGGTCTCAGCTTCAATCTCCTGCTTGACCAAGGCAAAATCATCGAATTTGCGGCCAGGGAGATGATGAAATTCTGCCCACTCATACTGTCCCGCCACACTTGCTGCTGTATGAGGTATATGAACCTCATCACTTTCAGGCTTGTCGTGCCGTTCGCTGGGAATATTTATGAGTTGGAGGATCAATGGGCGCCTTGTGACTATACCACTACCTCGTGGTAAGAAGTCTCTACCAACAATGTTCTCAAGTACGGATGATTTGCCGGACGACTGAGAGCCCACAACAACCTGCACAGATGGTTAGCACCGTAGCATTGGTGGCACCGGGCCGGGTGAACATTGAAGGGACTTACAATCTGCGGCAAGTCAAGGGAGTCATTTCCGATCGTATTAAAGACAAGATCTTGAAGCTTGTTCACAGTTACAAGCAAATCTTCGCTAAGAGCTGTCATCTTTATAATAGTGCCCAACGACACTGGCCCCAATGTCTTTATCACGCGTGGATGATTTTCTTGCCAATAGTGGGAAAAAAAATAACTGAGAAGTACAGAATCATGTTAGGTAATGAATGCTCACAATGGCCCTGCCAACGGTCACAGCAAATGGGGCTAACCTTTCTTCAGTACTTCAAATATCAAAGAAGAAATAACGATGTATGCAATTCGGGCAGCGCCCTTTATCCTTTATTGGAGTACCTTCAATGGTTACCTCCTCCGGACTTCATGCGTAGTAGTAGAGTTAGACCGCAATGTCATGTGATTATTACTAATAAAAATGTGGCGCCGCTTTCCAACCCTCCAATTCGTTCGTGTTAATAGACTGTCCGTCGGCTTTCCAGGCATCTATCTACAAAGTGCTACGTACTCTATGCACCCAGGTAATTGTGAACTTCAGCCACTTCCTGCTTCGATGAAGTTTGCTTAGACCAACAACATCCATCTTCTCGACTCTAGCAATATTCAGACTCCGCTAAATTAGCAGTACAAGGCTGGAAACTATACAACATGCATTGATAACAAGTGCATATTAAGTACATTTACAAAGCAACAAAGGCAGGAAACAAGCCCACAACAACCTGCCAAGGCAAGTCACACACATTCGCAGGCATACTTCTGCTCTTCTCCCCTCAACAGTGGATGTCTTAATGGTCAACTCGTCCAACGTACCGTACTGGGCTGTCGCACACAGCGAGTTGTATAAAGAAGCAGGCAAGGAGTGCACTGCTTATTTCGCAAGTTGCACATAGTTGGCTGGGAAGAGCCCCATTTTACCAAGGTACTCACCAAACCACCAATCATCATCGGGGAATTCCTGGAGAGCATAGGCAATGGCCCAGATGGTCAGCTATCAATAATTGGAGGCTTCCCCACATGCTGGGAAGAGGAAGGAAAGGGGCACCGAGAATTATTGGCTTGAATATTCACGACTTACAATGTTCGTTATTTCAGCGCCCTCTGGAAAGCTGAGTTCGTTATCTTCAGCGGCTTCATAATCATACAGCGCTGTCGCAGTAGACTCATTAATTGGAGCCGGAGCCGGAGCCGGAGATTCAGTGACTTTCGCGACAGGCACTGAAGAGACCGTTTCAACCGTATCCTCGCCCCGCTCTGAAGCCGCCCGGGTCTGTTCGTCATCTGCAACTACCTCCACATAATTGCTGGGGAAAAGACCTCTATCTCCCTGGGCGTTCGACCCTAACCACCAGTCCTGATCGACCATTTCAATATTAGTAACGTACTCGCCTTCCTTCAGTTCGATCTCGTTGTCTTCCGCTTTTTCGTAATCATACTGCACGAGAGCTTTGATCCCGTTTTCTTGAACTTCATCACCAACAGTAGCTTGGGCTGTGGCCCGTCCAATGTCGTGCACGTCCTCCTCCAGCTCGTCGTCTTTCGGCACTGCCTCTTGTAGACTTCCAATGGGTATTACAGGTGGTGAGTGTTGCTCGTCGTGGACATCAGTAAGCCCTTTACCCACAGGTAGGGCAACACGTATTGGGGAAGTTTCGCGCTCCGGGCTTGGTGGGGTTGGAGATCGAGGCTGTTGCGGTGGGGTAGGGAGCTCTTGATGAGTTACGGACTCTTGAGGGGTCTCCGAGTCCTGAGAATCGACCTGCAGGCCAGGTAAAGGAATGGAATGGCTGCTATTCATGGCACTGTCTCGTACCAGAGGGGAGTCTGGCGAAGGGCCCTGAGAGAATTGGTCCCTGATAGCACTGACGCTTGGTTGGAGAGTTTGGGCATCGGTTTGGGCCGACTCAGTAGGTGTAGAATCTGATGCCTGGTACGGCTGCGGAACGTCATTATCGAGTGACTTGCCGGTGTTTGTGGTCTGAACCGGGGCCCAAGTTTTGCCGCTATAGGAACTCTTCCATTCCCCCTTTCCACTTTCCTGGTTGATAGAAGTAGCGCCATCAGACGGTGGCGGGACCGACACAGCGTCTTGTCCACGCTCTTTAGCTTTCCTCTCTGCCCAGAGTTGTGCCGGCGTCTTTCCACCCTCATCGGCAAACGTACGGCTTGCACTGCCAATCTGTGCGGTAGAAGAGCCCGGCTTCGTAGAAGGGACAACAGGCAGAGGCGGTTTTGTGCCCACGAACGTTGAATTAATACCGAACTTGTTCGCCACTTTCGGCTTCGGTAAGCTTCTCAAACGCTCGGAACTGCTGGGCGGCGCTGCATGATCAGCCAGCTCATGAGGCCCGCGCTCATTGTCAGCTACAGAAACGGTTGGTTTCTGTACCTTGGAGCGGATTGCAGCGATGTCGACTTTTCCGACAGGCTCATATGCACCCCTCACAGGCTCTGGCTTATCATCACTTATGTTGCCTGCTTCACGTGCCTGCTTCCGGATTGCGGCAATATCTACCTTCCCAACAGGCTGATAACCGCCTTTGACAATATCGCCACGATCCTCAGGACGGTGCCCATCACCTACATTGGTGGCATCCTTTGACTCTGACCTCAGTTTCTGGATATCAACCTTCGTCGGCTTATAGGCTGGTTGGACCTTTTCAAGCTCGGTCCTGGTAATGGGTGGCGCATCAGCGCCCCAGCCATCATTGTCATCATGGCTCCGGACTAGCCGCTGTGGGCCCGATACCTCTGCTCCCAAATCAATGCCAGCAGTGCGGCTAGGGGTGAAAACAGGCTTCGTGGATACCGGCGGCTTGGGTGTCAAGGATGGTTGTTGGGCTGTACCTGGAGTGTACTTTGCACCAGATGCATCGCCAACTTTCTGTATGATTCCCTCGGCGGTTAGGTCTCCCTCCGAGCGAGCAGTTATCTGTACGTGATATCCCTGATAGATCTTTGGGTCAGACGATGACTAAAAACCCTGGAGCAAGTGTGAACTAACATGCAAGAACTTCGAAACGGCAGACAAGTGGCTGGTAAAATATCCTTTTGTCCGTTCAGGGACACCTTCGCCGCACCAGGCAATTAGAACATTCTTGGGAAGACCCGAATTCGGATCTACAACCTTGACATAAGCGAACTGTATTTTCCCTTCTGAAAATTCATCAATAAGATCCGCCAATTCTCCGGCTTGTTGCATGTAGTCAGTTAAGAGTTTCATTTAGCTGGGAAAGGAGACTCACCTCCGGTATCTTGAACTTTCAAGACACTTTCTTTGTTGGAACTCTCTTTCTGGAAAGCATTGACTAGTGGTGTAGAAACGGAGAAGATCGCCCATTGTCCATAGGTAGGAGAACTTGTGTCAGAACCCGCAAGAGAGGAGTTCACGACATTTTGATAGCTCTTTGATATCGAAGGTCCATTTGCTGATAAGTTCAGGGTCGCCATATCTACCAGCGGTTCACCACAAAAGTTTCGAATGTCTGTGTAATAACCTAACACAATTGTCCCTTGTCAGACGTGGCTAAAGGGTCACTAGGAACGCTCCAAACCTGTATGATACTAGCGTGATTGAATTGTGATACCTTTATCAACTAAAAATGATTTGTATGTATGGAAGAACACCGGGTGATAGTAGCGTAAATAGGAGTAGTTGTGTCTGCCTAGGGGTCATGTCTAGACTAGCAGGATACGTCACTCTCTACGGAGCATGGGGGGGTGACCGGAATCCGGAACAATAGTCGGGTGAGGCGGTGCATTCCCCTTTCGGTATTAGTACGAATAAGGTACCCAGGCACCCGGATAACTTTCCTACCGTGCCGAATGCCACAGAGAATGCTTTTGCACGTAAGTATTCGGATAGTTACTGTAAATCTGGCTTAAGATCGGGCTCAATGGAGTTTTAGAGAACATAGGGGGATACTGGATAGTTCTGGCTGCAGATGATATCCAACAGTAAAGACTGTAAGAATTGGGGCGCGGGGTGGCAGAGGGGGGAAATATGTCTACATATAATGCGCATGCCAGGGATCACTTGAGATACCACTGATCTACTCCGCACGTCATATGAAAACGCATTGAAGGTGCAAAGCTGTGGTGCACCTACTATACACCCCGAGCCACAAATTAAAGGTCGGGGTTGGTTTCAGCAAAGTCCTGATCTGAGCGTTACCTCGAAAGCTCGGCTTTTTATATAGTGTTAGCAGTTAGCACTTTACAAATGTTCCTTTATGTTCTAACCAGGTACTGGAGAGCTGGCTTCCTTTTCTGCAGCCAATTGGCTGGCACGAATAAGCCTTGCATGACAACCCACAGTACTTATTATATATATCTATATGTACACTTTACTTGCCTTGGTCCCTTTAACAGCATAACAATGTTGTCATGGTAATTTACATTGTATACTTAGACTTACCAGTCAGCATTGATAGATAGATCAGAAGTTTTCGATTGCTTCCAGAATGACGTTACGTGTAAGAGGACGTACCAAATACTGTGTTCCCTGGAAGTCGAACTAGTAGTAGCTTTGTCAAAGTAACTAATCACATCATAGTGAAGTTAATTTAACTAGTTAGTTAACGAGTACATTTAGTAAGTGCGATCATGTGACAAGTTTTAGGGCCAGCGCGTAGTGTGCAAGAAACGCCGAGTAACGAGGCAGGTACTACCTAAGGTATTAGATACAAATGCTAGTATGATTATTTATCAATTAAAACATTTGGCTCCCGAAAATCCTATTCTGTCTTACCAGCTGTACATATTGGAATGAGAAATGTCTGATACAACCAATACATCTTGGACCCCGGCAGGCGCAATAGCAGCAGCGGGTATTACCTTGAATTACATAAACTTACGTTTACGATCAGCGGTGAAGCTCCAGTTTGCTCATACTAAATTTCCTCCAGCAGTTTGGACCTAATCAGTGTCACAATATTGTACGGAAGCACCTGTTCGTGTAAACTGCCGTGGCAGTTGTCAAGGGATGACCTCTTCACATTCAGGTCATGCTCCCAAGCTGGATGCCAATGCCAGCGCATTTCAAAGTCCATCGGAAAATGATGTTGTTCTACAAAGTAACAGTAATGTCGACGGCCCATTACTTGTTCCTGGTGACGAAGGGATAGAAGCGGTTGAACCGAACAACTGCGACTTTGATTCAGCAGAAACAGATTCCGGAAGTATTCTACCAAGGGATATACAATTGAAGACACCCACTTACGATTATGCATTTGAAAAGTCAATGAGCCACGCTGAAGCAAAGCTCTTTTACCAGCATCACCAAATCGCATCTCGGAATCTTGATGGGGATCATCACAACGAAGCATCAGCTATGGCAACTTTAGCAGGCGACTCTGATCCTAGAGACATGGCAGGGTCACCTCCAACTATCAAAGTCACTACTGTTTCGCCGACCAACAAACCAGATATGACTTCCCCAAATGGCAAACATGCCACAAACTATTCTGCGTCTCGACAACACCCCGAGCCACATGATGTGCAAAAGGATGAAACGTCTTTGTCACGTTCGCTTAATGCAGAGAATACTAGCGACTCCTCGGGGGCAGTTCAGGGTATGATGAACATCTCGGCAGATAGCAGCGCGGTCACTTCTGAGTTGAATGTTATCTGTCGCAAGATGAAAAATTTGCTTGACCGCCGGACAAAGTATATACAACTATCTCTGCAGGGGCCTGAGGATAACCCGAAAGATCATCCCGACTGGGAGATATACCCCCCTCCCCCGGAACCAGCCTGGGATAACGAGGGGGACATTGGTAGAAGTACCGATAGCTCCCGTATCGATCAAAAAAGGCGGAAAATGGGCCAAGATGTTGGGGAAGATTTTGACATGGCCCATTGCTTGCCGCTTCCTAGAGAGTCCCGCTGGGTATACAGACTGGATGAAAATAGTGTATATCAAGTCTATGAAAACGATGCAGCGGCTGATCTACGGCAGCCTGTGGTCAAGATCCCATCCTTGCGGGATTTTTATATGGACCTTGATGCGGTAACGGACGTGTCAACAGATGGCCCAGCTAAAAGCTTTGCGTTCAAGCGGCTTTCCTACTTGGAAGGGAAGTTTCAGCTATATGCTCTCCTAAACGAATACCAAGAGATTGCCGACAGCAAGAAAGTACCCCATAGAGATTTTTACAATGTCCGAAAAGTCGACACACATGTTCATCACTCTGCGTGTATGAATCAGAAACATCTTCTTCGCTTCATCAAGAGCAAGATGAAGAAATCCCCCGATGAAGTAGTATTGTTTCGCGACGGCAAGCATCTGACACTAAGAGAAGTCTTTGAGAGTATCAATCTGACGGCTTATGACTTGAGTATCGATACTCTTGATATGCATGTATGTCTCAAAGCATTACCTTAAACCGTTCTGCTACTAAGTGTGGTACAGGCACACACCGATTCCTTCCACCGTTTTGACAAGTTCAATCTCAAGTACAACCCTGTGGGTGAATCGAGGTTGCGTGAAATATTCCTGAAGACGGACAATTTCATTAAAGGACGCTACCTGGCCGAGATAACCAAGGAAGTAATTTCTGACTTGGAATCAAGCAAATACCAAATGGTGGAATGGCGCATCTCCATATATGGAAGATCCATCCAAGAGTGGGACAAGCTTGCAGCCTGGGTCGTTGATAATAAGCTCTTTTCTCCTAATGTCCGTTGGCTGATCCAGGTACCTCGACTTTATGATGTGTACAAGTCGAGCGGCATGATGGAGAATTTCGAGCAGGTGATCACAAACGTTTTCCAGCCATTATTCGAAGTGACGAAGGATCCAAATAGCCACCCAAAGCTCCATATCTTTTTGCAACGTGTGGTTGGATTTGACAGTGTTGATGACGAGAGCAAAGCGGAGCGGCGACTATACAGGAAATATCCAATTCCAAGGGAATGGAATACAAAGCAAAATCCTCCGTACAGCTATTGGATATATTTCATGTTTGCCAACATCGCATCTCTCAATACTTGGCGCAAGCAACGCGGTTTTAACACATTCGTCTTGAGGCCACACTGTGGCGAGGCTGGGGATCCCGATCATCTTGCAGTGGGATTCCTGTGCTGCCATAGTATCAGTCATGGAATCCTTCTGAGAAAGGTACCCCTGCTGCAGTACCTATATTATCTCGACCAGATAGGCATTGCTATGTCACCCCTCAGTAACAATGCGCTGTTTCTAACCTATGACAAGAACCCCTGTGCTAACTTTTTCAAGAGAGGCCTCAACGTTTCCTTGTCTACTGATGATCCCTTGCAGTTTGCTTTTACCAAAGAGCCTCTTATTGAGGAATATTCAGTTGCTGCGCAGATATACAAGTTTAGTGCGGTAGATATGTGTGAGCTTGCAAAGCATTCAGTCGAACAGAGCGGATTCGAGACATCTTTGAAGAAGAGATGGTTAGGCAACAACTGCTGCCTACAGGGAGTTGCAGGAAACAATGTTGCCAAAAGCAATGTCCCTGACATTCGTGAACAATTTAGACATGAAACTTTGATTGGTGAATTGACACTGTAGGTTTCAATCCCTTGGAATGCGCCGAAAGATGCCGTGTTATTAAACAGAATGGAGGATATAAGCTAACTCTAGGTTCCTTAGAATCGAGCGGCATGCAAATACGGGGGACGATACAACAGCTCGGTTGAAAGGTTCCACTGTTGCCGCTATCAATCACTTGGGATCCTCGGGGCCACTGCTTCCTCAAGTACCAGGTGATTCGAGTTCAGGTATGCTTTTACATATCTAAGTATCGAGTGATCTGGCCCTTATGCTGTCATAGTCTCATTGGAATGTACCGATGACTCTTCAACTTCTCAATACCAAAGAGCAAGTGTAGGAGAGGACTGCATGGTTCCGCAGCCTGCGAGCCCAAACGTCAGAAAAAGTGCATCTGTTGGGGGCTTTACAGCACAAGAGCCTGAAACAAGCATTCTCAGTGCTCCTGGGGAGTTCAGCACATCCTTTAGCAGTACTAGCACTACTGGCAAATTTGCACTCAACGCGGACCGTATGCCAGAACAGAAGATCTTCCCAGGCATTGTGCATGAAAGAGCTCACCGGAGTAACATGCCATTTGAGGGCATAAATACGGATGACGGAGAGGATTTATTGCTAGAATGAGACTACAGGTGACGTCATAATTTCAATGTGGGCAGCAGATTTGAGGCAGTATCTAGTCTAGATATCACCAATGCCAATCATGTATCAGCCGTGGTTTCATTGCTCCTGATCCTGCAAAACGAATATGAGACATACCTAGGACCACAGTAACTTCCATGCACAGATCTTGCATCTTGATTTCATACACAACTGGCTATATGCCATGATTTAGGACACTCCGTTTCATTCATAATATAGCTGTATCAGATGGCCCAGCTGCCCTTTCGTTCACAGACTCCCCATGTTCCATGAATACCGTCGTCAGCCACCTTGGGCCGTTTCCTAGCCCACTCTTGTATATATAAGCGCAGTGCGATCCACCGCATACATAGGCCTTTCTCTACCTTCCGATCCGTCGGACCCCCATCCATAACACTGACGTAACCCTTCGCATCTGTCTTTAAGTCATCACGTCTCAGATCTGCTACAGAGATTCCAGAAATGATACTGAGTTCATGATCATAGTAGCGAGCAACAGAGGGATAGCCCAGGGACAGATAATTGTAGATCTGAGTCACAAAGCTATCGGTCAACTCGTGGTCAAGGTCCTCTTCGCTAGCATGTTGTCTCGTGTGGCTCGAGTCCAAGCTTTCAGCATCCCTTGAGACATCTGATGACGACTGTTTCTCACAACCTGTCAAGGTTTCGGTTGAGCATTGAGTGTGTCCACCGGCATTGCCGCTTGAACGCGGGCTCGTTGAGTGCGAATCTCCCAACCGAGAAAGGCACTTGTTGGATTTACAAGTTCCCATCCAAAGACCGCCACCATCACAGTCATCGAAAAGGTGGCGGTTTGCATACCAAAGCCCAGCATTGTGATACCGTTTGTCTTGGGTGATGTAATGTTCAACGTTGCTGCTCTCACATATTGTTGTTTCGGGGGAAACACTATGTGGGAATACAAGATCTTCTCCAAGCATGGGCGGACTTATGCCTGGCCTTGTTTGTCTCAAACCAAACCCACCAGCCCAGATTCCACGAGTCTCGCTAGCTCCGTCAAAAGGTCGCCTATCAGGGGGTGAGAAATGCAATCCCTTTGTTCCAGCCATAGCACGATCACACATCTCGGCCTCCTCCTTATGCCTGCGCAAGTACTCAAGTTCCCATGGCAGATCTGCGGACGAGGCCCGTCGATGTATGCCAGATGTAAATATTTTTGTGCGGACTTGTAGCTCATCATCCTTCGGAGAGTCATCATCCTCTCTGTCAACTGCAAAATGATCCACGGGCTGATAGACTTGTTCGTTGGGGAAAGCCGCGAGGGCCTGCTCCTTGAGTTGATTTTCTGCTGAATGGGCTGCTAGAGCTAGCACATACTCCGGTAATTGACTTGCATGGCGCTCATGTAGATGAGCATTCTGTTTCACAGAAGGTCCATGATTAACAGCAGAGGGTGATGCTGGCCCTGGTGAAGCTTCGGAATCATCGGAAACCTCGCTACAACTCGACGGAATCGCTGGAAGATC
>NT_166539.1:0-94471 GCF_000002855.4 Aspergillus niger
GATCCTCGGAAGACAAAGAAAGATGGAGGCGGAAAACGAAACTGGTTAGTTTACTAAACTTTGGCATCTCCATCGTGGCCCATGGAAATACCCAGTGACCCTCCTCCAGGGGCCGCTCTGGCGATGAAGTGCACGACTATGGCTACAATTTTACGAACACACGACGCCACTCAAACAGTAGCGCTCAGGGCATTGCGGACTTCAAGACAAAGTTCGAGGCCGTTGAACCAGAGCCAGTTTTTGAAGAAAACGTGCATGGGCCCGATGCCCTTCCTCCGGATGACGACATGGTAAGAAAACTTGATAGCATCAACAGCGATAACACCGAAGGTAGTGAAGTCATTTGGAACAAGCCATAGCTATATCGGGTGAGGTAGCCAGGGATCAAGATGAGATTTGTTCAAGAGTGACTTCACTGAAACAGGGTAAACCAGCAAGAGCTATGTATGAAAGGTGACGTCCATCTATAGGTTATCTATGACCTGTGCTAGGAAATCCAACGAGATAGTAGTTTGACTGCGCTGTGCGATCGAGGTGCCTTGCTCGAACAGAACAAACCCTTAAATATGCAGAAGCAGATGCTGCAGCCTCGCCTAAAATACTGGGGGCTTAATATCAGACAATTGCATTGCTAGAAGATACTGAGAACATGTCAAGCGCCAGAAAAGTATTACTAAGGAAGTATAGAGGGGCGGAGTGGAAGAAGGGCATGCCTGCAACCATTTAGTCCATTTCTAGCGTAAACGCACTAGCAAAGAACTCGAATATTGTTGAGAGTTGTTCTAGAACCCTAGAGCCAACTCAGCTGTGCCTTATCGGTTGATAAATCGTGTTGCGTTTCATTATGCGCAGTGCCATTCTTATCATCGTCGGCAGAAAGCCCAGAAGGCCCTTGACGCGTGGCCTTGGCTGAGTCAAAAAGGTTCTTGAACCAAAAATCAAGCTTTCCTTTTTCGATCTGCTGAAGTAAGATTTCGTTCTCCCTGGCAAGATCACGAGAGATGCGGGCACGCCGCTCAGGTGGAAAACGCGTTGTAATAAGATCAGCGTCAGACTCGCTTAGCAACACGTCGTGTGGACCGTTAGGGACGTATATAGAAGGGTAGTTAGAGTCTTCATCAAGGCCTGTAAAGAGTTAGTAAGATGCTCATAAACATTCTGTACTAGTCGACTTCATACCGTCCCTGAGGCACCAACAAAGGGTACGTGAGAGTGTGGTAGCATAGAGGAAACTTTCGGTGTCCATTCCCAATCCCTCAGCTGCCTCTTCCATTCTTTCCCAATTGTTATCTATCATGCATCTTCTCCATACTAATTTCTGCAGTGCTGCATGGTATTGTGGATCTCGCTGATCGTAAGAGAGTCGGATAATCCTCAAAGCTAGGTAAAATTGTTTCCCCACGATTTCATCCTGACCTTGCTCAGAGGCCTGGGATAGGTATATGTGCGTTAGCAGGTCGACTAATTCATCCGAATCGAGGACTTGTCGAGTGACAATCTTAGCCAGAGCCTCGCTAAATATCTCGTGCAAGGAAGGCCTATCCGCGGCTGCTGGGTTGCGAAATTGTTCGATCGCGATATCAATCTCCGCTTTCTGATCAATTGCACTGTGTAACGCGGGCGAGACATAGGCGAAAATGACTTCTTGAACAGCATCAACCTCCGCAAGATCTTCCAAACGTCTGACGTTCCTGCGAACGACTAGACTATCTGGCATTCGAGACTCCTCCCAGACAGCAAGATTCGCAAGCTTTGCTAGAGACAACTCAACACGATGACTCCATATATCTGATTCATGCTTCGTGGCAAGCTTCTCCAAGGACCGAGCAGCGCCCTCATAGTCATTCTCGCCGATCACATCATTGATCCAGCCCAGCCGCAGATAAGCCGGATGTTTCCGCAAGAACCGAGTGACGAAGGGCTGAAACTTTTTCATCGCAAAAAGTATCCCAGATTGACCCATGGAGATCTGTCGGGAGAAGAAGGAATCGGCCCATGATTCCCCGAATTTTTCGAAGTAAAAGGAGATTTTTTGACTGAGTCGCTCAGATGCATTCTCGTCGGCACCTGCATTTTTGTTTGGCGAATCTTGATGCGTCACAAGGCTCTTGGTTTGGTCCTGAAGCTCGATTATGAGTTCCACGAGCGCTCCCATGTCTCGGAACTGTTCGGCAAGCATAATGGCATCGTCTAGGTGTCCTATTCCGGCCAACTTGAATAGCTGCCATTTCCGTTGCTTGATGTGAGCTTGTTTAGTCGCAATGCTTTCGTCGATAAGTTTCTGATTCTCTTGGGCCGAAAGCCACCGGACTCGTTCACAGTGCATGAGCCCCAGAATCTGAAGCTGCCTGGAACTATTTCTGGCGATCCTTCTCACTGTTTGAGTTTCAGGTAGCTCAACACCAATCGTTGTTTTCTGGATCCAAGCCCTGCAGCTATCAAGCTCCAGATCCAGCAGATGTCCAAATTCAATGTAACAATAGCGCTGAGAAGTCCAAAACTCCGAAAGACCAGTGTAGTCACCCGTCAATATGCCGTTCTCCAGATAACCATCGCCAATACCGTACCGGCTTGAATTCTCGTCTCGATAACGAAACGCTGTCTCCAGAACTGCTAATGACAAGTCACTAGCTTCGAGTAGCTGCTCTGACATCCGTCGTCCTGGTTTTGAAGAGCTCCCCTTTTGAGGCTTGATGGCGTGAAAGACCCACGGCACGATATGTTCCATCTGAAAAGTATCATACAGAAACCAATGGCGCACTGGGTCGCACTCACCGGTCTGCTCTTCTATCTTCGTTTTGAACTTCTCGCTCATTAACCCAATTATGTGCGCCAGCAGTGTTGAATTTTTGCTCGCGCATTTCCTGGCTTCGTCTTCCAACTTCCACATGGCTCTTTGAGCAGCCAGTTTCTCCGCACTCCAAAGTAACTGCCACCAGACTTCCCGGCGGATAGTCTCATTCTGCTGTGTCAACAAGAGGGCGAGGTCGTCGAGTGCTTTCGCTCGCAGTTTCAAATTCTGATCCACGGAAATCCCAGTCGATGGAATGAAATCCGATGCAGACCGCATTAATTCCTGGCATATTTCCAATGCAGCATCCTCCGTCTCATTGATTGGAAATCCTATTCCATCATTACCTGTAAGATTCAGTGGGTTTTTTGTCATTGTGCCATAGAATATAGCCTGTTCAATTTTATGCTTCGCAGTGATACGGCCATCATCAACGTTGCTCTTTGTTCTTTCACTCGGAAAAGCTGCGATACGAATGATTCCAAAATCTCGAACCATCAGTAGACATGCGGCCAACGAGCCTTCACCATTCTGGTTTTCATATCCGCTTCCTAAAATTTCGTAACTCTCTCCAGAACGTAAAGGAATAATATCCTTGAACGCTCGCTCTTGCTGAGTTATGGGAACCGTTTCCTGAGCAATAGTAAGATGTTCCGGAATGGCCAACGATAGCAACACAATCGACTGCCCAACCACAATGAAAGCGGTATGTCCGGGACTTGGTACAAACAGCCTTACTCGCGGAAGGTCGAGGTGAGTACGTAGTCCATGAAAATCTATCGTATTAGTAGATAAGATTTGGACATCGTCTGAAAATCGCATTTGGACGACAAACATGTCCCGAACGATGCCGGGGGCGGATTGTGAGACAGAAACCACAACCGCTGTTACCAGCGAGGAATGGGGCCCATCACGAGGATTAGTGCTTTTGCAGTCGGCCAAGACAAAATCTAAGACCTTCAACCTATAATCGTCGGCTTGACCCACGATGAGAGGTCCGAGTGCTTCACTCAAGAGATCATATACATCAAACTGATGCTTGAGGATGCTCCCGTTGTTCCAGTGGGTATCCCAAATTTCGAAGAGACCTAGAGACGTAGCTATTACAACATCTCGTTGCCCACGCTGATGGGATTCGCCCGCTCGAACTGTAGCGATGTCTTTTCTGTAAAAGCCACCTCCAAGAGCATTTCTCAAGCTTCCAAATAATCCGGGTCTACCGCCACCTGCCGGGCTTCTCAGGAAAGAAACAGTAACTGCTGGTTTTCCTTGACTATCTCTGGTGGTTATATGAGCAACCCTTCCAGTAGAAAATAAAACAACGACACCAGAAGGCTCGCTATTTATCACGTCTGTAGCATGCTCGCCTGAGAGTAAGCCAGGGACACAGCCTTGGATGCCAGAATGCTTCTGTCTGGAGAAAGCTAAGGTTGCAGCGCTTGATATGGTTTCCCAGTATATTATTTTTCCGGTATATGGCATGACCACCATCAACCCCGGAACCCCGCCTGCAACGGTAGACAATAGCAACCCAAGGGGGGCAGTGTTACCGGGCTCTTTGCAGGACTCGGGTATTGTGAGTGTGAAAACATCTGCAGGAGAAGGCGATGGAGCTGTGTTCGAATATGCCCAGACAATAGCATGCGATTTGGTTAAAGCCAAAGCATATCCATGACTGGTTCCAAACGAACCTCTAAAAGGCCCTGCACGTCTGTGTTATTGTAGTCGTAACAGCGAAGGGGTCAGCAGTACTCGCCTGTTTGTAAACCAAGCACCTGGTCTGGCAGAGTGGGTAGCTGGGTGACGGTGTAGAACTCCGTTTTTGACTATGCATAAACCTATGTCAGATGGCTGATCCAAGGAACTTGTAGACAGGATAGAGACCGAGAACCACTTACGAGCACCACTGTTCCTTCGGCTTCATCTTCGCGCTTCTCGGATCTTTTGACAGCTCTTATAGGAATGTTCCTGTGGATGTGAGCAGTTTCTGAAATTGCGACACCTTCGTTAGATAAAGTTGACTGCTGGCGTTCCTGGAATTCGAGCTTGGCATGATTGTTGTTCAAAATTTGAGAGGCTGGCACCAAGTCGTTTTGACGGAGATTAGATCTTTGTCTTTTCGCACTAGGAGGTTTTGGTGATTCGTCTGAGTTCGTACGCTGACGCCTCCGGGGGTTGCGCTGAGAAGCTGCGGATGAGAGCGCCTTAGGTACAAACATTTTTTAGGATCAGACTCGAGCTAAATGTGTACTAAGGAGACCCTGTGTAGCTTTCTGGGCCCAGAAGCGCGCATCTGAAATGTAGCCGTAACACGCTCCTTTCGTGATGGAGAATGATATAAATCTTTATATGTAAACAATATATTATTTAAATAGCCATAATGATAGGTAGGCATGGAGGTTTAATTCACTCCGAAGGCGGTCAGCAGGTCGGATAGGAATCCAGACTCCCATAGATACCTGCAGAGTTAGTTCTACTAAACAGAATGGCACTTACTCTACTTAGTAATGTAAACATGCTTCAGTCCCTGTTCATACTTGTTGAATAGTCTATCGGTTTAGTACTCGATATCATAGAGCAGATTGTGATTCCACGTAAACATTCTCCTTCTTTTACATCGTCTTTACGCTCTGAAACTTGTGCTATCGGGCACTAGTCCAGTAATACATAGTTAGAGGATACATACCCATATATCTCCTCCGTATACCATCATCCAACAGCCCCGGAATCTTGGGGGTTAATACAGAATCCGCCCACCACCAACACCACCTATGGCTGTTGGTACTCCATATCACGTGATTCACAAGATTCCATTTCGTGTCACGGCTATTGTTGCTGCACTTACAGTTGAAAGCAGCGTGGATTTATTTGTAAGAACCATTATTGTTTGCCGATGGCATCTGAAGGCTATGTTCTGCGATAACAGTAAGGGCATTTATCTTCCTAAGGCCTACAAAAAATGCTTGCGTTATCATCAAAATCAAGACTATCTTTGGGCATAAAAGCAACCCGATACCATGTTCATTGTCGTACCCAGCTAAAACCTAGTTTCCAACGAAATTATGCCAACCTCAACCCCGCAGAGA
Organism: Aspergillus niger; assembly: GCF_000002855.4. Lineage (NCBI taxonomy): Eukaryota > Fungi > Ascomycota > Eurotiomycetes > Eurotiales > Aspergillaceae > Aspergillus > Aspergillus niger. The sequence continues at coordinate 5,878 of NT_166539.1, forward strand.
CGGCCTTGCGCACAGCTCTCTTCTTTCCTGGTTTGCATACCCTGTATCTCGAACTCGCCTTTGTTCTGACGCCTTCACCGTGCAGGTCATGGTGTACAGCGTGTGGGGATGGCAAGCTCTTGGGTTGAGAAGTTCCCCAAAATATCCAACAGATTCCTAGACGAAATGGATTCGATCTTGGGGTTCAAATTGTCTCATACCATTTCAGAAGGACCAAATTCGGAGCTCGATAAGACCGAAAATTGTCAGCCGGCTATAATGGCAACCTCAATACTAATTCTTCGAATACTTGAAGAGGAGTTCGGCTTCATGACAAGCTCACGAGTGAGTGTTACGCTCGGACATAGTTTGGGCGAGTTCTCGGCACTTGTTGCTGGAGGTTACCTCGCTTTTAGCGATGCACTGAAGTTGGTGAGACGGCGTGCAGAGATTATGTCCGAGTGCACGCGAGATGCTACCAAGAGATCAGGGGATGAATTTGGCATGATAGCACTTGTCTGTGAGCCCGAGCATATGAGTGAATTGCTTTCTACCATTTACGATTTTATTGGACTTGGCCCATCAACTTTGAAAGATGACTCGAGCCAATGGTACAAGGCATTCCAACAAGTGATGGTGGCAAATATCAATTCAAGGAATCAGATTGTACTAAGCGGCAACATTGCAAAAATAAAGGATCTGCTTATCCAGCTTCGTCAATTTGGAGGACACGATCCTCGTGCGGTGAGATTGAGATGCGAAAGTCCGTTTCACAGTCCCATTATGATACCAGCAGCCAACTACATGAAAAGTGCCCTTGAACATATGAATATCAATTTCCCAGCACGAATGCCATGTATCTCGAACGTTTCGGGCTTACCGTTCAAATCCAAGGAAGAACTCAGAGTTTTATTATCACAGCAGTGTGTCGATACGGTAAAATGGTGGGATAGCATCCGATACCTAGATCAGACCCATGCAGTAACACGCTGGATTGGCATCGGACCTGGAAAAGTCGGTAGAAATCTGGTTGGGAAAGAGGTCGGTAAGGTTATGGTGAAAGGCGGCGGTGTTTGGTCGATATCTGACCCCCTGGAGATAGCAAATGTCCTTTCTGCGTTGGACAAGACTGAGAGTGACACTTCACATGATCGAAAAGGATGACTCGTGCGAGGTGCTTCGCCCCAGAAGCTTTGTTTCCACTATATACCAATCCCATGGTGACCGGATTGGTTGAATCGTCTTGACTCCTCAATTCTCTTATCACATTTTGGACACCTCTCATAGTACATAGAGTAGCATTGTACAATGCACTGGGTAGACATTGGGTGTTAGGTACTTTGCGATCGATGGATCCCCCACAAGTGCCGGAGGCCCACGAGAAGTATCGTCATCCTGGGCCAGATGCTGTACGGTGGAGAATGCTATACTGAAACCTGTACGTATTACACCAATAATTATTGGCAAACACCAAGGGTGGGAGTCATCAATTTTACATGTGATCTTCGAGTTCAAGATCCTTCGAAGATACTGTGTAGACCGGTAGGTTGTTTGCCACATAGAATGGGTCTCATTGTTTGTTAAAAGGGAGTCACAGTCGGAAGCCATGAGTTTCCGATTCGGTTGACCTCATTGATGAACCTCTGATCTGTGATCTGCGAACTGTATGATGACACGGCTTTCGCTGTGGCCGTATGCTCGTCCGGTCGATAAAACGGATTCTGTAGCAACTGCACATATGCGGTTTGGAGAGTTCGGAAAACCTGTAGGGTATGCGCCATTAGTGATTGATGTCTAAAATCTTGTGGATTATTCAACATGTAGGACTTCGAATGCATGATGAAACACAAGAACGTACTGCTTTTAGGTCGAATTCCCTTAACCCCGACTTAGTTGAACCTTTCGGATCTTCATCAACGATGGGCTGCCCGATCAAGTCAACTATAACTAGTAATTTGACCCCCGTTGTAGAAAGCCAGCCATATGCTGCGAGTCTCTCATCGACAGCTTGCAAAAGACCAAGATCTTGGTCAATTGACGTCTGTTTACGGCGTATTTCAAAGATATCAAGGCAGGAGTTCAATATGAAGGAGAACTCAATAGTGGACTCCAGATAAGGGGGGAAGAGCGACACGTGGAGTGGATTATCCTAATTCCTATATTAAGATTGGCGTAGCAAATGAAAGATATGAAGACTCACAGCTTTCCCAATGACGCCGATACAGGCGATCTTTGGCAAAGCCATTGTTCCAGGTCAGTTATGGCCTGCCAAAGAAATCTATGCCACTGATTTGATAAGGGCCGTCAATTTCATCGTTTTTGACACTCGAGATCTCCTGATTCCTGTGTGTCGGAGAAATAGTTAGTAGTCCAGTCGCAAATCTAGGGGCTGAGCCAGTTATGTCAATGATACCTAACCCACCCATGAACACCCCATAAATACTAGTTCACTAACGTAATCCACAAGCGGATCAGCCACATGTTTGAGCCACCTCTTTAGATATCCCTCACTGGCAAAGATACATTTCTAGGTTCTTACGCCTGAACCATTACTTATATTGTAAGGGCCTAAATTTCCCAAAGCAAAGACAGAAGTACGGTATAGTTTTTCAAACTTTGATCTATTCAAATGAATCACTTTCTTTCTATTGTACATTGTAAAGTATCCATCTCTACTCTTACTCTTACACTCTCAATGGAAGATAGGAAAAGTGGGATTTCGGAAGATCTCCATATTAACCACGTAGAACCTATAATCGGAAAGTCAGTCCAGTCAAGTCTTCAGGGTTTGAAGATAGGAGGGGTGTATTTTGTTGCAGGTCCACTAGTGGATTCCATTATCTGTTGACTTCACTAAACGGTAATCTATATCTTCGAAATCCTCATGGAAACCGTCCGAGGCTACCACCAAAACCTCAAATTTATGAATACTTGCTGCATTATTCGACCCTGATCTGTACGATATCGACCTGAAAGAGAGCCCACATTATGTATCCTCTATTCAGATACACCCACTGTTGAAAGGCGTTGCTTTTTATACAACCCAGACTGCCAGGTCACCTATCGATATTATTAAACTACTAATGTTTCTGTTACGGAATACTCTTCACCTACATCCATCTATAGTACTTCGCTTCACCCAGCGATGAGATCCATGTGCTGTCCAAGATAAGGAATTCGAATACTGAGTCTTGATGACTTCAGCCAATGAAGCTCTCCAGAATCTAACTTACACTAGCACAATGTTAGCCGGTTGCCCGTGGCTCACGTGCCAATACTGTATTATACAGAGATGAATTGCAATACACTAAGCTAAACTAACTTGAACATGTTTTGTTACAGTAACTTACGGAAATTGCGTTCCATTAGTACCAATAGTGCAGAATGATACTCTTAATTTGAGCCTCGACTATCCTGATAATATCTTGCCACCATTGACCGACTGGACGACAAGCCTCCACACCTTTGACAGTTCATACAGGTTTGCACGCAAGGTATTTCTTTTATATCTCTGTGCACCTTGATATTGGGAGCGATACAGCCATGCTGCCTCTCACCGGTCGCGCCATTCCAGGCGCCATCCCAAACGCTCTTCATGGTAAGTGTTCTCCTCATTGTTACCACTAAGTTGCTAAAGTCAGGTAGTGCGACCGCGTATCACATCTTGCCAATTCCGAATCCAGCCAGTTTCATTCCTTTCGTCCTCTTCAGTCAAGTCGGCAACAGCAATCGAACAGCGGGGACAGTCTGGCCAAGCACTCACTGCTTCTGGAAAGGTGCGGAAAGAGGTGCCCTTGCCGAGCCAGGAGAAAAAGGAGGGTGCTATGCAATATGTCCTGTTCGTTACCTGAGACGCATGAGACGAATATCTTTTGTACTGATTCATCTGTAGTACCACGCTTGACCAAGTCGCTAACTGGGCACGCCAAAGTTCTTTGTGGCCTATGACTTTTGGCCTCGCCTGTTGTGCAGTTGAGATGATGCATCTTTCGACCCCCAGATATGACCAGGATCGTCTAGGAATCATTTTCAGAGCGTCACCGCGGCAATCGGATGTGATGATCGTGGCAGGCACATTGACAAATAAGATGGCTCCCGCTCTCAGACAGGTGTATGACCAAATGCCTGACCCTCGTTGGGTTGTCAGTATGGGGAGTTGCGCAAATGGTGGTGGTTATTACCATTACAGTTATTCTGTTGTTCGCGGATGCGACAGAATTGTACCCGTGGATGTCTACGTTCCCGGATGTTCGTATACCCTTCATCATCTCTGCAGTAACGGCGGCTAACGGGAACAACTCAAGGTCCGCCAACCTCCGAAGCATTGATGTACGGCATCTTTCAACTTCAAAAGAAGATGCGGCACACAAGGATCACCCGCATGTGGTATCGCCGTTAAGCTCAACTTCAAATTGACTACCTCCCTATATTCTCAAGGGTTGGAAGGGACAGGTTCGGACGCAGACTATATAAGAAGTCTCATCCTGCAAATCAAGTGTGCGCTCTCATGGATTACCGAACCCTACCGGCGCACAATGGGAGGCTTTACTTCGAACAGACACATTAGGTGTGTCATGTTATGGTTGAGCAAAGAAATCTGGCCAACATGTATTGTATGCAATAATTGCAAGCCACTTTCCTAGGTATATTAGAACGGGGTTAGGTACTAAACTGCAAATTCACTCCTATGTTACTCTGCGCTGTTGTACGGCTCACACTAGACTGTATTGTATCGTGGTGTTAATAATACTTCAACAGATCTTAAAAAACCACCACTGTTTGGCTCATGCTGCTAGAATGCTTCCTCGCTTTCATCAAAATATATACTTAGGGACTGCAGGGTCAAGGACTATCCAATGACAAGTCACTTCTCAACATTTTCATTAGGGGCGCAAATTTTTGGCATGCCCACGCATGAAAGGACTCCAATCATCAGTAACGGTGGAGGTGGAAGGGTAGCTTTTCAAAACGTGTCGTCTTTCCGCAAGGCTCATATTCATGTAGAGTATGCCCACCGACCCAATATCACAAGCCATCAATAGCGGTGGTATCTCTACGATTAGAGAGAGTAATATTAGGGGCTTTTGAGCGAGATTTCATATGTCCAGCAGGGTTTCTCGTAGTGCTTTAGAATCATATTTTGCAAACAGTATCTTTCACGCATGTTTTCTGCCATGGTACCTCGTAGGAATCGGTAAGGAACCTCTTTAGAGTGTACCAAATCAACGATAGAAACGATCGAGTTTATCGTTATGGGACAGAAATACCATATCCTATATATATGGCTTGTATGCCCACATAAGTCAGCTATACGATAAGACTTGCCATGCGACGCTGCATTTATCACAAGGAGCATTTTGTAACGAGATGTCCAAAGGACATGGCCATGGCCATGGCCCGAGCTTGCCTTCTTTCCACTGTCCCCACTTTTATGACCCAAAGTAACTGATTATCTTAGTTTCCCCTTTCACTTTCATCCTTCTTTTTTTTTTTTTTTTTTTTTTTTTTTTTTTTTTTTTTTTCGACTTACAGCTTCCTCAACCTTTATTTGAAGTGCCCACCAGCTAAAAAATACCAGGCAGTTCTTTTTTAAATACCAGTCTGATCACACCTACCATTTCAATATTTCTCGTTTCTTTAGTCTGACTTTCCGTTTTCTCGTTCTTTGATACAGCTGTCTCATGTCAGGCGTGTACCGCGCCATGAAGAACCTCGTTCCCGATCACTCTGAAGCTCTTTCTGAAGTCCAAACCCATGAACCGATTACTTCGTTCAAATCAGGGTTGACGACTCCCTGGATTTTCCTCCAACCCACGACTGAGTTGAAAACTACTATCACTGGCTCTGTGAAGTACTATTTAGATTCGTTGGCTTCGTCGGTCGGCGATTCCCAATGTGCACGCCAACGCAGGAATAGAAAGCGCAAAAGGTCCGAAGTTGAGGAAAGTTCTACAAGCCAGGCCCTGCAGCTCAAGCAACTTTATGTCGATGGCTTTACTTCTGACCAGATATGGCAACAAGCCCTGAGAATCCTTGATTCTTCAGGTGGTGAGGTTGAGCGGGATTTTACTTGGTGGTCTGCAGTGTCCAAACCATACGACCCGCCCCTGACCTCAACTTATGATTTGGCTCTTGATGACGCCGAATTAGAGGGCAGCAACCTCGACTCTCAGTCAGAGACCGATCTTACCCGATCGAGTATCGATGATGACGACCTTAGTTCAGTACACGATCACTCTGAAACCTCCCCCCACGATGATTCAGACGTCGAAGAAGACATTGAAAAATTATCCGACAATATTCCCGGAAACGACATCGACGAAGGTGAACAAGAAACGTATGTGGAGGATCCCTTCGGCTTGAATGATGGTTTCTTCTCGATAGATGATTTCAACAAGCAATCGGAACTACTCGAAAGACAAGACGTTAGTGGTGGTCCAGACAATGATTTTGAGAGCGAGGATGATGATATCGATTGGCACGCAAATCCTCTTAGTACGACAGGGTCAATGTCTTTATCGAAGGGAGACATGCCACAGGAGAACTCTGACGGGAATGGTGACGAGAATATGTCTGACAGTGAAGAGGAGGGACCAACATTTGGGGATGCAGGCCTTGAGGACGATTCCGATATGGACGAAGATAATGTCTATGCCACAAACTCCGGAGGCGAAGGTTGGATAAACACTAGCGACATAAAGTATTCTGACTTCTTCGCGCCTCCTCCGCGTAAAGTTACTCGCAAAAAGTCTCGCTCCCTTCCCAAAACTCAGCCTGATATTGCTATTACCAACGACGACGTTGATCGTGCCATGGCTGATGTTCGCCGTGATCTCTTTGAAGACGAACCTTCCGGTGAAGACAGTGATGAACATGAAGTAGCGCGAGGATCTCAGATCAATTATTCTAGTCATGAGAAGCAGCGTGCTCGCATTGCTGATGAGATTCGCCGTTTGGAGGCTGCAAACGTTGCCAAGAAGGATTGGATGCTAGCTGGTGAAGCCAGGGCTGTCGAAAGGCCTGTGAACTCGCTTATTGAAGAAGACCTGGATTTCGAAAGAATCGGAAAGCCCGTGCCAGTCGTCACAGCAGAGATGTCAGAGGATATTGAAGAGCTTATCAAGCGTCGGATTCTCGCCAAACAATTTGACGAAGTAATACGACGTCGCCCTGGTGTTTCCGACGCACTGAGCGCACGGGGAAGCCGTCCTGAATTGGAAGATACCAAACCCCAGCAGAGTCTTGCTGAATTATATGAGGCCGACCATCTTCGTGCTACTGATCCAAACTTCGTTGACCCTAAAAATCAGAAGTTGATCCGCGAGCATGCTACTGTGACAAGTTTATGGAAAGAGATCAGCTCTCAATTAGACACGCTCTCAAACTGGCATTACAAGCCCAAGGCTCCGCAGGCAAGCATCAATGTTGTCACCGATGTGGCAACAATTACTATGGAGGATGCTCAGCCGACAGCCAGCAACGCTGTCAATGGGACGGCAACCCTTGCGCCGCAGGAGATCTACGCACCTGGCGACGATAACAAAGTCGCTGGTGAAATGATTTTGAAGAATGGAACGGCAATCGCCAAAGAGGAAATGACCCGGGAACAAAAGGCTAAGTTGAGGCGAGAGCACAAGAAGCAAATCGCTAGCACCGCAAAATCTCAGAAGACAGGGAAAGCGGCTGAGAAACAGCAGCTCATGTCGGACTTGAAGAAGGGTGGAGTCAAATTGATTGGAAAGCAGGGCGAAGTGACGAATATCAATGGCGGTAAAATCAAAGAAGGTGTGAAGGAAGGTGGCCATGTGCTCAAGCTTTAGGGTTCAGTGCTGTTACGAATTGGATATATGTACCAGAGAAAAGCGGATTTCGATAGGGTCGCATACATCACTTCCTAGTAGTTTTATTCTATAGCTAGACTATCTAGACACCCCTCTTGCTCGACTTCAGACGTATCTGGTAGAGGAAAATGTTCTCCCGCCGGTAAGTCTCCGCTTCAGGGTCATCTCGGATCTCGTCCACATCAAACATCTTCCTTGCATGTTTCATGAAACGAAGGTCTGCTCTTCTACGCCTCTTAAAGCAGAAGTAACAGACCGACTCTGGACCAAGAAGATCGTTCAAGGTCGAGATTAGAAGCGGGAAGGCGGGCTCAAAGTAAACACAGTCAGCGGCGAGGATAATTGCGGGATGCTTCGGAATGCAGTCTGGGAGGGAGTCTCCCCAGTTTAGTACTGTAGCCTCGACTGTAGAAGAAAGATTGTTGAGCTTGATGTTCGTTTTCATAAGGGGCAACATGGGAGCTTGATCCGTAATGTAAATACGTGGCATCTCAGGGTGACATCCGCGTGCAAGCGCAAGGCCGACAAGACCGCCGCCGGCTCCAAGTTCAACTCTAACCAACAATCAGCAGGGGTCAATTACCCGCATACCAGGCACAAGCAGGGCGGGTTGTAAGTGAAGATAAAACTGGGTTATAGGGCAACGGACATTGTTTTACCGAGAAAGCTAGAGTGATGTTGGCGTAGCAAGTACTTCGACAGGACCATCCCCGCTGGCCATAGCTGGCCTCCACACCCTTCCTTTAGATCCTCCTGGAGAAGTAGAGGGTTTGACAACATCCCATCAAAAGAGATGGTGCTCTGACTGGCAGGCTTGAGATCCCTAACCGGGATCAACGATTCATCGATGTCTAATGAATCATCCATGTCGATTGCAGCTGGCATTGAACCAGGATCTTCCACTAGAAATGATGATGGTCTGTTACAGCACACAGAGTTAACCCAACTTGTGTTGCCGATATATATAATGAAGCAAAAACTTCGGGCGCTTTAAGAGTAATTTTGATGGATTCACACTCAGTTATAACGAAAGTGTTCCTTTTTTGGGTTTAATGGGAGGTACGGAGTGGTTAGTCCTAATTTCACTCTTTTTTTTTTTTCCCGCCCTACTTGCCCCATCGGCTTTCTAATGTCTGGAATCACCCATTTAAGTGCGTGTTATCACACTCTTACAAGGTACCCAGGGAAACGTCCACCATTAGTAAAGCTGGATTAGGAGTTCGCTCTTGGTGAGGAACAATTGCCAAGGGTCATATATAACTGATATCAAGGGCAGGAAACTGACGAAAATGAATCATGAGTAAAACCGTAAGGGAGGAGGGAGAAAAGAGAAAGAGGTGGGAAATGGATGACAGAGCGGTGGTAAGCAGGCGCTGTTTAGCAACACCGAAAACATGATAGCTTATTAACAAAATTGTTCTTGTCTGATAGCAAGCAGAGTTGGTAGATAATTATACGATGTGGTAATTAATATTAAAGCGCGCCTTGGACCTCAGGATCAACAACACGGAGATATGGATGTGGAATCTGCCATTCAAATTCTTTCCAGAAAGATGTTGTATCTCAAAATGAAAGTATATGAAATCACCTGAAATGTCACCTTAATCAGGTGCTGGCTGTTCTTTCTGGGATAACTTCGAAACTCTCAGCAGCGAGTACTACCTATGCTAAGAGGCAAACGAAGGTACCACGAACCATGCGAGCAAATTAGTCAACATGAACTTAGTTATTCTTGAACGTACAAAATGTGTAAGCTTTCAGATTAGACTACACCAAAGGGTAGTTGTACGTTGTAATTATCACTATGACAACTGTGATTGTGGATACTGCCACGACGTAACTATTAAAGTGCAAGCAGTAAAGATCTACTGCTAAGTAGGTACTGAACAATCCAGGCACTAGTATGATTGCGGCAACCCTCCGCCAAGTACGTAATAATCCTGCGCCCACTGAAAGTACTGTATGATGTCATGATAGAGCACTACCATACAAAGTATGCTCAAGGTCGTCCTCCGTCTTGCTGTGCTTCTCGTGTCTTTCGATCATAACGACGTCATTTCGTACCTCACTACGGATTGACTATGGACTTGTCCGGTGACGGTACTTAGGGGTTGAAAAGGCCAGCCTAGCCCAGCTCCGTGGCATAAAACGAGACTTGCTTGCTCGAAAAGAGATTACTTCCTAGATATAAATTCTCTCAACTTCGAAACATCCCACTCAAAACTACATCTTATCTATTGTACATCCAATCCCCTATCGGCCTATCTTCAAAATGACAACCTTGAACTGTGAGTGCCCGCCTGTCCTCGCAGTGTAGACGACGACCTTCCCCTCTAACCCCAACTCATATGAACTAACGTGATTGGCCTAGATCTCCCTCCAGTCAAGCCCTCTGCAATTGCGGCAGGTGCTATCTTCACCCACACTGCATCCCTCGGCATTCTCGCGCCCGTATTCGGCGATACCTATCACCGCGCCCAAGCAGCCAATTCGAAGGAGGAGTTCCTTAAATCTAAGGAGGCTGCTGGTGCAGTAGCAGCCTGGGGTACCTCCTTGGTTGGAAGCTCTGTCCAGACATACGGAGTAGCAGCTTTGATCAACGCCACAGGTACTTTGAGCTACAAGGGAGCGGCTTATCTTGGCAGCTTGATCTTCATGGCCAGCGCAGCCCCCGGTGTACGTTCTCCCCACCCCCTTGTTTTCTTTTTCCAACTTGCAAGCTATAATATGCTAATCTTGTGTTGATTTGTGTAGGTTGTGAGCCAGGTTTTTGCCGAAAAGAGACCCCTTGACACTGTTGCCGTAGGTGCAGTCAGCAGGTTGTTTGAAACAGTGGGACTTAGTCTCTTCCTTACTTGGTGGGGTACTCGCACGAATCCATTTTCCAGCAGCTATTAAAGCTTCTGTTGCCTCAATGTAATTTTGACAATGCCATTTTTGATAATATCAGTTGATCATATATTCGGCATATTGCTTTCCTTTCTACGTCCGTAAACTAATAATTCCATTGAAGTTTATAAAGACTTGAGTATCTCAGTATAGAGCATGCGTCATACAACTATACATTGACAGAACCTCAAGATCTCATCCTGGCATCTTTACGTTCTTCCCGTGTTTAGGTTATAGTGGATTAGCTAGTCGGATTGCCAGCGATCCTGGGTGTGAAACTTATTCTGTTCCCAGATACGCAGAATAAGCCAAATGTGCTCAACAGAGTAGACGAATTATCCGCGGTTTCTTCTACCAATGGTTCTGTCCAACTCCTTAGATCGGTATATTGGGAGCAGAATGTACCTGTAAGCTTGCGCCATTTCTTGGTGAACATACCGGTCCTTTTTTTGCCTGCCCCAATAATAGGATAGATGAATTCAATGGGATACAGAAACGACCTTACCTACAGTCATTTACAAGTTCACCAAGTATCATCTACAACCATAGTATATTTTCAACATACACAAGCATCAGGACAGACCGTCTAACAGTGTGGACATGTGATAGGAGAAAAGTAAGTACAAATGCATTTATCTCAGTAGTGCACTCAATAGCCGCGTAGACAAGCTAAACGAAAGTGCGGCAGGGGTAGCTTATCAAAGGCGTTAGCTTGATATAGATAACGAGGGATATGTCACACCTACATATTGGGATAGCCATGGTCATGGCCGAGCTGATATTTACCACCAGTAGGGTTCAAGTTGCATGGCAGCGGAGGCAAACCATTGGCGCCCAGAACTTCTTTAATTCCATTCTTGTCCTTCTCGAACAGACCAGCAAGGCCGCGCTCTTCGGCCTGTTGCTTGACAGATACCAATTGTTTCTCTCCTGCCTCACCGATCTGAAGGACGTCATCCTTGGGGGCAGCTTGACTGCCTACACTGAGAAGGCCAACAGCATCCGCCTGACTGACCGCACTAAGCCGGGGATAATTCCTCCGAGTATCACGTTTCCAGTAGGGATTGTCAGCCAAATCACCGGCCGGAACAGTAACCGGATCATCGTAGGATAGAGGAGGAAGAGCTCCAGGGGTCGGTAGACGATACTGAGCGTTCAAGGGAACACCAGTGGAGCGATTCGGGTCGACGGCAAGGAGGCGGCGAATGCGTTCCCATATCCCTGTGGATTGGACAGTATATTTCTAGTAAAAGATAAGTACCATATCCTATCCCAATTTATCACAGAGCAGCCAATGGCTATATCCTACCTTATGAACGGCTATCACATTGGATGCGGACTTGGCCGCTTTCACGATGTCGCGAGCCATGATTCCTTTTCTGTCCGTATAACGTATTAATCCTTCAAGCTGCTAATATTATAAGCAAGTTTGCTATAGTGGGTGTTCATTTACCTGTGTACTATATCGGGAAGGGAATGGGAAACCTTCAAGGGTACGTCCTTCGCCGCGCGGTCTCAAACGGAACCTGACCTGGCGGAATCGAGCCTCTACACACGGAACAACCTATTTTCCGGACAGTCGCACTCTCCCGATTATCCAATGCCACTTTTGTGATAGCAGTGGGAATCAAAGAGCTCTATTATTCGCATGGAGAAATAAACATTATTGTATTTGAAAAGTGCCGGGGAGCATGCATTTACAGGACACATATTAGGAAAGGCAGATTGTCTTGTAAAACCTAGCTCACGTGTGAGAAGCGGGCTACTATGGCCTATTACAGTTCGGGTGGGGGACATTCTGGGGCATGAATTGCGAGTATGATTTGGAACTGCATATAGTGCTTATGCCACACAGTGCTTGTAGCAATTGGCCACTTCAAAAGTCTCGATATGTCTGGTACCTATGAATTCATCAGCTACCAATTCAACGGGAGCAAACGATTTGAAGTGAATGCTGGTTACCCACTATCTTTGACTATTCAGCCTTAGCTGGTGGACTCGCGTGCCGGGTTTCGTCTTTAGAACTTTGTTCCTTCAATTCTGCAACCAGTTTTCGTGCAGCGTCAAGCGTTGCATCAGGGCCTCCAGCCTGTATTATCAAGACTTTGCCATGTTTATCGATAGCAAAGACTCCTCTAATTGTGCCTTTTGGCGACTTTTTGAGTCCAAGAGCTGCTATCAATGTAGCGGTAGGATTGCAGAGAAGAGGGTATGGCAACCTTTGTTTAGCCTTGAACGTGGTATTTGCCTTCGGCGAGTCCGCTGAAAGGCCGTAGATCGATAGGCCACTCTCCGTGATAGAGTCATAGTTGTCACGAAACAAACAGGCCTGTTTGGTACCTTTTGAAATATAAGCTTCTCCGAGATAAACGCAGATGATGATTATTTCAATGATTATAACCGCGAAACAGTACATTCATTAGAGATCACGAGTGTATGTACCCACAACAGATTATCCTGAGGGCACAGTTCAGGGAAGATGGAGATATGGGAGTAGAGATTTCCACGTACAGCCTGGGGTTGAAGCTCTGGGGTACGTGAACAGCACGACACCGGCTTTACTAGCATCGACAAGATCTTTCAGCGTGGTTTTTTGGCCATCGTTAGTCTCAATATCACCACCAAAGTTGTCCAAGTCTAGTTTGTCGCCAACTTTTGGAGCCTTATCGTTGGAACTGCCCTTAGGGACATCCGGTTCTCGAGATATCGTGGATTTCTGAACTTTCTTGACCTTTCGCTCTGGCGCAGGGGCTTGTGCTGGCGCCTTGCGCTTTCGTAGTTCAACCATATCTTGTGATAAAGAATCCAGGCGTTTGATGTTTTGCGTCCACAGAAACAAAAGGTAAGGATTGAGAGAAGTAAAAGGAAAAAACTTTGAAGATGCTGATGTGTGCCTATAAACAGCTAAACAGTGGATAAGCTCATAAATAGTGGAGTATAGGCCAAAAATAACAGGTAAACTGGCTCTCGCCAAAGGCAGGCACTGTAGTACGCATGAGAGATGTCTAAAAAATGGCAAGGATTCTAGTACAGGGGTATGTAAACAACTAGTTAGTAAGTGCTTGCCTATGTAACCAAGTAACGTATCTATCACCCATGATTTCCCATCCCCCAACCAAATTGGGGTTCCCTCCAAGTACACCAAAAGCATGTGTCTTCTTAGTGTTGACCATTACTTTTGAAACCATATGCCGGATGTTAATATTATCAAGAAACAATGCAAGCTCTTATTGGAATATTCAAAGAAGTTTGGTAATACAAAAAAACAAGGGGCCAGAGCATCCATCATTGACACTGCCATATCTTGACCTCAAGTACTTGAAAAATCCCATAGTATGAGTAAATGATTGGTAGCATAAGATGTTCATCAGGAAATTGTTTGGATATAGTAGGCATAAACTAACATCGACCCTCCGATATAGTAGCGCCTGATGTCAGATGCACATAATAACTACTAGTGTATTCTCTGTGGAGTTGAAGGCGGTCTTTTGACCTTGGCCGGGAGTCTGATTACTGTACCGGTAAATCCCGACCCTTGGCGCCACTGTGCTTGTCCAGGAGAAGAACGCGGAATCCGGGGCCAAAATTCTCAAAATTTCTACCAATCCTTCCGCTATATTGCACAAGATTGGCGATCGCCACCCTCAATCACTGCGTCCGCCTTCACAACCACTTGTGTGGAGTTCTCATTACTCATGTTGTAGTAGTTGATTATTCGCCACATCCTGAACTCCCCGTAGTTATCGAATTCATAAGAACCTATCTCCGAAGCACCTACCGCCACAGACTTGGGTTTCGCTCCCGGCCTGGCTCGCTCTCTTTTCTCCTTGGACGTGCATCTTCTTGTTCCCGAAGTGTTCTATAAGCATACGTCCACACTTTTTGTCTTTTACGATTCCAAGGGACGTTTCATATTGCAGTCTATCGACATGAGAGTCTTTTCATCGACGTGCACATTCGATTATTCGTGGGAAGAGGTTTCTGCGGCAAATTGGCGCAAATATTGTCCATGGAATGACAAGTCTACACATGTCGTGGCAGTAGACACCCTATCTCGGGCAGTCGATGCTGATACTGGCATTGTACGTATTGTCGATCGCCTTATTTTCATTCTTACCGTGCAACACTGGCTGACTGTCTTATTCTATAGCTGCGGACAGAGCGTCTGATCACCTGTAACCAATCAGTGCCGCAATGGGTTCTTTCCCTCTTTGGAGGCAGTGCTACGTCGCATGTTTACGAAGTGTCCTACGTCGATCCTATCTCGAAGAAGGTTACGATGTGTTCGACCAACCTTACATGGTCCAACGTTTTGAACGTCAAGGAGACTGTTATCTATCAGCCGTCGCCGTCAAACCCATCCTCGACTACCGATTTCAACCAAGAGGCGAAGATTACTGCCCTGTGTGGCGGATGGCAGAAAATAAAAAATAAGGTAGAAGAGGCTAGCGTGGAGAGATTTAGTCAAAACGCGAAGAAGGGCCGAGAAGGGTTCGAGGCTGTTCTTGAGATGAGTCGCCGAGTTTTCAGTGAACAACGCGAACTCGAGAGCAACAAGCTCCAATCCTAACTATAGCTGGGGCTTCGGTCTTAGTCTATCTTTTCCGTCATAGGTTTTTGAGCGTTTGCATTAACTGGCGTCTCTCTCTTCCGTCTTCCGCCTTCATCGTTATGTCTTAATTGAAGCGTTTGTTTTCTATTCCCGATGGATCTCCCCTCTGCAATTGATCCAAACCGCATCTGCTCGTGATTGTCTTTTGATGCCCTGCCTCAGCGCCTCTTGTTTTTGCTATCACGCGCAACTTATGAGACATGTACTACCAAAAGTTCTAGACTCTTCTTTCGCTCTTATCACCTTGTCTGTTTTCCCACAGCGTGTTTATTTAACATGAGCACTATATACGCACCAGAATAGAGGATTAGACATGTTGAACTAAACCCACTTCTACGTAAAGTGACTGAGTGATAGAGATACCTTTACACACCAAGGCAGTTTGCTCTCGATAATTTCAGAGTATAACATGTGATGGGGTTTTCTTGGTCCATTTCTTGCTGGCATGGTCGAAAAGAAAATCTCTCGTTTTCCCCACGCGATCTCTAAATGGAACAACTTCTCTTGACGAATACAGTTCCTTGACCGGAACGTTCACTGTGGTAGTACAGTATCTCTAGTGATTAACGAAATCTGACTTGGTCTATAACCCATTTAATTCATGCAACGGTGCTACAGGATGGATGTTCTACTACTTTAAAGGTTTGGACCAGAAGGTACCTTTGAAGTATATCGAAAGTATAGAAGTGTAGGCACCACTAAAGGTTATGCTAGGCGGGGACTGATACAGTATCGCGCCGTTCCGAATCCTACGATGTCATCCCGCCTCCTTCTCCGCATGCCACATTGCCCCTCTTCAGCCCGCCCAGTCGGGTTAGGTAGGTGGACACCCTAGGTCGTTTCATGGTCTCAACCCGTCGACAACTTCCCAAAACGCTTCAATACAAGCATAAGGCCAAAGGGGATCCATTTGAAAACTCTGGCAATTGCTTCTTAGTCTACATCTCCTCCATACGGAGTCGCCCTACAAAAATGAGCGCCACTACAGAAGACATGATCCCCGCGCCAGGAGAGTGGCCCGTGGACCCCCAAGCTGATGTACCCATTTCGGACAATCGTATCTGGGTAGACGGATGCTTTGACTTTAGCCATCATGGTATGCCACCCTTTGGTCGTACTTCACACAATGCATTAACAAGGCTGAGTTTTGTAGGGCATGCGGGTGCTATGCTTCAGGCTCGCCAATTGGGAGACGAGCTTTATGTCGGTGTCCACTCTGACGAAGCAATCCTCGAGAATAAGGGGCCGACAGTTATGACACTGGATGAAAGGTTAGTTTTTCTATATTAAGCATCCCATTGGCCTTCTGACCAAGTCTAGAGTAGCTGCAGTGGAAGCATGTCGCTGGGTGACTCGCTGCGTTCCCTCTGCCCCTTACGTGACATTTTTACCT
This sequence comes from Aspergillus niger, assembly GCF_000002855.4. Taxonomy (NCBI): domain Eukaryota; kingdom Fungi; phylum Ascomycota; class Eurotiomycetes; order Eurotiales; family Aspergillaceae; genus Aspergillus; species Aspergillus niger. Next base: position 22,592 of record NT_166539.1, read on the forward strand.
TGGGTATCGCACTACGGCTGCAAGTATGTCGTCCATGGTGATGATATCACCTCCGACAGCAATGGGGAGGACTGCTACCGGTTTGTCAAAGCTGCAGGGCGCTTTCGTGTGGTCAAGAGAACGCCGGGGATATCCACGACAGACCTTGTTGGACGAATGCTTCTGTGTACGAAGAACCATTTCGTCAAGAGTGTAAAGGATACACTTAACGGAGAAGAAGGATCTGGAAGTCTGGAAGAGCGCAAGCATTCGGCTGATAGCCTCATGAAAAGGATTCGTGATTACGCCACTGACGAGACGGGTCTACAGCCTGGCCCGCAGGTTTGGATCTGGAACGGATCGAGTTCTGCGAAACTTGGGAACACAGTCGAGGAACCTGGTGCATTTGAGACCATTGTAAACGGAAAGTTGCCAAGGCCGGGGCAGCGAATTATCTATGTTGATGGGGGATTTGACTTGTTCTCATCCGGGCACATCGAATTCCTTCGACAGGTCTTAACGCAGGAGGAATCCGAAGGCCGTCGGCGTGGTTGGTATGACCAAGAGCAAAAGATAAAGAGGGTCAAAGAATACGGAGAGGACTATGGCCCTGCTTATGTTGTTGCTGGCATACATGACGACGATGTTATAAACCATTGGAAAGGCCTCAACTACCCAATCATGAACATCTTTGAACGCGGACTATGCGTTCTGCAGTGTCGCGTATGTTTTCCAAAAAGTCTGGCACTTTAAAGTGAAGTATCAATCTGCTAACCAGGTTTTAGTATATACATGCGGTTATCTTTTCCTCGCCGTTCTCCCCAAGTCAGTCATACCTGGAGGCCATGCCCTTGGGCGTTCCAGATGCAGTTTACCACGGTCCTACTACGTTCATACCCCTCACCTATGATCCTTATATGGCACCCAAGCGGATGGGCATCTTCAAAGAGACATCCAGCCATACGTACCAGCATGTGAATGCCGGTGAGATCGTCGACAGGATATTGAAAAGTAGGGAAGCCTATGAAGAAAGACAGCGCGCCAAACTCGAAAAGGGTGCTGTTGAGGAGTTGGTCAAGTCCAAAGAGTCGGCATCTGCCTAGATAGCAATATGTATAACAAAACTGGGCAAGTGCCCTTTCATAGAATACGAGACGATACGTAATATAGAAAACGGAGGAAGGGAGGGATGCCCGGAGATAGAGAAAACCAGCACTCCGATATTATAGCTGCTTTTGTGCACACCCAAAACAGACACACTTTAAATTCAATACGTAGTATGAGATTTGGACAATAGCGTGACAATGGCGTACGTCATGAAAATTCACATAAGCTTCTTTATCCCCCCATCCTCGACCGCGCTAGAAACGAAATGCAGACATTGAGCAACGAGCATGAGTGCATCTACTGATGACATGGTTCTCTCCTTCAGACGAAGAACGGTATGATGGTTTGAATGTAAATGTACAGTACGTGTATCGAGGCAGCTGCGCTATATCACCTTCCCGAAATTAGTCGGCCGCCACAAGGACCCCCTTCTCCTCGAGCAATTTAGCAAGTTCTCCATTTTGATGCATAGACATCAATATATCGCAACCACCGATGAACTCCTTCTCCAAATACAATTGCGGAATTGTGGGCCAGTCTGAATACTCTTTGATACCTGAGAGACCTAGTGTTAGTTGACCTGAGATAGGGATCAAGGACAGAGAGCCCATTTATAAAGCATACCCTGACGAAGTTCTGAATCTTCCAACACATTGAATGCAACGAATTTCTTCGGGTCCACTCCCTGCAGTCCCAAAATTTGTATGCTGGCCCGAGAGAAACCGCACTGCGGCGTCTCTGGCGTGCCCTTCATGAAAAGAACGACAGGTGCAGATGCGACAGCTTTGTCAATAGCTGTCCGTGTCTCCGAAGACAGATACCGGGCATAGAGGTTAGAGCGCAGCTGAATGCCAGCAAATCTGGGTTGCAAAGCTTGAGGTTGTCGGAAAAGCGGCCGAAACGCCTAATAGAAATTATTGTAAACTTGATCTGTTCATGAAGAACAAAGTAATAATAGGAGAATAACTGAGAGATCAGTAAAGTAGGGGTTCGCAGTACATACCGATGAGGCCAAAGTCCTAGAAAACATGGTAAATTATTAGCGTGTGAATTTCTAGAAATGTGAATTGATTGCCGCTGGAGTCAAGCTCTGCTTGTCTATATGCACCGAAGTCCGAGGATTTAGTAGCATTATGCGGAGAACTTAACTAGCTACACATGCTCACTAAGCAACCACTGTAGTCATTGACATTAATAAGGTATAGTTCGCAGTCATGTGATTCAAACTTGTCACAGACATGGAGTACTTTATACTTGATTAAAAAGACCAGGGAGCAGGTAACCATGCCATTTGAAAACAGTGTACAGATAGTACATTCTTTCTACAGAACTAAATCATAATAAATAATAGCTGCTACTCGAAGTATCAGGAGCGGCAAAATAAGACATCTAGTGAAGTTAGCTTATGGCTCCCCATTGTTGATCTTAGAGCAAGATCTCAACGGTGAACTTGTGAGTGGACAATTAGGGATAGCAATGTTCCATAATCCGTATTGAAAGTCTTATGTAAATGATCTTTACGTTACACACTGCGAATGCCGCGAAGGCTACGGCAGAATATTAGCAGAGTAGTTGATAAACGGGTTACTCCTCCAAAACGCCCCGCGTATGCTCTCCAAAACACCCCGCAACTTCAAGTGTGAAAATTATCACCCGCCATCCTAACATAAGCATTCATCAGATCGTTTGCCCGACCCGGCCAGGATCTTTACAAGAACCGGATGGAATCCTCACAAGCTCCATTTCACGCCCAACACTACCTGGGTGACAATAAAATCCATGTGCTTCTTGCAGCCAGCGGGTCAGTTGCGACCATCAAACTCCCCAATATTGCGGAAGCCCTTAGCCGCCATTCCAACATTTCTATCCGCATAATCGTTACAAAATCAGCGGCAGAATTTCTAAAGGGGCAAAGTCACGAGCAACCATTGCTCGAAAGTCTGCTCGAGCTTCCTGGTGTGGATGCTATTTACCGAGACGAGGATGAGTGGAGGCACCCTTGGACTCGTGGCGAGCCAATCCTACATATAGAACTAAGAAAATGGGCACACCTCTTACTCATCGCACCTTTATCCGCCAATACCATGGCCAAGATGACCATGGGTATCTCCGATAACCTTCTTCTTTCGGTCCTGAGAGCATGGGACACGACGGGAATGGTAGATGTCGGTTTCAAGGAGAAGAAGCCCCTTGTATTTGTTGCTCCTGCCATGAATACAGCAATGTGGGAGCATCCAATAACCGAGAAGCAACTGGCTATACTAAAAGGTGAATGGGGCGTGAACTCTAGCAATACTGAGGGCTGGGTTTCCGTACTTCACCCGATAGAGAAAGATCTTGCTTGCGGCGATACAGGCGTCGGCGGCATGATGGAATGGAGATCGATAGTCGGTAAGGTGGAGCAGTACCTGGGTATTGGCAAGGACGATGAACAATAAGGTTAAGTAGGGCTCCAGGGCCTGAAAAGACAGAAGTAAAAGGTTTTGTTTCTATCAGCTCTCAAGGGAAACCGGCTCCTCAACCGATTTATAAAACCCTGTGGTTTGCGCGACATAATCAAGGAGCATTCCCAGGGTAATACCTCCACCGGTGAGTAAGCAACCGTTCTTGAACCACCACCAGCAATTTTGTACATTTTTTAATTGGACTTTCCAGATCATGAGACCGAGGGAGACAGCCGCACTGCCACAACTGCCGATGAAGAAGATAGGCCCGCTTCCTGCTGCTACACCTGCAGCGGCGAGTAACGGCACCTGTACGGCGGCGAGAGCTGAAAGCACAGCTTTTGTGTTCTTTTCGTGACGAAGAGCAATAGACTTAATGCCAGCCGCAACGTCATCTTTAATGTCCATATGCGCGTATATCATGTCATACAGAACCGTCCAGGTCACACAACTGGCGTAAAGCGCAGCAGCAGCTTCCAGTGCGGCGCCATTATTGAGAAGATCGATGCCCAGCGCAGGGAAGCCCATAATTGCACCCCATGAGAAAGTAAGGCCCAGCACAGCTTGGGGGTAATATGTAACGCGCTTAGCAAGAGGATAAGTGGTCACCAAAAGAAGACTGGGTATACCGTACCAAAGGCATTGATACGGAAATTGAAGAAGAATACCGAGTCCTGCTAATAACTGAGAGCCCGTGAAAAGCACTGCTTTGCCAGGAGAAATTGCTCCTCTTGCGATCGGGCGGAATTTCGTGCGTTCGACATGCGGATCTAAGTTTCTATCCCATAGATCATTGATTGCACATCCGGCACCGCGCATAATCAACGCACCAGCAAAGAAAAGCCCGGTAGTTCCAACGACCTCCCAGACCGGGACGGACGGCGCAATGGACGCCGCAAGTAGAGTAGAGTATGCGCAGGGGAAGAAAAGGTAGTATGTACCTGTCGGTTTATCGAGGCGTAGCAGCTCAGCGTACGGTATCCATGACGGAGGCAAATAAGAAATAAGGCCTTTGTTTGGTGGCGTATAGCATTTCACTGAGGCCTGGCTTGTCGTACTATGTGCGTGGCTAATAATAAGGGCTGACCGACGGGGATGGCGGTTGTGGGTTGTAATATTCGATTTTCGGTAGGCCGATTGAATGCTGTTGGTCGCAGTATAACCATATCTCCTAGAAGATGATAGCGAAACTGGACCAGCATGTCCCTGTATAGGGATGCATCGGTATATATATATGCTCCTTTCCCTAGGATAGCGACATAATCGTGCATGCCGGCCGGCTAACAAGCAAGTGGCCCAGGCACTCATCATGATCCGGATGGGGATATCGAGACGATGGTGCGTAGCAATTGGCACCGTGTATGGCCAGCAGTTTCAGTCTTATTGTACCCGGAGACAACGAATCGAACTGGCACGGCGGTTAGGCAGATGAAATCCGTACGCCAACCAGACTAGACGCTATCCGAGCCAATTGACCAGCAGGTGAGAAGAATTGAAGCAGAAAAGGCGTAAGACGAAGCTATCACCGAGCAATTCCCATACCAGGAGCAGAAGCTTCCGAAAATCAACCCCCAAGGAAATTGATCGGGAGAGCAAAAGGTTTATTATGATGCGCGAAATTTAAGGTATATTGGCGTCCGGAGGTGTTCTCGAGCCTTTTTCGGCAGTGGTTCCATGCGTTCCTGGGCCCGGCGGACGGGACCCACATGCCACAATCGCGGATGCAGCTGCAGCCAGAGTGAATCGAGACAATCAACAACCGCGCGGTGTCAATAGATGTTAAATGCTCTTTTTGATTTCATCATTTGGGAAGCGAGGTACAGCTTGAGCAGAAGGCGACTGCTTTTTCTGTCTCAAATTTGTGGTGTTACTCGCCTGTTGCTCGCTACTGTGATGACCGCGCGATATGCGTCTGTGGGCAAGTGATGAAGTACGCCCTACCGGACTGTTTCTTGAAGCGCATTAACCTCGGTCCCACGAAGCCTGAATACCTCTCGCGGGCGATATCCATGAGTGGTCTGGTGTACGTGCACTCCGACAATTCTTTACACGATTCCCGGAGAACACAGCTTCTGCGCAGCTGTCCATTCAGAAGCTTTCTATTTAGGAGTATGCTATATTACGGGGAGCAAAAAGTGTTGGCTTTGTCTAATATCGCAAAATAGGGTGATCGTTATTGTTGAGAGTGAAAGTACTGGAGACATCGCCAATTATACCAGATAGTTGGAACCCCGTCAGGATGCCCGCCCAGCGACCCCGAGCGGCTTTTGAGCCACTTTCTCCAGACTTGGACCTCACAGCACTTGTGAACTCGACACCAAACTTTCAGGAAGCTGCCAGGATTCACTGCGATATGATTGATGAGAATGGGCTAGAGATATTTGAGAAGCTCGTCTTGCTCCATGTGGTTCGGGGCGGAAAGCCTTTGGTAGTCGAGGGCTTCAATCACCGGCTCAATAACACGATCTTCTCGGAGAAGTGGCTAAGAACTCACTATTCATCAAAAAGTGAGTGAGTGATGTTTCCCTCGTCTATGCTGACTTCCTTATCTAACTCAGAGCCTCTACGACACAGCGGAATGTGCTCGGAATTTGACCACAAAAACTGATTTACCTCTTACTATTGGCCATTACCTGAAGAACATGCCCCTTCTAGCAAACCAGTGGACGTCATATAACTACAAAGATCCCGAACGTCAGAGAATCTATCTCAAGGACATTGACTGCCCTTATCAGTGGCGCGAGCAATTGAAAAGGATAATCCCCCCCGGATTATTTTACTTGAATCAGTTTCAGGAAACCTTTGACGGTCCGGGAGCGAAGAGAAGTACATCTTCCAACAAAAATAAAAAGTCTTCGGGATCAAATGGCCCAATAGCCAGACCTGGGGATCTTATGAGTTGCCTCCCTCCTAGCATGCGTGCAGAAAATCTGATGTGTTACATTGGCCACGAAGGTACCTATACACCAGCTCACCAGGAAATGTGTGCTAGTTTGGGCCAGAACATCATGGTGGAGGCATCGGATGGTTCCGCTGAATATGGTAAAGAAACGAAGCCGGGGTCGTCTATTTGGTTCATGACCGAGAGCAAAGATCGCCGGGTAGTCTCGGAATATTGGATGTCAACTCTAGGCCACGATATCGATCTTGAGGATCATTTTGCGCAAATAAATGCGTGGAAGGCAGCGCCTTTCAAGACTTACGTTGTCGAGCAACGACCGGGCGACTTCATCCTCATACCCCCTTTAGCAGCACACCAAGTGTGGAATCGAGGGACAAGGACAATGAAAGTGGCTTGGAATCGTACAACCCCGGAGACCCTGGAGAAAGCGCTCACCGAGGCTCTTCCTCACGCCAGGATGGTTTGCCGAGACGAACAGTACAAGAACAAAGCGATAGTGTTCTACTCATTGGAGCATTACTCGGCCATCCTCCGCAAGGCAGATACAGTTGACAGTGGTGATTCGACACTTCAGCAGATAGTTAAAGATTTCGAGCACCTTTTCGGTCTCTTTACTGACATCATCTTGTCTGAGAGTTTCTCGGACCAACTATCCGAAGAGGATGTTGAATATGTTGCTTTTGACAGTAATATTACCTGTTCATACTGCCGGGGTAATATTTTCAACAGGTTTCTAACTTGCCCGTCTTGTGTGGGACCAACGAACACAGACGAGGAAGACACTTATGATATTTGCATGGAATGCTATGCGATGGGCAGGAGCTGTGCTTGCATAGCTAAGCTTAGATGGGTTGAGCAATTCCCTTGGGATGAGCTTCAAGCCAAATATGAGACCTGGAGGCTGCAAATACTCGACATCAACTCTCAAGCCCGAGAAACATTCGTGAGTCTCCCGGCGCAAAGGAGCCGGCTGGAGAAGAGAACACTTGCAGAGGTTTGCCAATTGGAACTCGGGAGGCGGCCATGGGTCGACATAAGTAAGCCAACCGTTCAGTCAGAACGGCTGGAAGAGCTGGAAAGTGATTCAGAGCGACTTGATTCCGCGCGCAAACGCAGGAAAACTCGTCGGGTTGACGCACTCCAGCAGACTGGGAATTGCCATATTTGTAGATATGCCGAGCCAAGGTGGAAGCTTGCCTCCTGTTCTAGTTGCCGGGCGAATTACTGTTATGGTAGCTTGTTTAGGGCTTTCAATATAAAGCCGCAGGAGACAATGGAGGCATTCGAGTGGAAGTGCCCAAAGTGCCGCAAGATTTGCAGTTGTGCTACATGTCGTCGCGATCCTACGATGACGCCCTTTGAGCCGACATGCACATTGTTGGGGCACGACACTCGGAAGATAGCCGACCCTCGAAGTGTGGAGAGCTTGGTGGATTTCCGACAATCCAACCTCAGATGGCTAAAGAAGGCCGGCGATGATGAGGTCAAACGGCTAAAAAAGCACCAAAAAGAAGCCGACGAGAAGCGTAACCAGTCAATGGTCGAGCATAGCATTCAGCTTGAGGAGGCGCCTTCGGTAACAGAGTATGCGCCTGACTATGGCGATATACCGGTAGATCCGGCCCTGGAAAAGCTTGACGGCTCGTTTATGAGTGTACCTGATCTCTCCGGCCAGTGACAAGTTCCAGGGCGCTGCAGCAATTCCCCATGTCGTTAAAGCTCTATGCATGTCGGGCGTTATACTTTTTTTTTTCTTCTATTGTTTTCACTTTTCCACAAATAGCGAGCAGGCATATCTTGGCATTGGTATCAGCGGACGAATTCAGGATCGAACTTAAGTCTTGCACACTCGCTGAAATATCGAGACCATGAGCGTGTAACTGTCGCCCGCGTCTTGTCAGGTGATTGCCCGTAGAGCCGTGCTTGACCCAAAAAGGCTGTACGATTGTAGCATGCTCTATGCTCCTTTGTACTCATAGCGGAGATTCTCAAGAGTCTTAAGGTCAACCGAAAGCATGACCTTGCGTGCGACTAGGACAGCCGCAAACATTGCTATATCGTGTCAGTACTCGTCCGATCTTTCCACCAAAGACTCAGAGCAGCTAAGCAAAGCAAGGATGCTGAAGATCACCTACCTCCTGGAACCAAGTAGATAACCGGCTGGATCTCCAGCCAGGATTGCGTTGTGGGTTGGGAAGCGTAGACCAGGGCCAGAAGCACGCAGATCGCAGCATTGACAGGCAAGATGTATGGCCGGATGCTCGCCATAGCATGCGGTGTGGCCATTGGTCTCTTGCCCTTAGGATCCGGGCGTTCGAGTGGGAGATACTTCATGATATAAGCTGTGACTAGTAGAGATAGAGCACCGAGCAAAGAAAGGCATCGTTCAGATAGGCTCGAGGAGCCCGACAGTATTGAAGCAATAAAAGCGAAGCTGGAAAATAGCGGGATGGCGGCGAAAACGATCTATATAAATGCGTCGATTGGCACTCAGCAAATGCTCTCATTTTTAGTTCGATTGTTTCCTGTAGGAGATATATTTACACTATATTCAGAGTTCCGCTTCTCATCCAGTGCTTTCAGCTGCTCTATCACACGTTCCTGCTCTGTCGGACCGTCAGCAACGTCGTCTAGAATGGCTTCCTGCCTGGGCATCTGACAGTGCATACCTTCTTCGTCCAGCTCCTCCCGACTGTGCTCTTCATCGCCTGAATCGTCAGGGTAGCGAAACGCTCTGCGAAGCCTTGCCGTTGCCATCGCTGCAACTGTATGTCTGCTGTGAAGGTAGTAGAGAGCACTAGAGAGTTGGTGATGACGTCGCTCAGGTCTAAAAGCACACAAGGTCCCTTTAGCTTGGGCGTGAGTTTGTCTCGTTTGCCAAGGGTACGGGCCGTTTTAGTTCACCATTCCCGCCTCAGGTTTCGGACTTCGGAGCATTCAGCAACCACGGCCTACTACCACTGCCAATTCCCGCGATACAATAAAGCACAGAGGTCACGCCACACCGCGCAAGACACACGGCACACGTCGAAAGCCAATTGATCTTTAATACTTCTCAAAGATGCTCCTACGACTCGCAGAGAGGCGCATCGGCGCTTCTCGACTATGCGTAAATCATCGCGGAATGCTCCCTCCCCGGCGCAACTTGATCCCCGCACCACAGGCGAACTCGGGCCCTCTTATGGAAAGACGGGCGGACAGAGCTCTACCCAATGTTCAAAGCGAGAGGCGATGGCTACGAACCTTGCCCATCTTTGCTGTTGTCGTGGGGGCCGCTATGCTGGGTATATTCAACTACCAGAAATCTTCCTCCAGTGTGGTTAACAGTACGCTGTATGCGCTGAGGACTTCTCCGCAGGCGAGGGAGGTTCTGGGTGATGAGATTTACTTTGCTCAGAAGATCCCGTGGATTAGTGGAGAGATGAACCAGCTTCATGGTCGCATTGATATTTCATTCTGGGTTAAGGGTACCAAGGCCCAGGGTAAAATGCGGTTTCGCAGTATTAGACCTGACCGGACTAGCTTTGTTCGTCTACCCCATAACCTTTCTTTCTGACCTAAGTCTTTGCTTTTGGTTTTTCAAAGGTTCAAGAACACCTACTAACGTTCGTTCTATAGTTCCGCACGGAAGTATGGAGCTTGGAAACCGAGGATGGCACGGTTATCCAGCTACTTGACAAAGATACCGATCCCTTCAATCAGACCAATTGATTGACTCGACTACTTGGCCCTCTTTGTTCGGGCTGTATACTTGCTTGTTACGTGGTGTTTGGAGATTTGTGCATGTAAATATATCATATCAGTCATGTGCATTGGGCTAAGGCGTTCGGGCTTCGGAAAGCGTCTCACTCTCCCTTTCCCCCACACTCATCCTCTCATTGAGCTGATTTATGTCTCTTGTGTCGGAGTGGAAGCGCTATTTGAGAGCGCCTATCAGGCGGAGAAAAATATAGGAACCACCACTTTGGAAAGGGATATCATTTATGTATCATATACAGACGCCGCTCTTAAAAAACAATACAATGTAGTAGTAGTACATTTGACAAAAGATCACAAGAAGAACAGAAAGCGCGTGCGGTTGAATTATTCAGAAGCCTCAGTAGTCGCAGGGGAAGCTTCCGGCCACGGCTTCTTAATAGCATCCTGTATCCGGACAACGCAGCCCTTGGGACCACTGACGGATCCTATTAAAACCCAAAAGTCAGCATCAACTTTTACATATATGAAATCCACTTAAACAGAGGAGTATTTCGGGGTATCCTACCATTGACCACAACAATTCCATTCTCAGCGTCCACCTTCAAAATCCTCAGATTCTGAACCGTGTTCTGCTCATTACCCATGTTACCCGCCATCTTCTTTCCAGGGTAAACACGAGAACCACCACCCTGACTAGGACCAGCGGAACCAAGCGAACGATGCGTCAAGGATACACCGTGACTGCGATCCTGACCACCGAAACCATGTCTCTTCATAACACCCGCGAAGCCCTTACCCTTCGTATCAGACCTCGCATCAACGAACTGTCCCTCCTGAAACCAGTCCGCACTGACAGTCTGCCCAACAGGCAAAAGCCCGCTCTCATCCTTAACCCGGAACTCATAGACATGACGCTTGGGCGAGATGCCATTGGCAGTGAAATGACCGAGCAGGGACTTGGTCAAGTTATCGGGACGCCTCCATCCAGCACCCAGCTGAACAGCATAGTATCCATGCTTCTGGCGAGTCTTGTGCGAGACGACTTCGACTCGATCGAGCTGCAGCACGGTGCAGGGAACACGTTTGCCGGTCTCGGGGTCATACAGGGCGGTCATGCCCTTCTTGAAGGTGATGGCACCGGTCCGCAGGGGAAGGGTGTTGGCCTTGCGCTCGAGGGCGGCGGTGGGTGTCGATTTCAGCACGGGCAGGTCATGGCTGACGTTGAAGCGCGAAGTCTCCGGGGGGTTCAAGGACCGGATACCGAAGGAGCGGACTGAGGTGATGGACAATTGGCTGCTGCGGATGGAAGAAGTCGGGAATTGAGACGCCCAGATTGTCGTCAGGGGAAGCTGGGAAAGCTTCCGGGGCATACGAGGGGACATGGCGAATGGAGGTGATGGGGGAGGTATATACTCTCAACTCTCACTTCTTTTCTGCCGCTGAGATTTTTGGCAAGACGTGCGGAGACCCCGTCGAGGATGGGCCGGAGAGCCTCGAAGGCGGTGTGTAGGTGCGCGCGGCGCGGATGCCAGTTTGATGCCTGGCTATGATCCTCAGGCATTGATACATGCGGGTAAACATGGGTTACTCTACTTAGTATTGTATGAACGCTTAGTTACCAGCGTACCAGTAGACGTGCAAAAACTACACTTAAAGGCCTAGTAGTGCTCAGGTGACGCCTTCAAGGTCCTAAGCCGAACAAACGCCGAAGAGATGGCGGAACTTAACACCACAAGCTTGGAGCATGCATTCTTCGAGCAGTCGATCCATGCTCCGATTGCCAGTTGCCAATCGGGAACCGGACTCGCCGGCACGCCGATGGCGGCGCCGAAGTGTATAAAAAAAAGACGGGAGGGAAGCTGATCCTACGATCTGCTGCCGCAACGTCATCCCCAATCTCACTTGCATTCAGGCCTGCATTGCCGTCTCGGCTTCTTCTGCTTTCTAGACCGTCGCTATCCGCGAGTATATAAGAAGAGGATTTCTTGGTGCTTTTGCCTGTCCATCTACCCCCACGATTTGTCCGTTCTTTTCCGAAGACCCTGCCGGAAAGACTCACAACCTCTTACAACAAAGCCACGCACCCCCATTCGCACGCACTCGGACAAAACCACCCTTAAACCCAGAACAAAATGAGCTTACGACAGTCTCACCTATCGCGCCTGTTCTCTCAAGCGTCGAGAATTCTCCAAAATGCGCCACCTGCATCCACAACAACAAGGACATCGTCCCTATCCTCCTCCCCACTCCTAAGCCGCGCCTTCGGAATGCCCAGCAGACGCGCATTGAGCTTCCAGACCCGCAGCCCCTCGTCCTCCTCCCAAATGAGATTTAGGAGCGGCCAGATTCAACAACCAGGGAACATCTTCCGACGGTCGTTCTTCCGGTCCGCTCGGTCAAACAGCTCAGCGCAATCAGAGCAGCAAGCACCCTCTCTTTCACAGCGGCTTCGCACGCTGTCGAAGGAGTACGGATGGTCCGCGCTGTGGGTGTATTTGATCCTGTCGGCGGTGGATTTCCCGCTCTGTTTTATGGCTGTTCGGTTGGCTGGCGTGGAGCGGATTGGCCACTATGAGCATGTTATTTCGGAGTCGGTGAAGGGGGCTATTCGGAAGGTGTGGCCTCCTTCGGAGGAGGAGGAGAAGGCTGCTGCTGCATTGCAGAGTCAGGCGGAGCAGGAGTCGAAGGAGGCGAGTGAGGATAAGGCCAATGGTGGTGAAGCTAGTAAGTGGCTTTTGCTTTTCCCCCTTTGCTTTGGATGCATCCGCAGGTATAAGAGAGGTGTCGGCTAATTACTTTGCTTCATTATTGAACAGGTCTCTGGACGCAACTTGCCCTTGCCTATGCGGTTCACAAGAGTCTTATCTTTATCCGGGTGCCCCTGACGGCTGCGATCACTCCCAACGTTGTCAAGGTCCTGAGGGGCTGGGGCTGGGATATTGTCAAGGGTAGGCCGAAGGGCATGTAGGTGCCATTGAAGATGTGTTTGAGTATGATGGTTGGGACGATTAATGCCGGAAATGGCTCTGCGAAGAGTTTTCAAAACAAGATATTATATTTATAGAGATGTACACTAGCTGTTACATATAATTTTGCAGGACGCGCGCGCAGTGTCCTTCTCCACTCAGAGATATTGAGCCGGGTATTTCTGTCAATCATGATCGCCAAGAAGGACGACAGGGTACAAACGTTCAAGAAAGGATGAGACGGGACATTAAAGGATAAAGGACATCAGTCTAGAGTATCCAAAACCCACAACATGTAGCAATATTGAGTCAAGCGTTATGAAAAGGTAATGACACAAGTTCGTCCAGGCATGCAGTGCAAGAAATAGCGAATAGACCCGACCCCATGTAAAGAAATGACCTCACAGTGAAACAAACATATATGACTGACATGATTACAATAATTCGGGATCTGTTGACGCCCGAGATACATATCGACGAAAAGGTCGTGAAGGAAAGGTGAGATGTATGCGAAGGAGAAGACTCGAGACGGCGTATCACATGTCAATCATATCGTTGAATTTCAGGATGCCATTGGCTTTCATAACACCATTCACACCGTCTGGCATCCTGTATGCCCATTCAGCCACGCCCAATGGGCTCGCGACTTGCATGGCGTCTAGTTGGTCGGGTTGCTCGGAGTCATCGGAGGTATCCGCGACTAGCACGAGGCCAAGCTCCTTGATAGTTTCTACAAGCGCCGGTACAACGTTCTATGGCATCAATTTGTTAGTTTTCGATCTCTTGGGCAGACTGTCGTAGAGTATCAGTGTGGGAAGCAGACGAAGCACAACATACCAAGAGACTAGAACGGCATATCAAGCCCATGAGATTGTTACTTTGTGCTATCCGCGCAGATTCCTTGATGGACATAGAAGCTCGACCACTACTGTCAACGTCTGGCAAAGACTTAACGTCACGGGCCAAGTCGCGGATTTGGCCAAGATCATTGCAAAGAAGGACGGGGTCTGAGATAGGAAGTGAACATTAGCCATATTGCTTCCAAATGATGCCTGTAAAGGCATGGATAACTCACAGTTCGGTTGCTTCCAGTTCAAAGCAATGCAGATATTGGGGTTATAGGAGGTAAAGACCACAGAACGCATGTAGTCGGGGTTATGATCCCGCGAAATACGAGCATGGTCAAACACTTCGGTAAGAATTGCATCGGCAAAGGTGTTGACATCCGCCAAAGACGTCATGTTCAACGCTCGCTCCTCGGCGGCAGAGGGGTAGAGGATCGACAAGTTGATGCTGACACTGAGTGGTAGATGGTGGAATACGTCTCGCAATGAGAGGAATGATGAGGCCAGCAAGCGATGAGCCTGTGTCAAATCCTCCACCGCACGCGTTTGCAGGAATTTCACCATTTCCGAATGATTTATACCCCTTTCGGCGCCCATTGCTTGGAACTGGGCATAGGTTAGATGGCAAATGGGGATTTCGATGTTGTGATGGCCAATGGTAAAGTGAGGGTACAGAACCGGAACCCGATCCTTGGTGAGTTGCACGAAAAGCTGAACATGGTCGCCTGAAAGGCTAGAGCCGGTGACTAGGCCGTTATGCTCAGGATCAATAGCACTTGTTGCCTTCCAATAAGTGGCGAAGTGGGTAATCTCCAGAGGATCTCCGTGATACGGCTTGATAACCTGGAAACCGAACTGAAGCTGGCCGATCGAACGTAACCTAGGATCAAACAAGGGCAATGTACATGTCCCGGTACTGGAATTCTCAGCTCTAAATACTGTCGGTAGAGCGACTGTTTTGGCGATGACCTTGGAGCCAAAGGTGGGGAAAATCTCGAAGTCAACGGCGAATGACTCTAGGTTATCCACGTGGAATGAGATCATACGTGAATCCTCTTGAATCGGAAGCATAATCGTGCGGGGAATCAAGTCAGAGAGTTTGGATGAGATGGTCAAGCGAGCAGCAGGGTGCCGGCCGGCCTGATCAAAGCAGATCGAACCAGATGCGCCAGTGTCAAATAATATCTGAACAAACACTTTCTTATCCAAAAAGTTGTGGCCGTATCGCCTCAGGGGTATGATAGGCGGTGGAAGAGACAAATCAGGGATACCGTCAGCGGTCTCCATGTCACCGGTTTCCGTTGCATCGCTGATTTGCAGATCAATGTTGTGGCTTGCCTCTGCTTGTCTCGTACCGTTCATAATGTCGAATGGTGTCCGCGCGGGTCGTGAGTCGGTGCGGATAGACCAAAGCAAAAGCATGCATTCCAAATGCCCTTCCCAGGCCGCATAATACATCGCCGAGAGGCCCTTCTCATCAACAGCACTGGCGTCGACACCTAGCTCCAGTAGAGTGCGCAAACAGCCCACGCAGCCTTCGCTGGCAGCATGGAAGAGTGGTGTCCATTGATACAACTTGTCACGCTGATCCATATCAGCCCCGTATTGCTTGAGAAGTAGGAGTAACTGCGGCGACTGCGAGGCTCGTGCCACCATGTGCTGAGGATAGAGGCCTTCAGCGTCTGGAAGCAATCGTGCACGCCGCTGTAAGAGCATTTGAACTATCGAAAGCGATCCATGCTGACAGGCAAGATTCAGCGGAATATGATCGGACTCGGAAGCGGGGTCGATGCGGGCATTGTTGTGAAGTAGTTGCTCCGCACATGCTAGTTGATCTTTGACAATGCTGTGAATCAAGGGGGTGAAATTATCATGATCCATCACATCGACAGTATGAGGTCCTGCAGCCAGGAGGTCCCGCACCATATCCACGCGGCCATGCATACAGGCGTAATGAAGAGGAATCCGGCCGTAAACGTCGGTCCTGGAAACATCGACACCGGCTGTCAGGCCAGCCTTGAAAACAAATTCACGACCAGAGATTGCTGCTTCGTGCAAACAATTGCGCTCATTGATGTCATCTTCAGCTAAGATGTCAACCAAGCCGCTCTCCAAAAGAACCGCTAGTACATCGTCGGAGAACTCGTTGATGGCGGCTAGGAAAGTGCGGGTTGCGCGGGCATGAGCATCAGGAGACGACTGCAACTTGGCAGTCCATTCGCGTAGCGTCTGCAAGTTCCCTGCCATTGCAGATTGGAGAATCTGCAGGTCGAGATCTTCCTCATCCGTGCCGAAGGCCTGAACAGCCATAGCCCGGTCCACCGGACGAGCTGTATCAAAGTGAATGTTTTCGCCTTCTGCCCATGCTTCAAGCTCTAACCTGGCTGTCGTTGCTCGGTCGGACAAGTCACGCAAGACATCACGATTGAAACATGGTTGTACTTCAACAGCACGGTGCAGGTACAGCTCTTTCATGCGAGACTATAGGGGACACACAGATGAGTAAATGGCCGCACGTTATCAAGATGGGATGAATGGATCCATGAGGCGTGGGGTATGGGTGACTCGGACCTTTGATGTTTTATCCCACTAACTGAACTGTTAGCCATGTCAAGACCAAGGGAGCTAGCGGCTGCGTTTCTTTCTATGACGAACCTTCTTCAAAATTTTCGACATCGCAGTCTCGTTGATCTCGACGAATTGCTTTTCGGACAGTGGTTATCAGTATGCCTATCTCCATGACGCCTGCCGAACACCGAACGAACTCACTTGTAACTTGTTCAGGTCACCATCGAACTGCTGAAACCCTTCAAAAAGGGCAACGAAATTGGCAGGTGCTTTTGAACTGGTCACTGCCCGCGATTGTATAACTCGTTTCTTGTCAACTAGCGTTTTCAGCCGTAACGAGAACTGCCCCGCGTCATCAGCCCATCGTGTCTTGGAAAGGGAACTGCAAAGGAGTGCAAACCTCGGCTTCCTTCTGCAGATAGAAAGCGTTGACTTTCTCGATCTCTCGCTCCTACACAAATCACCAATGAGTCCCAATTCATCCTGCGCTTGGCAGACTTTCTTACCAGACGGAAAAAGAACACCTCCTTGTTCGCGCGAAGGGCAGCTTGCGCTTCGGGGACATTTTGGGGGACACCTGCGGCGCTCTGAGCGGGTATTGTCGGTGTCGCACTAAGTTGTTTGATAAGCTGTCATAGATGTCAGCTGTGACGAGATATGGTGTGTATCTGGTGGTCTAGGGAGACAGAAAGGCGAGGTACTGAAGGGGCAGAACACTGAGTATAAGACCGACCTTTTTCAAAGCCTTATAATTCACGAAGCTGGCGGCATATTCGGGAAGGTCAAGCTGTCTACGCTGGATCTGCTTGCCGAACTTCCTGTAACCCTGACTGTTAGTATTCCAATGGCGGACGTGACGAGCTCAAATTCCAGGGCCGGTGAGCAGACATGGACTCACATCTTTGGACGCTAGCTCCGCGCGAAGGCGAGAGAGCGATGTAACCGGACCCTTAATGCGCTGGTGCCCAGTTGAGGCAAAGGCGGAGGGGCTTAGATACAAAACTGAAGAAAGAGACCGTGGACAGCAGCAATGCCAGAGCGGAAGGAGAAGAAGAAGAATGGCAGCGAGTGCGAATATGGGATGAGAAAGTCCGCCCCTCTCTTGAGCTCGGCCGGCGGGATGGAGGGCGAGAGAGAGAGAGAACGAGGGAAGACTGGACTAGTCTTGAGGGTGGGGCGTCAACAAGAAACCCAGGGGACGGGGAAAGAAAGGCAAGGACACCCGTCAAAGTGACGATCGGCCTGATCCAGGTACCTCCAGACGTAGGTAGTTATATCCCGGAATCCTGGTACCTCCGTCGTGCACGTCGTTCCTTCGCACCGGGGAGAAGAAGTGAAGCAGCGGCGGCGTCGGCGTTGGCGGTGACAAGGACAGGTAGACAGCAGACAGAGAGTGGATGGGAGATAGACTATGGCTGACTGGTCCGGTAATAAGATCTAGTATCACTATCTACTCCTTAGGTAGAGAGAGAGAGAGACCTCTTCGTTCCCTCACAACTAAATGGTATGCCGTGTTCACCCGGAAGGGCAGACCAATGCGGGGCACCTGACCCCGGCGGGGCACAATTGGGAGGGGTGGGAAGAAAAGAAGAGGGAGAGAGGGAGGGAGAGGGAGGGAGAGAGAGACAGGCAGAGAGAAACAGAGAAGCTCAAGGTTCAGTGAATCCAAAGAGACGCGGTAATGGGGGAACGCGCTCCTCTCATTAGATGCCAGAATAGGTAGGGTCAACGTCAAGTTACGTCGAAAAAAAGGAGTGGGGAGCTCTGGAGAAGCTGCCTCCGGTCCAATCACCGCCCGGAATGTGCCCACGTTCCCTCTATCGCCGGACGACAACGCTTCAATTCGCGGGCTTCCATGGCCAGCGTGTTCTACAAAAAGTACACTAACAAGGAACTGACTCGTTACTACTTGCTTGGTCTTTAGTTAGTTAAAAGTACACCTGGACTTCTTCGGGTATCATTGTTTTGAAGGGACAGCCGGGCTCAATAGGTATCCCATTGGTACCTACTTAAGATACTACAACTCCGGACTTACTTACCGCAGGCGTCTTTCTTCATTCCATTCCAGTCTTGGCGGCACCACCCCTGCGTTGTCCCACATGCAGCCAATCACTTCTGCTGCCGAGACATGCAGGATATACTTTGCTTAGTACTCTGGTGCATCAACTGCGACAATCATCCGATCCTATCCTTCTATTAACTCCTGTTTACGTGTTTGCAATGTGCGGCACCTTTAAGCCATAAGGCTTGAAGTACCTAAGTTATACTATACCTCGTGGACTTGAAAAGCAAAGGCAGGAAGAAATGTGTTTTTGATTGTATTAACGTGCTCCCTTCTCAGGCTCTTACACTGACCCATCGATCCCTCCTCCCCATCAAGTCTGTTGGGCATAATTCACAGGTGTCCTACGTCCTCAGCCCTACGTAAAGCACTAGCGAGTCTGCTACACCAATTGCATCAAAGCAACTTCAAGATGTCCGTGCGGGCTATCCCATACCCTGTGCCGGGGCCGACGTGACATTCTTCGATTGAGAGTCTCAATGGTCCAGATCTCACCACTGTCTAGTGTTTCAAACCACTTATGCTTAGACGCTTCGGGCTTATTCGAATTCTAGGGATTCGGGAACAGAAAAGTTCACAATATGTATTCCTCAAGCACGCTATCCTCCCCATGAACAGTCCACAATGCGATTGCATCCAAATGTACAGGTGAGATGCCCGCACTGCGGTGGCCTTGACCCACAATATATCCAGACCCGAGCAAGACACTTTAGACAAAATCGAGGCAAACGGAAAATAAAAATAGGGATAAGGAGGCGGGTAAGAAAGTAACAAAATAAGAAGCCCTGGTTGCCTTGTGTGAAGGTCAGGCTTCTATAGAATCATAAATGTACAATCACAAGGCCGAGGTGAACGAAAATAGAAAATGAGAAAAACAGGAGGGATATATCCATATACCAAAATAACGAGGGCACCAGTTGAAAGACAAAACGAGGCAATTGAAATGAAAGAGGTATTTTGAGGTCTAGGAAGGCCACAAAAGAAACAGTGAGCGAGAGATTGAAGAACAAGAGATTCGTGATGCTGCACTTTGAACGCTATCCGAACAGTATGGCGGCAAAGTTTCTCAATTTTCCAGGCGGGGGGGTTTTGGGGTTTGTAGGCACGTTTCGTTCCATGCCACAGGTCTCGTGACCCTAAACAGCAATATGAAGACAGCCAATTGAAGGCGATTGAGTGTTGAATACGCGTATATCGACCGCCACAATGACTGTTGCATCTGGGCGTCCAGCTTGCAATGTCCACTTATCAATGCGGTGAGGATAGAGAAAGCAGGAGCATCTCAGAAATTCTGCGCAATACCAGCATTCCCTTGTCTAGGGAACACGGCAGGGTTCTCAATGCGGGTATTGCGCCGCGCCTGAACATCGCGAATGACAGGCGGAGCTCCACCATACGGGCCGTCACCATATGCTCCATATTGCGGTTGCATATCATTATAGTACGGATTATCGTCGTAGAAACCTCCTGAGGGGTGAGTGGCAGACATGTGACTCTCTTCGGACGCTTCAGAATGGTTGGCCGCAGAGTAGGCTGACGAGGCGTTCGATGGACCACGGTGGATATCGACATTTCGACTGTTCGCGGCGGCTGCTGGAGCAGCACCCAGGACTCCAATTGGTTCAGTCTCCCCCAGTGTACCTTGCCCTTCGGAGTACTGAATTGTCCCATCGCTCGGGGTCGCTGCATGGTGATAACCAGGAGCGCTTCCAGCCTCGGACATCGCCAGGCCGACTCCGGCGCTGCTCGATAGGTTGGTAGATGCCTTGCGGCCAGCAGATGTCGTTCCCCAGCCACGGTAGCCCGATGAAGTGTTATCGTCCTTGGGTTCAAAGGCTCCACCACCCATGATGGGAGGTAAGGAGGGATCGTTATTCGGATTGAAACCGTATTCCTCCACTTCTTTCCTCCGCTCTTCTTCAGCCGCCTTCTTCGCTTTCCATTTTCTCCAGAAGTACAAGGCTGCGAGGATGATTATGGCCACTGAAGCGACTGGCACAACGACCGCAACTGCAATGGTGCCGCCTGCTGAAAGCCCTGAGCTACCACTTCCACTTCCACCGGTCGACGATGCTGATGCTGCCGATCCACTGCCCGTAGCAGTCACGCCATTTGCTGCAGTACCAGCAGTTCCCGTTGGGAGTGTTGTGTCGGTGGATGTTATCGTCAGCGTCTCCACGCCGGTCGATCCATCGGTTGGTGTCTGTGTAGTAACCACTGTGGTGACAACTGGAGTCGCAGTAGTGTGAGAGGTAGTAGAAGTAGTGGTTGGGGGAGCCTCGGTGGTGCTACTCGTAGACGAAGTGGAAGTGCTACTTGTCGTCGACGGTATGGATATCGTTGTAGCAGAAGAAGTTGATTCCGAGGTCGACGACGTGGACGTTGTAGAGGGTGTGGATACGGATGTCGTTGGTTCCGCGGAGGTTTCTTGCGATGTAGTCGCCTGGGACGTAGGAGTTGCCTCTGTCGTCGATTGGGATGTGGTTTCCGGTTGTGTCTCGGTGGGTGTAGCAGTAGCTGCATCAGCGGCGTTTGCCGATGTTGCTGCCGCTGCTCCTGCAGCCGCCGCAGCCGATCCTGTAGGCAAGTTCAGTATACCGCAAGCGCATAGTTTATAACGGATAGCAGAGAACAGCGATACGCTCTCCAAGGTAGGGTGACGTGGTGGGGTAGCACCATACCAGAAGACATCTTTAAATGGCAATTGAGTCCAGAAGGATCAGGGTCCGAGTAGTATCAGTCAGTGAGTTCAACTGGGATTCGATAATTTCACAAGTCTAGCTGTCAATGACTGATCCACGAAGATGGGTAAGACGTATTCAGCCGAGAAGTAACCGGTCGTACACGTTTTGAGTGGAAGTTTCGCAAAAGCACGAGTCTCCTTAAGATTGCGTTTATAGAAGGATCGGAAGGCGATCGAAAGAGCGAAAAAATGTTGCGATAGCAAAAGAACGAATATAGGTTTGAATAAAGGGTACGACTCTATACCCAATAGGAATTAAAAGAGAATTGCTTCACTAGAATAAGAGCTGTAGCGCCCGTAGAGTGGTGAAGCTGATAATGGACTGCCTAGCGGATGGTCAGGGGATAAGCACGGTCGCCTCAGACCAACGCGGGCAAGAAAAGAAGGAAACAACAGATTATGGAATTAAGAAAGAAAAAAAAAAGGGTTCTCGGGAAAGGAAAATTTAGTAGGAGGGTATGCACAGTGGCAACTCACCGGAATTAAACTGGATGCCATGAGACAGCAGACACCGATCTCATATTAGATAGAGCGCAGAAATAACACACTCATTGGGACAGATCCATTTGAGGGGGTGTGGGAGGAGTTGAGGGAAGACACTCCAAAGAGAAGAGAACGAACAGAAGGAAGGGAAAAGAGCGAGTGAGTGAGTGACGGAACGAATGGATTGAACGAGCGAGAGAGCGGAGAAGTTTGGGCGAATTGCGGCCAGAAGCAAGCCTCTGCAACCGGCTCAGTGCTCCTGAGGGTGACTTAGTCTTGTCTTGGTTATGAGACTTTCCTGGTATTATTCTTAGTACCAGGTACGAGTACGGAGCAGCGAGCAGGTACAACCAGTATGTACGGAGTAATGGTACCAGTTACACTTGGCCAACCCAAATTGCTGCGATCGGCATCCGCCGGAGTCAGCAAGCGGGCGTCCGTCATCACATTCTCCCTCCTCAAATAACAATTGATACCAGAACGATGGAGTAGTATCTGGAGTCTCTAGGGTTCATCTGCTATCCTCACGGAGCTAAAATCATACTCCATACCCTGTTCTCCAATCTCCAATGTCCATAACCAACATGACATGCCCTGAGATTGAACTACTTATTCTTAGCAACAGTTAGACCCGGTTCCATGGGGGGCAACAGAACTTGATGACCCCCAAGCGGCCCACCGGGCGAAGAGGAAGAATTACTGATTGCAGATTGAGTGCCGCCTTCGGTGGGTCCCAATCTCCCACAGTCGAGCAGCCTCAAGCCCGGATTGGTGGTGCCGGACTTCATTCTTACCGCTAACCAAGCAGTAGCCACTATCGGTAACTCTCAGGTACCAATTGTCTTTAAAAAAAAAAAAAAAAAAAAAAAAAAAAAAAAAAAAATATGCCATGCCACAATTTACTAACTAGTACCTACTAGATACTATTGTTGAGGCCCCCCTGAACGGTGCATCGTTGATCGATCAGCCTGATATACAGGCAGTAATTTCCTTGTTATCAACATAGCATCTCCAAGAATAACCAAGTATATGTACATACTTAAGTCGGTCCTGGCAAGGTTATCAAATATGTTTACCAACTCAAAGTATGCCATCAGTGGCTTCCACGAATGCCGCATCTCTCTCCACTTTGGAAATCGTCCGAGCGGATAAGAGCGACTCGGACGGTCGCGTCTACCATCGACAGTGCGCCTCCTCAACCAAGACATGATTATCCATATTTGATACTTCAAAATCCTACATGAATGAATAGGAAAGAGTAAAAGCAAAGAATGTCATTATGAAGGCTAGCTACACTGCAACGCTATCATCTACTACTAACCGGTGTCAAGACGAAGCCTCGGTCGGCCGCTTCCGGCTGTCATCCTTCCCTACCTACCTACTGTGTAGTAGGAGCATTGGCTCCCGAGGTTGCATCTGACAATCAGACGAGACAGAGACAGGCTGGATAGGTCAAACAATTAAGTCTCTAACCGTCACTTTTAGGCCTTCCAACAAGGCGTTGAATACTACGCCATGAATAGTAAAACGCATCATGTAGCTGCAAACTTCGTTGGGCGTGTATCTATCTGTCTCGGAACTTTTTCAATGCACCCGCGTCCGGGCATACTACTTGGGCAAGAGCCTGTAACAACATCCGGTCGGTCAGGCCTCCTATCGTTCGATGACGCAAGACCGCGTGTCATCCTTGCACTGTAACGGATATGCTTGACACTTTTACTTTTGAAGCCACGTACTTGGGCCTACGACGCCGACTTTCACCGGACTTGATAATGAAAGTAGCACAATTTTCAAAAAAGATTTTTGGAACACAAGCATCGTCAGATTTTGGCATCGACGATTCGCCTCCAAAAAGAAGTCATATTTGCAGGTTGAAGGTTATAGATAAACATGGCTGATCAGACCGAGCGCCTAGAGAAAGCAGAGATGAATAACAAAAGGCCCCTTGTATGTATTCACGCCACTGAACATCGGGAAGATTTGCGAAATCGAACCCGGTTCCTCAAAAGAAGTACCGCTAGGACAGAATATATAATGGACAAGAATAGATCGTGATAAGGTATGTAAACACCAGATGGCTGTGGCAGAGGGGGAAATCGTTACGGCTGGGAACAAACAACGAAACAGAAATGCCGGTATTTACTGCCGCATATCCCATTTAGGACGGAGGTTTGACATCAAGTCATCCTTGGTACCCACAGTGTCCGCAGGCAGACGGCTGACACGATACGCACCAGTGCGGATGTTGTGCAAATGGGTCGATGAAATCCCAGTGCCGTTGCTGCGAATACTACCAGCATCGCTCGCAGTATCATTCTTGAAGCGAGGCGGAGGTGCAAAATCCAATGTGTCGTAAGCGCCCGACTTGCGCAATGCGTGTCTGAAACTTGGTTAATATTGACAAGCAAAGTATATGGAGAGCAAATGACTTACGCGCTAGGCAAGGCTGAAAGGTCATCGAAAGCTGAAACAAGCGGCGAATGGACCGGCACCGCCGGGCTAAATGGTTGCAGGCCGCCCAAGGGCGTTCCTGGTCGGCCCTCTTTTTGATCCTTGAAGTGATTGGAAGGGGCATACTCGATGGCAGACATGATGGAATCATCATTCAGCATATGGGGTGTGGGGAGGATCTGAAGCGGCGAGGGCGGGGGTATCGGCTTGCGCGGCTTTGGGGGTCCCGGCATACGGTTAGAGGCTGAGGAGAATGCACGAGGACCGGGCGATTGGAAGCCGCTATTGAAGCCTCCGTCCGAGCCCCTAGGCATATGACGAGCTGCCCCTTGGAAGCGTGGCGGTGCGCGAGGTGGAGGAGTCATGGCACGACGAGTCACTGGTTCAGCGAAAGGCGCCGGCACCGCACCGAACTGATCGCCCATCGTAGGGTCGTACGCATAGGCCTCTTCACCATAGTAATCTGGCACATAGTCATGGTACATTGTTTCCCGGCCGTTCTTGTTCTCATCAAAGTACTCCTTGTAGAAGGACCTGATACGGTTGGCACGTTGCTCGGGGTCCTCAGACGGATCCTCTGGCGGCAGGGGACGAAGACCGAAAGTCATCCGTCGCGTGTCACGACGGCTCGCATCAAGGCCTGTGTTCTGACCACGAGGTGGCTCTTCGGCAGGCACAGCAGGGGCATCGGGATGCTGAAGACCATCTTCATAGCTTGTAGCGCTTGTCACATCTTGCACATTGACAGCCGGGATCGTAGACCTCCGCGCATCACCGTAATCGCTAGCTGCATCACTCACAGGGAGCGAAATCCTGGGTGTTGATATTGATGCGGTTTGCACAGGAGCCGGGCTGGGGTCCAAATGCAGCGAAAGAGGGTCATGTAATGGTGGAACATTGACATGATGCTGAGGGACCGGCACTGAAGCCACGTCGTTGTCGTGACCGTGATCTTTGGGAAGGGTCATATTTGCGTACTGTGGCATATGCGATAAGCGCTTCTGCTGGGCACTAGTCTCAGTAACGGCGTGATCTCCAGCGAATCCGACTTCATTGCTTGTCGTGTGCGGCTCGCTAATGGCCATTCCAGGAACATGTACAGGACTCGGGCTTCTGGGCAGATCCAGCTGGAACCCATGATCATGTTCATGATCAGAGCTTGCCGGGCTCTGCACATTACGGTCCCCGGACGAAGTCTTGTAAAGTGGCGGCGACGAGCGCGACATTCTTTGGGCGTTCCGCAGAAGACCCTGGTTCATATCGTCTCCAAGTGCGGCCCGTCGGGTTGAACCTGTAAAGCTTGCCGCATCATCGTGGGGGCCTCTCGAGTGTGACCTGAGCGACGAATTGTCACCGAGGAAGGACCCGACGTGTCGGTACTTATCATCGTCACCATCACCGATGGATCTGGACATAGACGCCAGGGATTCCCTCGAGTTGTGCAGACCGGGAGGGAGCAGATAGGGGCTAGGCCCAATATCCAACGAGATTCCCTTGTTGTGAGCCGCGTTGCGATCAGTTTTCTCAGCTTGTTGCATAGGCACAGCTCCGTTAGTGGGCGCCAAATCTAGGCCGAAGTCGAGAGATTTGTGTTTGTCATTTGCATCTTCGTTACGGAGCTTCTTCACGTTTCTGCGGTGCAAGTAGAGTAGGATGCCGATGGCAATCACAATAGGAACCCTAGGTGCTCATCAGTCATGGTCTTGAACCATTGAAATAGCATTATAAGTATGGTCTCCGTAAAGTGGAGAGCAAAGGTGGGCATTTTAACGAAGGAGGGAACGCAATTGAACGTACACTGCTCCTAGAACAACAGGCAAAGTCGTAGTGGTAAGCGTGCTTGTCGGTTTAGTACCACTGGATGCAGTGGATGAGGAAGCCGAAGAAGAATCAGTAGACGGCAGAGGCTCTCTTCTTGCCAACGTCGGAGTTTCGCGCATCGCTAGCAATGGCAGTCGGTCCCGAGGCACAAGGCTTGGGCGGCGTGCCATCGAGCGGCCTTGCAACTGTGCGCCATGGAGAGCCTGATGATGGTGGTGGTGATTGTGCATGATCGGCCGAGTCCTTCAGGGAGGTAACCCGAACTCTCCGTGAGCCCGGAGGACTTCCAGATTCTTCCAGATTACTTCGACAATGGGGCAGTTGCCGGGCCACGGTAGCTCTTAACTCTGTTGTGAATATTTCCCAGGTGTCGATAACTGTAAATCATGAAGTCGAGTGGCGGTATTTATGACGAGAAGCAATTGAGGAAGTGCCTATGATGCGAAGATCTATCTCACTGGGGGGAAGGTGGGCACGCTCAACAACGGTAGTAATGGCGGACAAGAAGCGAAGGTACAAGGATGGATTTGGATCCAGCAAGGAATGGACGGAGCGAGAGCTGCTCCCTGAAATGAACGACTGTACAAGCCCCGAGATGTCGAGGCCCGGGGGGGGGAAGGGAAAGAACGACGTGTAACAGGTTAAAAAAGGAAAGGAAAGGAGTAGAGGAGGCCGACCGAACTCGATAGGGAGAGGGAGAAAAGAGGGAAAATGAAGTGAGCCGGCAGGGCGAAAGCCCAGAGGGCGTAAGCAAGCAGCAGCACCCAGGGCTACTACCTTGGGGCTAGTCAACCTAAGCGGTCTAGATGGCCCGTTTCATTTCCATTCATTTGTTTGTCTAACCGGTTGTGGGGAGGAGAGGCAAAGCTTGGTGGCAGATGGGGGGGAAGAGTTGAGCAGTGGTTTGAACTAGACTAGACTAGCTGGTTAGTGAGTGAGTATCCGTCGTACCATACTGCGGGAGGGGAAACACCGAACACATGCCCCGTATTCGCAAAGTATGGTATGGTCATCTATTCGAGGAAGAGGTATCTATCTGAGTATCTATCAAATTATCTACCTAGATAAGGCAGGTCACTGCTACTCGCTAGCAAAGTAAACTACTTGCTAGCTACCTTAAGTTAGTGGTCTGATTGTTGTTGAAAAGTATTTTCCCCCAGAAGAATGCACGATAAACCCATTATTCCTGATAGAGAGAGCTTGGACCAAAAACATTGGCTCACCCACATACCTTGGACAATGTACACAGTAAGTACATTGCGATTGGTCTTGAAGTCAAAAAGAGGAACAGAATAACAGAGTAGCTGGCTCAAGTATAGAGTTCTAAAGAAAGATAGGTACACTTCCTCTTCTGTCACGACGTGGTTTTGCCGCCCCCTGAGTTGGCTGAAGATCGGAATACACATTACCGAGTGTGAAGTAGATACCGGTATCGCATCCGTATGGAACACTAGTTCACTAGCAGTAATGGTGAACGGACTCCAACAGTCTGGGCGGGCTGATTCCTCTGTGGTGACTTATCCTTACTTTGCAAGTGTTTCAGCTTCCTCGTGGGCTCTCTGGCAGATGTGTCCAAGACTCCAAGTACTCTGGCGGCGCTCTCAATCCACTTTCTTTTCTTCCTCTCCAGGTCCGGCTCTGTTTACTTTTCTCTACTTAGACCGAGCAAGTAAGGTGGCCGCGATCCCCTGAGTCGAGAAAGCAAAAAACCAAGGCACAAGTGGGGCGCCTAGTCTCTCCTTTTCAGACTAGCGCCAGGAACCCGCTGAGTCCTGACCAATAATTGGAAGGGGACTCCGCCCCTTGGGAGATTACCTCTCGGACATTCTCCACCCGCCATACAAAGCTGAGCCTGTCGACTTGCTCGATTAATATCTGACATTCACCCCTTGGGAAGTCTGGACAAGTGCTAAACCTTCTCGAATGATCCTACCGGAGTAGATTGGCACTGGGAGAGTTTGTTGGTTGCCTACGGTGCACAACTAGTGAAGTAGTTGACGTATATCCATGATAAGAGTTGGTTTATTATTAGCATCAGTTGGCTTGGTCCGGGTATCCTTCCTGGCATGTAGTACTAAATACCTACGACGCATTACTTTCCTGCATTGATGCTATCTATCTCTTCTACCCACAAACTAATACTTCAACCAACAATACAGCAATCGGCAACAGTTTGTCTGCAATGTGATAAAGCATGGGGCAGCCTCTGGAAACTATGACATTCCCCCGCTCTTCCGATCTTACGACGGAGACTACATAATGTATAGAAAAAAAAAAAATTGAGGTTTGAATTAATTAATTGGCTATTCCTTTAGCTACCAATCCCTCGAAACACAGCATCAGGCTGATATACCGTACCGTGGCTTCGGCCATACTTTGAGGCGACCTTGCTTATAGATACCATGAAACTGCGGAGTCCATATGGCACGTTCTTCATGGCAAATATATGATGATAAAATCCCCTTGAGACCAATACAAATACTCAACTATAAACATTCCGCCAGTCATATCTCTTGTGTAGCTGAGGCTGAGACATGATCACGGCAAATGTCCCTTGACTCTGGGATTATGGTTCATCACGGAAATCAGACCGAACTTAGAAGGGATACACCAATCGCAAGGAACAGCACGAATATATGCATTATATGCCCCCTGAGGTGAAGATCATGGCTTACATACTTTCTACTTAAGTTCATGTGACCCGCTGGATCGTTAGCTGAGTATATCGACGTACCCTCTAGTAATAGCATATTGATGAAAAATATAAGGTGCTTGGTAGCTTTAAGTAAATAGTCTTCCCATTCATATATATATTGCGAGCATACTACTTTCAACAGCTATATATTCTAAGTAATTTGCATCATGCCAACACATCTACGCATGACGCAACTAGTTCCTAAGTAGCGGCTATTATGATGATATGGTTGAGGTACATCTGCCTTTGAATTCGCGTCTCCGTTGTCAGTGACCTTACGATTTTGTGTGTATCGATCCATGCATATCACTTCGGTTTAACACGTATTATACAGCTATAGGAGAATAAAAAGGGGACCTGTCAGAACCGAAGTGAGGAATACCCTGCGCTCTTCCATCTTGAAAGGAAACTTCATCTTAAAGCATCTTTCCTTGAATAATATATCCATGTCTTCAAAGCTCTAGAGCCACAGACCTAGCTAGCCGTCGCGCGCTTTTCACCCACAAAGAAAAGGTAAGAATAGCCTAAGCATGATCTTGAATGAAGGTATCCGGTACCCCGGGAAAGCCGTATACAACTCGGGTGGTATGAAACGTGATCTAGTACATATGAATCGACGTCCATACGCTAGTATCTATTCTTTCAGAGTGCTCTAGCTTTTGAAAGCTGTCAATTCTGGAAGGGAAATGGCACATGCATCATTACCCGGCTTACGCCCTTTGCCTCAAGATTAGCACTGAAAGACTACGTACTAGCCCACGAGCAATATATATAAATATATGCCTTTTGAACACTACTATCGTTGCCGTAGCTGGCACACCGTATACTGATAAATCATGTTTAGGAGAAAAAGATAATGTCATGTTTCTAGTACATGATTCGACGTATGGAACTGTTTCTATTGAAATTCCTTTCCACACCACACCTGGTCCATCCGGTCCCCCATTTTTGTTCCATATTTGTGGTTCGCCCAATATATTCTTGGTGGATTAACCAAAGTGTTATTCCGGGTCCACAGTGAGATCCATACACTTCCTGATTGCCGAGATCAAGTACGGGTTCAAATATAACTTTAGAGTGGTAACGGATATTTACAGGCTTAAAGGTAGAAAGACTTTGGCTCACTGGGCTCATTCCATCGAGAATGTGATAGCCCGTTCTTTGTAATTTTGCACTATTGGCTATTGAGAAGTCACCATATCTTTCTTTTGTTTCTCCAGACAGGTACAAAATGACCCAGATTCTTATATCCATACACCGATGAAAAAGTAAAATCAACGAAGAAAAGGAAGTTGGCGAATGCAAACAGGCAATGGAAGACCGTACGGGACCTTCGTAATCCACTTCCGAAAATATCACGTACAGAGAACAGAAGATGAAAAAAGAAAAGACTAAAAAATAGACTTTATGGCAAGGGTTGAGAGAGAAAAAGAAAGGCCCAAAAGAAAAAAGTATTCGCACAAGAACCGCCCAAATACACAACACAAACCCTGAATGGGAAACCCAACATGTCAGTTGTACAATGTGATATCCATTTGAAAACAATAAACTTTATCAAATATCCCTTCCCTGACAGAGGGGAGGGGAGAAGAGGAAATTAGCGGTAGCGTAAGAGGTTAGAGAGCATGTCCAAGTCAATTGTTTTCTTTCGCGTCAATTCATATGCTCAAGAAATCGTCAGACTTTTCAAAAAAAGATACAGTCGGAGAATAGAAAAGGCGTGAAGTGGTGACATCATGGAATGTAAGGAAGTGGCGTAGCTCATTTGCCGTAACTCTCGAGACATGCATTATGAGAAGACTGATCGAAAATGCGACGGAATGGCGGGTCTGAAGGATGTATGGTGTCTCTAGGCTCCGATGTAACACCTTCGGCTTTGCGGATTACTTCTTTCAAAGCACGGGTGACAACGCCAGCTCGGACGACCAAGTCTCGAAGAGATTGTGTATCAAAAGGAAGTTTTCTGGGACGAGGAGGATGTGAATCCGCGAAAGCGGAGTCAACCGAGCTCCGTTGTTGATAGATCAGATCCAACACAGAGTTCGGTTTGGTCGTGACATCGGGACTGGGAGAGGTGGTAGGGCGGGAGTTGGAGTGCTCCGAGAGCGATAGTCCCCATGATCCATCGCTGACCCGTTTCCAAGGTTCATTGGTGTTCGATGAATCGCCTTCCGAGTCATCGAAACTGAACGTCAGAGAGGATGGAGATCCAGGAGGCGAGTTATTATTGGAGTTATTATGATCATCATCATCAAGCGTGGCTAGGTTCACTATTCCTTCCGCTTCTTTCCAAAGTTCGCTTGATGGCCCTCGGACAATGTTTAGAAAGCTGCCCTGGTGCCGCAGACGCTTTAGCTCTTCAACCAGCAAGGTTAGTTCTTGGACGTGTCCGAACTGCCCATGAAGGCTTGCTTGGCGTTCCATGATAGCTTGAGGAACAATCATGCCCCGCCGGGGGGTAGTTTTGCTCGGCTTCATAGACTCATTGGTTGTAGTCTCATCTGCATCCTCAAACTCGAAGTCACTGTCCCAGTCCTCACTAACGCCTTTGCTCCCCAGGCCCCATGTACCAAACTTTCCTGAAGTCTGACGTTGTTCATTGATTGTCGGAGGGTCTCTGGTCACTGGTACACTTTGACTACGGAGATGCAATGTACTCGGAGCTTTTCGTCCTGGCGCGCGGCTGCCACGCACGTCAGGCGTATGCTTCCCATGCATGGTCCGCGGCCGCCCATCAGAACCCGCTGCTTCACGATCGCTTCTCGGCTGTTCCGACCAGTCGAAGATGTTCATTTTCGGACACGAGTCGAGCGCCTCATGGGTGAGACTGCGAGAATCGTACTTGTATGACTGCCTCGTCTCGCTTCTGAAACAATTGCTGCCTTCGCCCTTCAACGACAGCATTGAAGATTGTACTTGCGTGAATGGGCTGGTTGTTTCACCGGGCAATGCTGCCACCAGACTGCGAGAATCTTCGTCGTCGGTCAAGTCAGACGGAAAAGATATATTGCTGTCACCTTCGTGCATATCAGATGGGCTGTTTGCGATACGGCCTGGCATAGTAATGGGAGTCGGCGTCGCGTCTGCATCAGAATCACAATGGCAATTCCCAAGAGACTGTGAAGTAAGAGACCCGCGTGTTTCGAGTGCATGGCCATTAGAAGGCTCTCCCTCCAAAGTATTTACAGGGAAGTCCTTGTCAAAGATTGTCTCGATCCGAGGAGCATAGGAGCCCAAGCCACTGCTAGTAGTGATATGGGTACGGATGGAGTCGAAGGCGGTGTCGCTCAAGAAATCTGTCTCATCCTCATCGCCAGATGTGAATATGTGGGTATCATCGGAACCTATGACGGTTGACGCAGGATCTGATGCAGCGATAGAATGGCGTTTTGGGCGCTGACGGAAAGTGCCCTGAGACCTGGTCAGTGTTACTGAGTCTAGGGTGAATGGACGTGATCCAATGTCCCGGAGATGAGCCATCTCTTGTTTGTAGTCCTGACAATAAAGAGGATAGGCTCTGCGTCGTGGACTCATTAGTTCCGACATCAATGACGAACCAGCCCCGTTATGTGCAATGGTCGGACGACGGAAGATATTAGGGTCGGTGATGTTTCGTCTTCCTTGTGTGTGAGGTGGAATCACCTGTGTTCCTTCCGTCTTTGTTAACGCTGGAAGAGGCGTTGATGTTGCCCTTCTTTTAGAATAAACTAGGGGAGCATTTTTGAAGCTTCCGCCATCTCCGGCTCCAGTGTCAGCTGGGGGAGACTTAGGATCCGCATCTTGCAAAGAAGGCGAGTTTTGGCGATCACTTTCCTCCGGTGGCAATGACAACTCTTTTTGTTGCGATGAATTCCCACTGGGCTCGAACGGGTTTCGAAACTGGACTGAAGGGGAAGGAGTAGATTCATCCAGGCCAGCTTCCACTGTTTGTTGCTTCCCTCTGATGGATGTTGCTAGAAGAAGAGCCGGGGCAGTCTCCGTATTCGGTACGATCCGCCGCAGCCCTTGATCTTTCGGTCTCGTTGCGGTTGAGAATCTACGCGCCAGCCTTTCCGATAACCCCTCTGGGCTGACATCTATGTATGGACGCCAGACATGATCATCCCCTATAGCAGCAATATCAGGTTTGCTTGCCGAGGGATTCAAGATCAGGCTTGGCTCGAAATTAAGACTATGAGTAGCCTTATGCCCCAAGGTCTCAGACCGCTGATGACTAGTAGCAGGCCTGCGAAAAGCGGTGGGAGTCAAGGGAGAGGATGGCGCGATCCCAGACAATGAGTGAGAGTTGGCATGATGTGAAGGTGGCCGCTTGACTAATTTGTTGGGCCTGCGTTGAATAGAAGCGGGAGGACTGGCCGGGCTACCTGGCGTGATTGGTGAAGGAGAAACAGGAGTTTGGCATGAAGCACGTTTCTCCGGTTGGAAGGACAGGCGTCGCACCCAGGAAGACGAGGGCCGTCGTATGTGCGCAGCGAGTGAAATGTTCTCTAAGACTGGCTTTGGTGGGCCAGTCAACGTTTGTCCGCGACGTCGCAATCGTACACCTGCAAACGATGATTTCCTGCGCGACTTCTCCTCTCCCGGCTGACTCGTATCATACGCACCATCTTCTGACCCCCGAGAGAATTCTGCGGTCAGAGGAGATTGTGCTGTTACTGATGTAAAGGGACTGGTGGGGACATGGTTTGCATTTGACGAGGATGCGGTATTGTCTGTCGCTGTCGCGCATTGATCATGCAGCGGGAGGGTCTTTTTCCGGAATCGGCCTGGTCTGGAGGAGCTTCGATCTACGCGACCGAAGGCGAAGCCAGATGGTGCAATACCGACGGTGCTAATTGCACAGAGCTGAATGAAAAAGAAAAAAAAGATAAAGCAGTTAGCCGCGACAACTTGTAAACATGAAGGACGCGAAATCTGAGGCAAGCGCTTTGCTTCTCCCAATCTGCGCGAGGCAAAGGGCCTGTAGCCGCAGCAAAGTGGACAACCAAACGAATGCGATCCAAGAGCGATCTGATCGGACACAGAGCAAAACTCACAGTTGATACATGCTCCATTCTCAGAGGGCGCCGAGAACAGTGTCAAGCACCATAAACCTCAGATTAGCCACATCGATATCACATGTAGTTGACGACCCATCTGCATTATCTTGCACGAGGAGGATCAGCTGGCCCGACACATCTAGATAAACACCATCTCAGAAGAAGACAGGTGGAACCAGAATGCGATTTAGCCTGCGATGGTGGAAGACAAAAGCCACAATAGCAGTATAGCAGTATTGATTATTTGTACAGATAATCCCAGCGTGCGATCAGTGCGACCTTAGGGTGGGTGAGGGGAAAGGGTGTCGGAGCCAGCTAGGAGGAAGCTAAAGGAATGGGGGAATAGTCGAAAAGGAATGTAATCAAGGAATGAGGGACTAAAGAGGAAGACTGAGCGACTAAAGCTTTGGCCCGCGCAGAGTCGCAGCAGTTAACTGTTCTAAAGTCAACGGAGAGAAAAAGAAAAGGAAAACAGACAGCAGAAGGAAAATTGAAGAAGCAGTAGCAGCAGTAGTAGAGTAGCAGCGGCGGCAGCGGCAGCAGCAGCAGCAGTAGCAGCAGCAATATGCGAATGAGAGAGGTAATAATAACAGACCAAGGTCATCGATCAACAAAAGCCCCAGTGGGACGCGGTCACTGGCTTTGCTACCCACGGGCGATGTTCTTCTGGTTCTAGTCTAAACTCAACCACTGGGAAAGGAATGGATCACGCTAGGAGTTCCACCCCCAGCACACCACGACCGCAAGGCAAGTCCCAATAAATTGTGGCTAGAGTCAGGGAAGCGGGAAGAGCACAAAATGGAAGGGTAAAAGAAGGAGCATAGAAAATAAGAATAAAATAATGTAGAATAATTTTTACCTTTTCTTAAAGAATTAGAAAATTGGTACGAAGATAAATCCCTCCACCACAAAAGCCGTTGAATTTTCACACATCATTTACCTGGTATGCTACGCAAGACTTCCACCCACACCTGTTAGGACCACAGCATAGGCAGACAAGTGTAACCACCATAGGATTCTGGGACTGCTGTTGCCCAAATTTCGATACTCTGTAGGATAAAGCCATCAATCATTTGAGACCGAATCAAGTAGAGTTTTCTCACAGCCTGAGGTTGAAAGGCACCAACTTACAGGTGGACAGCGATAACTACCAAGGAAACCTGAAACGCCTTCTAATGCAGAATAAGGAGGAACACGAGGGTATTTATGTAAGTCATTGCTAATGTACTCCATCTATGTAGTATGCAGGTATTATGTAGAAGGGGACCTACTGACGTGGTGGACTACCAAGCCATGGGAGTATGCTGGTGCGTTGTTGTTTAGGATGAAATCCAATTATGCATATAACCTGGGGAATGAAACACTTACCTTGTTCTGGGTAGAGGGATCAGACAGCCTGGTAAGTTTATGACCCTGCCTAATTATCCTTCTTTTTCAGCTGCTTACTGTCCACGCACAGAGACACACTACATTAATGGTGTTCGGAGTAGTCCGCCCGTCCACTACTACCTACCCATCGGGCGGTGTATTTGGGTAATTATGGCGAGCCGCGATCCTTGCACCTCGGCGGCTGCAGCTGGGCCACTAGCGTGCACGATCCCACCGAGGAAGACTTGATGGGCGAGGATGGGATCTGATTCCCGAACCTGTGCTGGCCTAATGAAACAAACCAGGGATCTTCAGCTCCTTCCCCCCTCCCCCCTTCCCGAGATTTCACAAGAACCTGCTGGTCCAGAACACCATATAATTGGAAGAAGCATTGAGGATGTTCATGCCTCTCCCTGTGCCGTTGGATCCCTGTGCGAAGGGATACTACTAGTAAGGCGGTTGGAACATGCTTCTTCTTATCCTCTTACTTGATTTAGCATCTCGCTCTTTTACTTTTGCCAACTTTCTCAGGGCCTAGTGGAGATGCTTCTGCAGAGAGCTCCAAACCGCACGAGATGGGATCGAGGTGACTGAGTCTGCTTTTCTCATGATGCAATCAGACCGCAACTGGCGTCCGAGCCTAGTACCGATCAGGAACGCTGATTCCGTCCAAGTCATGAAAACAATGGGTCCATTTTATAACGCGGCTAAGCCATCATGCCCATCCCCACTTTTGACTGGAAGTAGCTTTCGGCTGGCTGGCTGGCTGGCTGACTGACTGGCGAAATCACCCTCATGACAATAATAATAAGAAATATTAATACTATTAATTTTCTTAGATAGCACGGGGCCCCGGGACTCGTATCCCTAGCTAGTAGCTCCTGCTATCTACCTACGCTCTCTGCTTAGCTTGCCGAGAATTCAAGGGAGCAAAGGAGAAGCGAATTAGGTTGGCGATCTCTGGAACAACCATCGGCAGAACATCTGGTTCCTGAGCTTTCATAAACCGACCGGTTCCAAGGCACGGGGCCGAGAGGAACAAGCGGGATGCTGCCCAGGGTTAGACTTTCTCAGTCCTTGCCTCTTTTAGCCTTCCAATCCATCATTCTACCCATCTTTATCCATCCAAGCTCCCGATGTAATTAGAAGAAAAAAAAAAAAAAAAAAATTTCCCCTTCATTCCTCCTTGCTGACCCTCTTTTCCCTTCCGCCTGTCCCCAGGATGACGACACTGAAGTCTGAAGACTCCAACTCTCCAAGGAAATTTTATTTAGCCCACTACGGTCGCATTTATTTTCCGAGAAAGGCCGAGAGCTCACGGCTTTTCATGTTCCAATGTGCCGTCTGTAAATTTCCTCGAGCGTTGCGATCCGTAAGCAAGATGTCTACTAGGATAATGTATTAAGAGAAGGCAGCTGATTTGAGTCTAACGAGCTGTATCGGACTTTCTCTCGGTCGCATGTGTCAAAACTGGCAGGCCAACGGTGTATAGTAAGCTTATCTCATCGAGCACAAAGGCCGATCGCGATGATAGATCCAATTTCTCGGAGCGGAACTTGGACTGCGAGCGTCGAGCTTCCAAGGGCAATTTCTTCCGGCCGATTGCCGGCCGGGCTAGAGCTTTGAGGTCTCCATTTTTAATTATTTGTTGTTAGGTCAAGGCTTTGTTTGTTGTATTGCTATTGTTACCTAGGCTCTAGGCCTGTTTACGCAAGACAGATAGTTCCATTCAGTGCCGTTCACTACCGTGATTCCGATTGAATCGCAAGAGTCCGATCTGTATCTGCGAGCGTTCGGTGCCACTGTGCACTACCCACCGTCTATTGATTAGCCTTGCCTATCTGCTCCTGTTGCAGGCTTCATTCAAAATGAGTGTGCTTTGCGGTACCTCCAGCTGTGCTGATCGACTTTCTTGGCGTTTGCTGCTACTGATTCATTCTCAGCCGTCACCGAGACTGCCTTATTATAATCTGCCATAAGTTGGTCTCCATGTTTCAGAATTTGATCCTGGCCCCATTAGATAAAAAAAGAGAAAGAGTATCCTTGCTGAATGCACCCCTTCGTTCGGTGGGTGTGAAACCATCAGAAGCAGGAACACCCGCCAGCCCTTGCCTCCAAAACACGGCACTTTACTGATGGGAATAGTCTCCTAGGTGACACTGAGGGGCAATTTCATGCAACCATGCAGGCATAACCCTGTCCCAATAACATTCTCATCATTGGGCCCCTAGGTTTGAAGTGCGAAGTGCGCTGCGGTGCTACTGACCCATCCAGATTTAGCACAGTTGGTGGACGAGAAGTGCCGCTCGCTCCCTTGATTGGCGAAACTAGCCAGGGTTGCACGGCCCCATGAACAGCTGTCCTGCCTCCTGACGCGCGATCATGGGGGACTAAACCCGATAATCCTTGCGAGGTCCTGTCAATGGACATTATTCACTCTCGTCACAAACAAACCATCTACGTACAGGACCCGGGTACTCCGCAAGTGTCTCGCACACACATTTACGCCAATTGAGGCCCCTCTCGTCTCCTCGCCAGGGCAACCATGAGTGTCCAAATCAACTGGCCCCCGAGGCTTGCTTGATTTGGCTGTGCGATGTCTTTCTGCAGGTGATCAGCCAGAGAGTTCAGAGTTTGATAGATTAACATAGCATGTACAGCGGTATGGCTATCTACCACACGCATATTCGAATGCTAGCTACTATCTATACGCGCATTACTCCGGCTATTTTTCAGCTGCATTCGGGCTAACCTTTAAAGGCCTGCGCTTACCGAGAGGAAGAAAACTGAGCTGGCAAAGTCGATGCTCCTTCACCGACTACGCGGGGCCTACGGAGGCGTGCCCGAAAAACCGGGGCGGTAAAGCTAAACACGATGATATAATCATGCTGGGAAAGCTACTCTTTTACCAACACACATGGGGCGCAAGATGCTGGAACCAATGAAATCATACGTTCGATCTGTTGGATCGCAACGAGGACCTGGTACCCGCGACCTAGATACCTAGTGGGGAAGAGACGAGTCAAGAGAATCTGCCACTAGACTCTACCATGATGTTTACTATCTAGGCTCTGTGAAAGCAGGATTGGTTGTTAAAACAGAAGACCAAGGAGTTAGTATGATTGCTTTCGCCCATCCCCTCTCAGTGAGAGACTGTGGGTTCTAGCAGCGTCCGAGCATTGCAGCAGATTCTCGTAATTCCAAGAAGACGATGGTATCCGGAGCCTAGGAACACTGGAAAATGGTAACCTTTCTGGAATCAGTGCATTGCAGGGAAACTAAGTGCACGACTATAGTGATAATTCGGCTGGGCGTTATTGGCAGATGCTCAACCACAGAAGACTATATAGATACCTTACGAATTGCTCGATGGTGAGCATGTATAGAAGCTATTTGGCTACAACTAACGATTTATTCCAGCTAGAGCCCAGCTTTCATTATCATTCATTGTCATACTGCCTGATTTTTAAGTTATTCTAACCACTCAACCTTTCTGATTCATCCATAGCTGCTGAAGCCTAATACTTGGGTCTTCGAAGCACTATTCGATATAATAAACACATACCTATCTGTGCGTCCATTCTTACACTGACTTTAATGATCTGAAGACCTAGACCATAGGTACTTCGGAGCTCTCCACTGGTGAGCCTGCCAATCGAGTGTAAACATAGCGTTCCTTCGTACTAAGTAATTCATGGTAATGCCAAATAGGTGCATTCTATCATTGTTTGGGATTCATGAGGCTGATAACTTCAACGAGCATGATACCAATAAGTGAAAAGCTCCTCAAAACCTCAATGAGCACGATTCTTGTCTTTCTGTTACTGGGACCTTATCCAACCTTCAGCTGGAAAAATGTGGTGGTAAATGTAGTCATGCTGCATCAACTATTCTCCTATGGACACTGACTATATCTTGATAATGGCCTACAAGACCGTTATATATTAGATACCTTTACCATCTGCCTATGAAATGGTTACTATGGAGCATACTCCATGTGCGAGGAATATTAGTCGGTAGGCTTGCACCTGTGCTTTGGTCATCAACATGCTTGAAGTAGGTTCACATCTGTTCCCTGTTTTTAAACATAGGTTTCAAAGATCTGATATAGGATCGCTCGTGATAAAAGATGCTACACTTTAGTAGCCAATAAACTCGGTCGGAGTGTGAATACCTGGATGCTTAACGACATACCATCGGTGATTGCATCTCAACATTTTGGACCAGTGACCAGAGACTACAAACACCAAGAGTGAGCTCCTCCTTTACATGCTGTTGTATCCAGATCCATGGCTGCGCCACTGTTGAGTATGGGGGCGGTGGGTCGTGTGAGCTGTCAGCCTTATTATGTAAAAAGTGTCTACCCCGTGCCTGAGCTAAACCCGCGACCACTTCTCCAGATTCCAGAACCCCCTTTCCCGAGAACAATCTAGTATACCCCAGATATAGGGTATACCTGGAAGCTCAAGTCATAACTGTGCCTGGAATGGCTGACATGGATACCCGTATAGAAGCTATCCAACCTTAAGCCATGAATCGCAGGGACGAAATTGAGCCGTCTGACCCCAATGCTCCTTTGCTCCCTTCCGAGCCACGGGTAGACCATGAACCCCAACATGAAGGTAGCAGGAGGCTGAAGCCTACTACCAACTCGGAACAAACAAACGGGTGGTTTATATACGCTCTGACCTTCTCCGCAGGCATAAGTGGGTTGTTATTTGGTTACGAGTAGGTCCAATCTTGATAGCCTCCCCATCGACGACAACTTCATGTAGAGAGGTGATTGCTGTCCTCCGTTATACTGACACTCCGCCCTTTGAAGCACAGGTGTCATTTCCGCAACCTTAGTATCGATCGGGTCCGACCTCTCTAACCATCGTCTAACGACATTGGACAAGAGTCTCGTGACATCCTGCACCAGCCTGTTCGCTCTGATTGCGAGTCCGCTAGCGGGAATCCTGGCAGATAAATTCGGTCGCAGAAAGGTCATTCTCGTTGCAGACGTGCTTTTCACTCTTGGCGCTTTGATACAAGCTGTCACAAGCGCAGTATGGGGCATGATAGCTGGAAGAAGCATTGTTGGCCTGGCGGTTGGTGGAGCAAGTCTGGTGACTCCATTGTATGTTCAATCCTTACTAAGGGTGTCCCTCGAAGGAGTATAGTAGGGAGGAATAAAGTTGTCCTTTTGTCTAACATATCTCCAGATATATATCCGAGTTGGCACCTTCTCATGCTAGAGGAAGGCTTGTGACGATACTGAGTCTTTTTATTACAGGCGGACAAGTCGTTGCTTATATCATCGGCTGGTTATTCTCCTCTGTATCTGGGGGCTGGCGCTATATTGTTGGCCTTGGAATGCTCCCAGCAGTTTTTCAATTTTTCATAGTTCTAGCTCTTCCAGAAACCCCTCGGTGGCTGGTCCAAGCAGGGTTTGAAGAGAAAGCTACGAAAGTCCTCTCCCGGGTCTACGGGAGTCATTCCGACAGTGGCCTCATGGCTAAGCAGGTTATGCGTGATATCCAGCAAGAAGTGGCTGAGGAGGAGGAAGAGTTGACTCAAACCAATAAGCCCTCCACAGGGAATTGGCAGTGGCTGACGAACGTTACGCAGTGTGCTCGCCACTTAATCCTCGTCGGTGGTAATCGGAGGGCGTTGATTATAGCGGTTATGCTGCAAGCCACACAACAATTGTGTGGATTCAATAGTCTCATGTATTTCTCGGCGACAATTTTCTCCATGCTGTCGTTTTCATCACCAACACTCGTGTCATTGTCGGTGGCGTTGACCAATTTCTTATTCACCTTACTCGCATTTGCCTTTATCGATAGGATTGGTCGGCGCCGCATCCTCCTGTACTCAATGCCAGTGATGGCTCTCTCACTCATTGCTTGCGCTTTTACGTTCGGCTCAGTCGAAATGCCGAACCCCGAGTCAAGGGTACGAGCGGAAGATGCCACAATTGATAGCGCTTTCCTTCCTATTGTTATCTTGATATGCCTCACCGTTTATGTGGGAGCTTATGCATTCGGGCTTGGAAACGTGCCCTGGCAGCAATCAGAGCTCTTCCCCTTGAATGTGCGCTCCTTGGGATCAGCCTTGGCTACTGCCACGAATTGGGGGTCAAACTTCGTTGTCGGTCTAACTTTTCTGCCTATGATGGAATGGCTCTCACCTGGATGGACATTTGCGGCCTATGCGGCCGTATGTGTGTTCGGTTGGTTTGGTGTATACGCTATCTATCCCGAGATGAGCGGGCTTCGCTTGGAGGAAGTCAAGGAACTTCTATCAGACGGCTGGGGTGTTCAGGAAAGTTTAAGAAGACGTCGTGGTCGTCCCGATGTGAGCTAAGGGGCTAGCTTCTGCTCATACGAGACCCGCGTGCAGACTTTATAGACCTTGTTATCAACTACAAGCCAGCGTTTCGGAGTCTATTTTCTGGGCCTAAATCGAAGTATTATATATGCAATAGTTGGCTTATAGAAGCGCACATCTTACCTCCTGTGACTGATTTCTGTATGCACACCCTTCCCTGCAAGGTCCACCGCAGTAAGTTCAAACCTGACAGTGCAAAATCCCTTGTCTCGTATATGCTGCGTAGACTTCACTTCGAACAGAGAGCTGTATCACTCTGGATTGGCATGTAGCTGTACTGTCATCCACAGCGAGCATAGTAAACAGGTCAACGTACTAAGTTTGGAAGATGATCTCGTGACAAAAGAATTTGCTTTCCTTACATATGATTGAACACGAATTCGCTCTTCATTCATTACTTCTTCACTCTCGATTCTCATGCTTCTATGGGAGCTATATATCTTAAGCACGGCGGCCTTCTCTGACTCTACATATGTGTACACTGAGAAAGTGTAAGATCATCATTCTCAGCATCTCCCTGAGTGGCTCGAGGACATAAGGCAAGTAGCCTGTCACTGCTGTATAGCCTCTTATAGGTATTCCCAGTAACACGGAAGCCTAACGAAGATGAGCCCCCAAATACCGACCATGGCGGAAGATTGCTCTCGCAATCCCTTTTTTGGCTTGCCCACAGAGGTGACAGGTCTTGCTATATCCATATAATATATTAGCATTGCTAATTTTGCCCCTAGATTATTCAATACATTGCTTACTTGCTACCTCACGACGTCGATATGGTAAACTTCGCCCAATGCTGCCCTTGGCTCGCAGCAAAAACACTTCCGGCTCATTCTTCCATCTGGCGAAGCCGCTTCAGTGATATCTACGACGTTACTCGGCAGTATGCGTCTGATGAAGTCAAGGTTGAATATCAAATTCGAGCCATTGTCCTCTCACAATCCATCACTTTTCGCTTCGGCCAAAAAGAGGCGCAGACTTTCTGGCTGGAAGTCCTCCGAGATATGCTACTTGAATCATACTGTCTACTAGAATCGAACAAGCCATTGACTTCTAAGAACCACCGAAAGATTCGAGGCATACTCTCTAGCTCTGAATTTCTGAACAGGCCCGTTAGTGGCTACAGTCAGAAGGATGCAGGCCCGCCTTCCGATCTATTCTGCGCAACCCAATTAGTAGGCACCATAGCCGTCATATAGGAGAAAGCGTTGAAATTGACTCTGGCAGTGCCTGACTGGGCTAGCTCTGGACCCTCTTATGTGTATTCAGTGTCTAAGGGCGGACTATGACGTCGGTATTGTCTATGATTACAGGGCTGAGAACAGCAGCAGACCGATTGTGCAGGGAAACAAGCTCGACCTGGAGAAATTACTTCACATACGCAACTTCTGGCTTCGTCATATTCTCTGCCCGGCTGAAGGGACCTTTCACTCTTCTTACATTGACCTGGCTCCATGCTACAAGCCTAGATCCTGGGGTGAGCTTGCGCCTTCTGATGACGAATTGCCCTGGATGGGATATGCATGTCAGTCACTCACTTGTTACCTGGTCAGAATAACATACAGGGTAT
The DNA here is from genome assembly GCF_000002855.4 of Aspergillus niger. NCBI lineage: Eukaryota > Fungi > Ascomycota > Eurotiomycetes > Eurotiales > Aspergillaceae > Aspergillus > Aspergillus niger. The sequence continues at coordinate 65,703 of NT_166539.1, forward strand.
GCGAATGCTAACTTCTGTGTAGCATGCGTCCATCCATATCCGAGATCTCGAAAGATCCTCGAGGATCGCCAGACATGCGCGGATCTGGATACTAATTGTGTACAAGTCCGATTTCAGGTGATTGCATGGAATACTCAAAGAATATGGACCCCGCTGATCTAATGCCTGCTGTGTAGTCTCTTTTAGTGAAACCCGACTCCAACCCCTTAAACTGGCCACCTATACTTCAATCAGTACTACCCACTGATCCCCCCAACCCCGAACGGTCTTATTTCCGTGGGATACGGAGATCACCTGGTTACGTCGCTCAGACCCTAGGTTTGGTGCGAGGATTCTGTGAACCAATCGCCGATGCTCAAGGGGGCTTTCCTGGCTGGCGTCGCATTTGCTTTGTGATATATGAGTGGGACCAAGAGCAGCTACCCGTTCCTCCTGCTCATAATGGCACAGAGGCCGCTATGGATGAGGACCCTTGGCTTTTCGAGACAGGATGGCCGCCGTCGGACTTTGAGTCTGATTTTTACTTGGTACAGGTTTACGAGGGCGTTATCTTACCAGAAGGTAATATCATGATCGGGAGTTGGATAGATCTGCTGGAGACGCTGGACAAGGGTCCGTTTATTTTCTGGAAACAATGACGGTCTTGCCTGTTTTTGAGCTCGTTTTTTATTTTTGATAACGTCTGGGTCGGATGAAATACATGGCAGAAACCCAAGTTATCCGTTATCACACGTGAAATATGAAATTTGAAAGTTAAGGAAATTTGAAATCTGAAGCCTACTCCTCGATATCCTTTACCTTCTCCCATTGCCCCTTGAGGTTTTCCTTCCACAAGCTGACCTTGTTATCGCCACCGCTCACAGCAAGAATGTTTCCACTAGGGCTCCAGCTAACTCGCCAGAGTACAGTGTCGAACTCAAGTTGCTGGCTGGTCCACTGACCAGGGTTTGACGCATCGGAAGTCCAGATCCTGACTGTCTTGTCTTGAGAGGCAGAGGCGATGTAGGACTTGGAAAGAACGCTAGGCGACCAAGCGACATCCCGAACCCAGTCGGAGTGGCCTTCGAGAGTCTGCGTGTTGTTGTAGGTCTTGGTTTCCGGGCTGTAGAGGTGTAAGGGTCAGCTTAGTTCAATTGAAAGCAGAGTATCAGTGGGAAGCGGTTCATGGTGCATACTTGTAGTCCCAGATCTTCAGCAGGTTGTCGCTTCCACCAGTGACGAATCTCCGCTGCTGGCCCGGTCCAGGGTTGGAGCTGATCAAGCTGCCCGGGGCGGCTGCAGGTGCCCAGCTGATAGAGTTCACGCCCATACCGTGGGCGTGGAAGATCTGGTGAGTCCAGCTATTGTCACGGAACTCAAGAACGCTAACATGTCCGTCCGAGGAGGCGCAAGCGAGGAGACAGCCACTTTCATGCGGAGCCCAGGAGACCATGTTCACTGAAGCGGTGTGTAGAGAGAAGTCGAACACCTTCGTCCAAGCGCCGCCAGCGACGGGTGACGTGGCGTTCTGGTGTTGTTCGCGCCAGATGAGCACCTTTCCATCGTACGAGGAGGAAGCGAGGATAGTTCCGAACTTAGGGTGCGCCTAGAGAAGACCAGAGTCAGATACATAGTTGAATAGGACAGCTTGACAATGAAAGCCATTATGACGTACCCAAGCCACACACCACACAGCTCCTTCATGTCTGCTCACACACGGACGGAGGTTAGAGACGATGGCGCGTAAGATGACCAGGCATCAGGATCCTCACCCCTTCAATGTCTCAATCAACCGATGTGTCTCTCCTTCGATTTCAAAGATCTTTATCGTTTTGTCCGATGAACATGTTGCCAATCTGCGGCCGTAGTAGTCCAGGCCGGCATCGTGCTATGCGCTGCGGTCAGTCTCAGGGGCCAGGCAGAAAGGGATGAAGCCATTGTCACGATGGCGTAGGAGGATTCTGTCTCGGTTCACGTACAATCATCTCATCGTGTCCGGAATTGGAGATTACTTGAGCAGCCTAGTTCCCTGGACGTTAGCAATAGTCATGGGCAAATCGCCTGGGACCATTGGGGTGAGTTGGGGACATACCATATTGATCAACTTTCTGCTCGGTATCGGGATCGACTCTATAAGGTCAACAGGGACGTAAGCTCGTGGGTGGCCCTGCCGGGGAGTATTAGGGGGGTTCTTGGGGGGGAAGAAGGCGGTGGTGGAGGGCCGAATCAACACGCAACAGGAGAATCAGCAGCAAAACACCGCCAGCTTGTCCGTTTCGCAAGTCAGCCGCAGCCCGATCTTATCTTATCGGCTCAGTCAGCCATCTCCAGTCATGCTCATGTACACGTGATCCGGGGGCCTCGGTAGTCCTCGGTCGCCCTGCCCCGCGGCCTGTTCTTCGGTCTCCTTGGCTGTTACTACTCTCTCTCTCTCTTTTACTTGCCTTTGCCTCCTCTCATTCTCTTCTTGTCTTCTGTTGGACTCACTTCTTTGCGTGCTCTTGTACATACATCCTGCATCCCTAAACACTACTATTAGTTGCCTGTTTACTACGCTTATTGTATATCCTGTTGCCCCCAACATAGCAAGCAATCCGACGCGCTCCATCTTCCCAGCTCTTGTTCAATCTAGTCGGCACCATGAGTGATGCTCTATGTGGTCCCTCGAATGCGCTGCAGAACTTTCAAAAGCACGCATCTGTTGATCGTACCCTCCAGCAAGATAGAATTATCTCTCGACAGTCGCCTTCTCAAGTGAGTCTCGCCGTGAGCGTGCTTTACCGAGTTGTACTCATAGAAACAGCAGGGGTTTCGATCTCAAAATCCAACTCAAGGGGTGCTTGATCCCGAATTCGCTGCCTTCGAATCCGGTCTAGCAGGAGCGCCCCCTCCCGATGTACAGCATGCCGTCCCTTTCGTTCCTCCCTCGCATCATTTCCCAGTATCGAGCCCGGCAGAATCGTCAAACTGGGCGGCAGACTTTCAAAATATGCATATCTCGGGACCTCCGCATTCACTCCATCAAACATCAGGACCAGCTGTAGCGCCGATGGCGGCTGTTTCACAACAGGGTTGGCATAACGAGTTCGCTAAGCAGCAACAATCCTCTTATCAGCAGCACCAGCCGCATGTCCAAGGGCTTCAGCCATCCTTTACACCTCGCTTCCCTATGACCAGTGCTGCTTTCCCTCCTATGCAAGCCACTACAGCAAATCAGCAACCGGTGGCAGACACATTTGATGAATCGGCGTTTGAAGCTGCATTTGAACAGGCGCGGGCAGACATGATGTCGCAGGAAACCGAGACTACTCCTGTTCACGCTGAGGAAGTCATGGAAGAGACGGATCAAGTTGTGGCTGAAAGCACGGAAGAGAAGATCAAGATTGGATCGGATACTATTCCCCAGACCGACAAAAATGATCAACAGGCACGGGTGAACGATGCGGACGAGCTCGCCAGAACCGCGGGCCAGCTTTTGGATAGCGTCAAACATGATCAAAGCCAGAAATTCAAAGAAAGCAACTTTCTTGCCTTGATGCGCCGTATTCGCGACCGCGAGGTCCAAGTCGAGGGGGATGAATTTCGCGAAGTCAGTACCAGCAGTCCGTGAAGTGAAATCAAATTCGGCTGGCGTGGAACGAACGCTGGTATAATCAAGTCTTTGCGCGCCGGCCTTTGTTTCTGCTAATCAGTATCTAGATTCCGCATCCACTGCATCCAGGCGGCAAATATTATCCGGAACGTCGGAAGGAACGGCAAGGGCAAATAGAAGGAGATACGGACCAGCATGCCCGCGGAGACGCTATACCCAACTCCACGAGTAAGTTCATACGTGCCAGGCGGCCTATTACTACCTCGCATGATGGCTTAGGATGATAGGCTGGAAACGCTAACCGGGTTTCATCGAATAGACGCAATTCATGGGATTTCATCTAAAGGGAACCCTACCTTAATTGCAAGTGGAAATAATCCGGAAAATCCATCTGGTGGCTTCAGTCCTAGCGGTGATCACACTGTATACGAGGATTGGCGTCATGGGGACCGCTGGGCTTAACGTAATTATTCGACTTTCCAAATCAGCCTTTGGAGACTAAGAAAGGAGATGTATCGGACTAGCAGGTTGATATGGAGTCCGTCGGGATCACGCAAGTGCCTATCAGTCCTTGTTGGTGGGAACCGTTAGATCCTGATCCGTCAGAATTGGCTGTGCCTATTCAGATCCGCTATTCATCCTTTGAAGTTCTGGGGTGGCACAGCATAGGCACCCTTGTTTTCTCTGAATCGACACGTGACCCTATTCCGCCTATTGATGGGAGAGAACAATATCACAGCCAGAGCACGTCAATTCGAGACGTTGGTGGCATTGTTATGAGACAATGTTGACTGGTACGGGCTGTGTGATGCACTCCTAAGCCATTCTGGCGTAATAGAGTGTCGTAGTCGCCTGCTAGTGGATGGTGCTGGGAGACAGTTCGTTTAATGATGCGACTTTGTTACGTGGATGGATGTTTTGTGATGGCGCTTATTTATGTCAATTGCATGCTATTGTTCTCAGCGACAGTGACCAATCCTAACCAAACTCCCATTGCAACCATTCTTTCATCCTGTTCTTTAAAAGTCCGGTCCCTATTCTGTAGGACAATCTTTCCGTTGCTACAGTGCACATCATCTATAACAATCTTCACATATACCCTCATCTTCTCTCTCCATGACTTAGCGCTTATCAGACCCAATTCTACTCACAATGCTTCCACCATCTGAATCCACCCTCCATCAAATCCACAAATTAGCCGAATCACAAGAAGATTCTGATCATACAAACACCATCCCGCCTCCACCTCCATACTCCCCTTCCACCTTTAATGCCCCAAAGGAACATGAAGCCGATAACGATGGCGAGACGGACCAAACAAGCCTCATAAGCATCCATATCGATGCCTCAATGAGCATCCAGGGAAACGCAAATAGCATTATCATTCCATCAGTGACAGCACCAGCACCAACCCACAATCCACAAACCTCGTCAACTCTGAATCCAACTTCATCTTCATCATCATCCACAACCGCCGTACCGCAATTATTTCAATACCAGCGCCATTCCAAAGTAACAGACATGGTCACGTCCATTATTACTGCTTTGCATCGTACGGGACGTCTGGATTCTATTCCTAGTGACAACCCCGCTACTGAAGGTGCACTTACAGATGCAGATGGACTGCCATCGTCATCTATCACGCTGAATATCAATACAGGGATCAAAGTCCTGGGAAGTGGGAATGTATTCTGTGTGGGGGTGACTGGACAACGAGGGATGGGGATGAATGTGCTAAGGAGGAAGCGGAGGGCGTGTTCTGTAAGTTCAAATCTTTCCTTCCCTTGGGTTGCTTTCACTTGGATCACGCTTGAGGTTTTGGTGTATGGTTTGCGCACAGCTAGTCTAATGATTTTCCAATATAGGAACCCCCAGAGGTTGCTACGGCTGGTTCTGTTAAGAGGGCACGGTAGTTGCCTGTTTGTTTGTCTGGTACGTGGCATGGATTGACGAAGTAGGGTGGGGTATTCTCGCTCTCTTACTCTGTGCGTGTGCACACTCTTTTTTCCTATGTCTTTGATTCTGTGTTTTACTTGTGTTTACTTGCTTTCTCTTAATCCTTTTTGATGGCTTGAATGATGTTAGGTGGAATGGCCTGGACATAAAATACGACTGGCTGGCCGGGGGGCGCGGGAGGGTAATGGATCGGATTGACCATATATAGCTAAGATAGAGTAATTCTTTTCCTAGATTAGTTGATGTTAGTGTTGCTAGTTCTAGTTTAGTTTGGATCGCCTGTGGAGTTTATTTCGAATAGAATGTCATCATGTTCGTGTGTTTTCGAGTTGGTCCTGCATTGGATGAGTGGTCTGTGATGATGATGCTTGAACCGAGCACGTTTAGTATATATAGTACAATGTCGATGACATTCACAATGAGGTCTCCTTGGCAGCCTACTAGTACTGTCGTAATATCCTACAGAATAATAGTAGTAGCTAGTAGTAGCTAGTAGTCATGAAATTAGCATTTTAAGTATTTAGACGAGTAAATTTATTCTCGATATGCTAATCCTCTTCGCTCCTATTATAATGCCGAAACTATCATACAACACATCAATCGATAGCAAGACTACTAAGTAGCTACCACATATAAGATCGGCTGAATTGCCCCCACAGAAAAGGCGATAAGACCAAAAAGGCAGAGCCACCATAGATCGAAGAGGAACGAAACAAACAGGAGTGCCCACCTGATCCTCGTAACCTAATGTACCAGACCATACATAACCCCCCCTCCCCCCGTAATGTAGCAAAAGTAGAATAGCAATGATCACCAAATAATTTTGAGAATCCTTACAACCCTAACCAAGGATGATGAGAATGAAATAAAGGTGGACCGACCCATCGCCATAGCAGAAAGAGTAGGTGTGGAAATGAATACCAATCCATCAAGAAGAACATATTAAGGAGAGTAAGAAAAGAAAAAAGGGTTGAAGAGTAGTTAAGAAATTCGGAAGTATGAAAAAAAAAAAAGAGAAAAACGCCTGCCCCAACTATAGAATAGAGGTTCATTAGAGATATCATCAATCAGATAGTACATTGACTGGGGGTGTGAAGTGCTTGTTCCGGCATGGGGGAAATACAAGGCAGGTTTGGTGGGAGGTGAAAAAGGTTTTGTCGAGGAGGATTCATCACGTCAGGGATACTTCGTAGGATATGATACGAAATAGCCGGCCTGTGGAGAGAGAGGAACAACATGGAATCAGACTCTTTGCTCTGACCCCTGCTCGAGGTATCATAGCAGGGAGAGGGATCGGTCTCACCTCTGCCGTTTAGGTACAGAGCGTAGAGCCGCGGGTCCAAGAGAAACATCTACGCTTATAAAGCCCGCCAAATCTACTACCGGCCGATGGGCATATCGTGACGGTGTAGATCTCTGGACCATTCGGGGGCCACCTTGTCTCGTTCGTACAAAAGACCACAGTTGTGGCAGAGCGTCTGTCGCAGTGGCAGTCAGCAAGTAGTCACTTCGAAAGACGGCATATAATCTTACTCTTGGACCTGCTGGGCCATCTCGTACGGCCCAAACCGCCGTACCCCAAACCATACAGTTGGTGCATCTCCAAGTTTGGCGCTCCCTATCGAGCAAAGGCGGTGGTCAGCATGTGCTCTATGAAGAGAATTTATAGGCATAACGAACCAGTCAGCAAGTGTACCGCCACCTCCACCATAGCCAGCTCCTGAACCAGTGTCCGGAGTCCCTCGTCCTCCAGGGGTTCCTCCTCTCCCCGAGGGACTCAGGCTGCGGAATCGTCTCTTCCGTTTGCTCCGCTCGCCTCTTCCGAGCGGCGTCTCACTGTCGACGTCAAAGTAACCACTGCCCTGTCGGGAGGCGTCGGGCGTTATGCCCGCAGTCGAGGAGAATCTGGCCGTCTCTCGACGTAGACGACGAATCTGACGTTCGCGATCACCCTCACGCTTCTCAATTTCCTCCTTTGACAGCGTTTCCACCTTAGGTTCCCATTCGTCGCCTAGTCCCTCGGGATCGTAACGCCAGCCCGCCTCCGCGCCGTTGGCAGCTTGATTGTCGATCTCATTACCATAACCACCCATGCCGCTGATGAGTCCACCACTTTCGCATACTTCTTTCTTCAATTTCAGAGCGGCTTCGTAGATGCCATGCGCAATGGCCCCGACCCATTCCCCACCTAGACCAAGGTCCGCGCACGTAATTCTGGCAAACTCCTCCGCCATACCCGGAGGATGCAATAGAGACCATTCAAACTTGTCCGTGTACAGTTTGTTTTGCAAGTTGATATTTAGGTTGATCATGCACCGATACGCGTCATCCGGGTTTAGTATGCTGTCGTTCACGAGAGGTTCTTTGGTCACCGTTACTTGGTTGGGTCTGCTGTCAGGCGTCGCGGCGTGGGTGGAAACCGGTGTAGCAGACACATCTCGCGACAGGCCAATCTGCGGAACTGGAGGCTTCGGCTGTACACTCTGGAATAACGGATGCAGGGCAACGCCGGCATATTCTTCCAATTGTTGACGAATCTGGTTGCTAATAGCCATCGTCATGGCCTGGGGATTCGGTAGGTCCATATCGCGAACGAATCCTACGGCAAACTCTTCGGGAGTCGCAAGAGCCTCGTGAAGATTCCAAAGGAACGTGTCTTTGATGCGATAGGCAGGCAGCGCCTCCGGCCGTCTGTAGGCGGGCAAGGTAGGGTTGATACTGGGATCGAGGACTGTTCGCGGCAAAGGGAATGGTTCTAGGGGCTGATGCGCTGGGACCTCCAAATCAATTCGGATAGGTATAAGGGTAAGAGGAAGCTGCGCTTGGATTTGCAGTTGATCGGCGCAACTGTACAAAGGGAGAAAAGATTCCAAGTCAGTATCATAGCAAAAGCAGAAAGGACGCAGAGGTAAACTGGAATCGCTTGAAGAATCAAGTTGAGAGGCACATACGCTGGTCGCAACATTCTCTTGATCATCCAATCGCGAAAAACCCCTTGGACCTCAACAGGGGCGTGTATCTCTTTCCCCAGCTTCTCCGCCAGTGGCACCTTGTCGAACGTTGACTCTTCCCGTCGAAGGCTCCTTAGCCCGGTTGGCCGCCGAGGACCCTCGCTGTCCTCAAAGTCTTCATCGTCGTAACCATCTTCCGCATAATTGATAGCGGCGGTTCCTCGCTTGGTCGTCCGTGAAGTCGGGCCAACTTGGCTGGGTGGGATAATCGGGGTGAGAAGCGCATTGCCATATTGGCGCACACGGGGCGGGTATGATGTGATGTAACCTCTGAGAGGGGACATGTTGGCCATTTAGCTGGTCAGGGACATGTCCCTTTCAGACACTGCGCAAGTCGATCGGCGAACAGGGCCGCGTGCAATCCGCTCGACGAAAGGGCTGACAGCAGAGGAGCGAAAACAATGATTTCAGAGTGTTATGGTCGAGGTATCGCTGCGCGAGGAGGAAGCGCCTGAAGCGGGCAGTTGCTGAAGGAAATCAAGGTTCAGGAATTGAGGCTGCGAAATGGAGATGGTGGACTGAAGCCAAAGCTGCTCTTTGACGGTGATCGCGGTCGAGCTCCGCCTTTTCTGCTCGTCGCGTTTTGCCAGAACTGCCGGCCTTTCCACGCTAGGCCCCATTCAGCCACATCATCACGTGATGGGTATACAGGGCAAGCTCTATCTGGAGTACAATTATACAAAGTTGGAATTTACAGAGCTCGTTTATGGCCTAAAATCTTGAATGTCTGCGGTTTATTCCTCGTGTTATTTTGCGTGTATTGTAGGGACACATTGTATGGGTTCCAACTCAGCAACAGAGTCTCGCACTTTGTCAAAGCCCAGCAACAGAGCTAAGTGGCCAAAAGAGAACAAGACAAGCAGGACAGGAATGAAATTAGATGAGAATACAAATCAATGCATGGGGTCCGGCCAGCTAATGAAAACTATAAACAGGATTACACAGTACCCAATGATAATTGAATACGCCATCCCTCTTGTCTGTTAGGCTGCGGATGCAGACTCGGGATATAGGGGATATCATCAACTCCGCAAATGTGCACTGGGCAACGCAGAAAAGGAAAAACAAAAATGGGCTGCTAATGGAGCGATTCTAATATGCATCGACGAGGATGAAAGAAATCGCAGGATAACGGCGGAGACCAAGAAAGTCCATTGGTACGATATGACCGCCGCGAGGAGGCTATCGAAGCCCGATTACGCTCTGCAAATATTGGTTAGATCCTGAGTATATGATAGCAGTAGAGGCAAACTCACCATCTCTAGAGTCCATACTCTACGAATCCAAATTTTCACTTTGCCTTCCACTCCCTCCACATCATCTAGCTCAACTCCTTCCCACCAGCATCTCCTGGCTGGTTTCCTCCAGAATAGAAGGAGCTTCTGAGCCATGCCAACTGCATTGTTATTCGATAGGTCACCCCGAATGTCGGTACGCAGCTTGGCCAAAGCCAGGCTACATATTACCGCCTTGTTGGGCTCTGGGGCTCGATGGCCCCACCGGTCGTCACGATCAAACCCACTACGATTTGTCAGTCTCAAGAAACATTCTTTGTATCACCATAGGTGATAATGAGTGGGAATAGCCAACGTACCCTGCAGTAAGCATCTCTATGAGATGCTGCTCTGTCGAACCGGCTTCGTCGCTCTTTCTCAGCCCAGAAAATATTCCGTCTTGTTTTAACAATGATTTTGCAGCCGCGCGCTTGACCTCGATCATCTCCGCCTGGTCTATATCGGGGCGAGGAGGTATCGCGTAGAAATCGAGGTCCTCGCGCAACACTATGATACCAGCACGGTCCTGAAGCATATCTCTAGCAGTTCCTTGCATGGAGTCGGGAGCAACGTCCAAGTCCGGAGAGGTCGATGCAGATGGTGAGGATGACGGGATAGATTGAGCGACCGATCGGAAGAAGTCTAACATGTATTGCAGAGACGCCGGATCGTACTAAAAAGTGGGAAATAATGAGACGTGTCCTGGGCAAGATATAGGGAGAACAGCGGCGGTGGAAGATGAATAGTAGAGGAACGACTGTTAACTCACGTCGACCGGATAGATGTCGCCTTCATGGAAGGTACCCATGTGCCCGTCAGGAAGTAGACCGTTTGGAAAAAGTGACAAAAGGACAAATTCGGGGAGAGTCAGAAGTTCATCTCGGGAGAGGGTAAAGCGGGTTCCCCTGTGACATTGGTTAGGAGGTCTAAGACTTTACTTTGACTCAGGGCTGATAGAGAATTCTCACCGGAGATCAAGAGTGATATGTTCATCCCCACCGATGTCTAAGATCCATGCAAAACAGTCAGCAAAAGAAAAGACTTTCCCGTTAGATGGGAAATGGCTTTCGTACCTCCTAATGTATTGATCGGCGGCCCGCCGGTCTGCTGCACCTGCGTGATGATGCTCGACGCGCCTCCTGCTGCAGCCATCACGTATGTGAACGATTCGATGGGACTGGATCCTTCAGTATACGGCGGAGGAGGCTCTCCCTCTTCCGCAGATTTTCCTGACGATTCCGGCTTCTGGTCCTGGGAGAAAGAAGCCTTAGTTTCAGCGACTAAGGATGAAGAAGGGCTCGGCTCGAGAGACTCTTCGTCGGGGGGAAGAGGAACGGAGACGGGAGCTGAGGCCGATTCGGGTGGGGAGACAGTAGCCTTCCCGCGATTGAATTCGGTCGCCGGAGCGAAGACAAGAGACGAAAAAGGGGGAGGATGCGACGAGGAGAAACTAGAGGACGAAGCCTCCGAAATGGGGGAATGCGGCGGCGGTGGTGCGGTATAGAAGTCGTCGTCCTCCTCCGCTACGGAGTCTGTGTACTGATACGGCCGCGCCGTGGGAGGCGAGCCAGAAGAATTCGGTGACCACGACAAGGTGTCGGGAGTTGTAGACTGATGCTGAGAGAAGGCCGTCTTGTCCTTTGGTTTACCGGAAGCTTGGTGAACCCCACTGAGAAGGGGCCTTGGCCGGAGTATTTCCAGACCCCGGGTTGCTCGAGTCGCTCAGGAGCCCTCCGTTGTGTTTCTAGAGGCGCTCAAACATGGAACTTAGGGGGCGAGTAGTTGATCCAAATCGGGTTCTATCCTGGAGGTACGACAGAACAACAAAGAAATGAAGAAGAAGTAACAATGAGAATGCGACCGCAGCTAAAATGATAGGAGTTGAGACTGTGGGGTGGAGGAGGTTCAAGGGACGAGGGGAGAGAGAGAACGAGGATGGAGAGGAAGCGCTTACAGGCACGAGAGAGCCTGGAATCCGCTGTTGCTGAAGGGAGGAGGAAAGAGGAGGCGGCGCTTGATCCACCGGCTGCTCTCGACTGCGGACATTGGCTGATCGCTCCCGCCGCCGCTCCTCCCAGCTTGATGACCAGCAATCACCTGGCTGTTCAATTTAGCTACGTGACGCACAGTCTACGACAAGGTCGCTTCATATTGCCTTCTATCGATAATCTTGCATCCCTCCAAGGCTAATCGTCTTTGGTGGGAAAAGCTGCCTGTCAAAGTGGCGATCCCCCACGTTTCCCAGTCACATGATTCATAGCAACCACGGAGAGCAGGTTCTCAAGTACTAGGAGATAGATGGTAGGAGAGGGAATTCTGATTATATGCAGGCCATATTGATGATGCATGTCTGATAGATCCAATCCATACTACTAAAGCAGGCAGTGTGCCGCATTTCCACCCAATATGTACCACCATGCAGACAAAAGAGCGTCGAGTATCCGGCGATATTAATCGTGTTAACACATTAATACTCCTCCGGTCTCGTCCTCAACGCCTTTCGTTTAGACATTACGCTCCACAAAGCTCTGGATCATTCCTTCAAGTGTAGGCTCGTACTCCTTGAGGGTTACTTCATCCCCGTTCAAGATAGTGTTGCCTTGCACGAAGACCTTGCGAGGGATTTTGTTCTTGAGAACAATCTCGCGCACCTTGGTACCCCACCACTCATCGACTGATGTGATATCGTCATAGAGCTTCTTGCCTGCTTCAAAGTCTGCAGTACTCTTGTAGACATGCAATTTCTGCAGGTACTTCTCCACAGCAGGACGACCATGAGTCAGAATCTTGGAACGGTCCAGGTGGATCTCCAGATCGGATAGGTCATCCTTAGTGTATGAGAGCTTGACAAATTCGCCTCCAGCATCGAGGAAGGTACGTAGGATACTGTATCGGGCCTGCATATGGGCCTGTCCCCACTTCTGCGTCTTGGGATCCCAGAACTCCAGAGCCACGAGACCAGCACGAGCCATCTGCAGGTATCCTGCAAAAAGAACGTCACCGGCCTCGTTCGCCAGATCTTCCTTACCGTCGCCGAAACCAAACAGCTGCAGGATGCTAAAGTCGCAGCTGAGCGCCATGGCGACACACTCCGCGCGGCACTCTTCATAGGAAGAAGACATTGCTCCAAACACCGAGCCCCAAGTCTGCCCAGGCTTGTACCAGGATGAGATAGGCTTGTTCGTCACTGGGCTAATGGGGGGATTGGAGACATCGAAATTGTACTCCCCAGGGGCTGTTTCCTGGAGCAACTTTCCGGTTCCATGACCAAGCAATTCATGAATGCCGACCTGAACCTCAAACGCAGCATCACGGCATCTACGGTAGACCTCCAGATCCTTCTCCGCAATGAAAGGCACAGGCTCATTAGGAGCCTTTGCGCTAAGGACATTGCCGAGGGAGACGTTCTTAAATCCAAGGTTTTGCCGGATATCATCGTAATTAGGCAAATTGATACCAGCCGGGATACCAGAAGACTGGAAGCTCAGCACTTCCAGGGAGGTGAAGTCAGGACTCAGGAACTTGTCCTTCTCAAAATCCTTACCCCAAGGAAGCTTGGGGATCATGGCTTCGGCACTGTCCACCAATTTTCCAAAAGCACGTGTCCGCTCCAAGTTGACCTGTTTTGGGAGCTCTGTTAGCTGTCCGAGCGATATGTCTTGAGATCTGAAGTGACGCTTACCAGAGCAACAAATCCTTCCCATTCTCCTCTCACACCGTGGGGGTCTCTGTAGGTTTCGACAAAGCCCAGATTCGTCTCTAGAGCCGGCTTCTGGTCCTTCACCCAGATCCTCTGACTCTCCTTGAATGCTTCAATCGAGCCAGAGCCGAATGACATGGCATATGCATCCAACATCCGCTTCTGGTTCTCATTTGCTGCATTGAGTCCCGCCTGCTTTACGCTGTGAGCGACCTTCGCCATTTCCTCCCGATAGTCACCAAAGACGAGACGAAGCGTCTTTCCCTTGAGCTTTCCATCCAATTCGAAGATCTCGGCATCGCCAAGATCTCTATCCCGCACGGGTGGTGAGGAAACACCCGATGCAATCAATAGTTGGAAGTCACCGGACTCGGTCTTCTTGAGTCTTGTGTTCTCCAACGGCAATCCTTTCGCCTCCATCAGATCTCCGATAGCCGTGATTTCATCCTTTGTGATAGACGGTGAGTCGGGGTAGTATGTTGTCATGTGTCCCCCCTCCGGGTAGCCGAGGTGCATACGGGACTGCTCATCAGTCTCGTAGATGCCACCACCAGTAGAGTTGGCCAAGTCAAAGGCAGCCTTTGTCTTTGGCGTGGCCGAAGCTAAAGCCTGGAAAGCCTCAACCGGGAGTCGGGGAATGAATTTCGAGTCTCCGAAACCCTTGTAGTTACCACAATTCCCAAGAAATTGGGTTGCATACTCCAAGAAGTAGCGTAGATGCTCATCGCTGACATTGGTCTTCTGAGCAAGTTCTGACCAGTTCCCATCACAGGCCCGATGAAGCTCGAGAATGAGGTCGTAAATAGGCTCGGACTCCGGCGAGACCTGACGGAGGGTGATACGAGTTCCCTCAAAGGCAGCTCTACACACACATGCATGTTAGCGAGACGCCACATGACACCGAAATACTAGCAAATGTATGGGCTATAGGGATTTAGGCGCACCTGCTCAAATAATGGGCGTATTTCCGCAGCTTCGGGTCCGTGAGATTGTCAAAGTGAGACTTGACTTCCAAGCGAACCACGGTTGGCGGAGAGTCGGCCAGGTAGTGCTGCTTGACCTGGGCGTCCATTGTGGCTTGGTGAGGGGGGTGAATCAGGGAATCGGAGGATGAAGGAAGGGTATTTGCTACAGACGAGGAAGAGCAGCGGGTGAGGTGGAGAGGAGGCAGACGATGACGGAGGGGCAGCAGGGACGAGGGGCGGTGGGGGAGGACAAAACGCTGAGCCGACGGAAAGCGTCTCAAGGCGCCTCGAAGAGGAGGTTGCATTCCTGGAGAGCTGTTGGTGGCCGTGGGTACCCAGAATCTCCGTCACTGCTACGTCGGGTCACCGTCGGGGAAAGGAACCTAGATTGCAGTCGAATGGAATAGTATCAATCTACTATCGGGTTGCTTGGCAACAAAAAAAGTGGAGCCTACACTTATCGCTTCCATGACTCTTGCTCCACCACAGACAACTCACACCAACACTGCCCTCTCCTCATGCTCCATTACCACGATGTAGTCTGATGATGTAGTATACTAGATATGTCACATCCCTTCTTTTGCTCCATATGGAGCCAACTTAGACAATGGAGGAAATGAAAACTTTTTGAAGCCCATTTTGAACTACGCCTGAAACCATGGGGGAATCATGCATGATGCTGTACACACAACATAACCGGTGACTATGCTAGAAAGACAAAACGAAATAAAGGGGAAATCCCAAAGAGTATCAGAGCCTGATGGCTATAATTTGTAAAATATGCGGTTGAAACCATTGTATAACCTTACCCCCGGGGTTCACAGCAAGCTCTCGTACTTATCGAGGCCTTGCTTTGGTGTTGCTTGTGGCGCACTGTTGTTTAGGAACGCATTGGAGGAGGCAGTTGTACCAAAAGCCGAGCCCCCCGGCTTAGCTAGTCCTCCGGGACTGCCAAACGATCCAACGGAGCTGTGGCCCGACGGAGGCGGAGGGATTGAAAATGCAGAGTAATTGGGAGCAGCTTGAGTGGCTTGGCTAGGCATAGGAGCCTGTGTCTTCATGTTCGCTAACGCTCCCAGAGAAATACCCGAAACATTAGATCTCTGAGTCGATTGCTGATTAGTTGCGGGGTTTGGTATGCTCCACGATGAAGAAGGCGAAGGCTGCAGAGTAGGAAATGATGGCGTTGGGGGAGATTTTGCCCGAGTGGCAGGTGCTAGAGACGGGAATGTGTTCAAGCTGTAATCAGGAGTGATCGAACGCATGCTGAGATTGTTTTGCGCCGGGAGCATGCTCCCTTTCGCACCTGGACTTGTAGTACTAGAAGGCCAGGAGAAGCCTGCAGGCGATGTCGGTTGAGCAGTACTAGACTGCACTGCAGGAGGGCCTGAGGTGAGACTACCCCATTGGTCAATATCCTGATCATTGGACGTAGCTGCCGTTCGTCCTAGAACAAGACGCTCAAAGTTGTCTCTCGTGTTGTCCATGTTAGACTGCCCCGTCGAGATCGAGGCTGCTGAAGAAGACCCAGTGCCGTTCTGGAACCCTCCAGTATCTCCTCCGGACGAAAGCTCCTGGAGCTTTTTTGTTTGCTCTTTTTCGATCTTCGAGGAGATATCTTTGATTAGAGTCATAAATTCCCCAAATTGACGCAGGTCAAGGAGGGGTCCGAGACTGAAGCTCCAGAGAACCGGGAGGACTTCCAGAGCAAGAAAGTCGGTGTCCGCCACGGTTTTGATTTGGCGGAAGACAGACAAAGCAGCCATCATGACAGCTGGTTCCTTGGTTTTGATGGCTTTCAATGACGGGACAAGCTTTTCTTGTATCGTGTACTTGTCTAAGATGGATGACTTCATGGACTGCGACTTGCTTGTTTGGCTTACGCCCGATAGATCATCTCCAATTGCCTCCTTGCCTCCCATGGAGCCGCCACAAAGAACAGCGAATGCTTCCAGACAACGCACTTTGATGGCAAGACTGTTAGTCCGACTAAAAGTCGAAGCTATAGGCGGGAAAACTTCGTTTTTGACAGTGCTAAAGTCAAGGACCGGGAGAATAACCGGTAAGCACTTGATTGCACCATCTGCCAAGGTGTGTGTGGGTGAATCGAGTCCCAGACGAATCAGGGGCAAGATGTCTGCTAAGGTTAGTTATGACTCATTCGCGCATCTTCGATTCTACCGACCTTCTTTGAACTCCTTTCCAGAACAATTATCTGCCACGACGTGCATATTTTCTAGGACGACCAAAAGACCCGCATCTCTTTTAGAGTCGCGGTCTTGGACAGCACCTTTCCCTGTCGGGAAAGCCTCTTTGAGCTGAGGTATCACTCGCTCCGGGAACGCGCGGCGTGCATTGGGAATGCGCTGCAAGATTGCAAACACATTGCTCAAAATAAGCGGCAAAAGCTCACGATCCTTCAGCTCCTCCAGTAAGGCGCCCAAAACCTTTCTGTCTAGCACGGAGGCTGGAAACTCTGGCAGGACCCGTTGAAGCCCACGCATGAACTGCGACTTTTCGTTGGCATTTTTCGCAAGTAGAGACTCCAGAAAGCGAATGGTCGAGACCAGAATATTATCGAAGTACTGAGATTGCTGAAACTCGCGTGCATTCAGACGCTGAGCAGGCCTTCTCGTTATCAGCCTGGGTAAAACGTGAGAAAGGACGTCCTTTGGAATCGGGCCCGAAGATAAGAAGTTATTGCCTTGGGAGGGAGTGCTGGATGGAGAGCTGAGAAGTTTTTTGTACGTATTCACGTTGGAATGCGTCTGTAGCGGGGAAACATGGGGTGAGTTATAGAGCGCCACTATAATAAGACCGAGTGAAAACAAATCCGCTGCAGGAGTGACGTTGGTATCGAGGACGAAATCGGGCGAAGTATAGTCCAGATTCAATTGCACAGATTGAGGCAGGCGTGGGTCTTGGTAGAGAACTTCTGATAGAGCCAAAGGTGGGAGAGTAGAACGCGACTCAGTAGAGCTCGCGGGGCCGGCAAATCCAAGGCCAGAGATTTTCCAATCCGATTTGGCATTGATGTAGATGGCTTCGGGGTTCAAATTGCCGTGGACAAGCCCGGCAGACTCGTGGAGGAATTCGAGACCTTTGGCAACTTGCAATAAGCCCTTTTGGATCTCTAGCTCGTCGATCTCGAGGTCTCTTCGCCTGCGCGTGCCGTCGGGCTCTTCCACCATGTAACGGCTGGACCTGGAGCCGATCCTCGAAGTGTTCTCCTGCGCATCTTTTGTCTGCAGTAGTCCTGCAAGAGATGCGGTAATCTGTTCTGTAGCAAACATGAGTCCGCCATTACGAGTCTCTTCGACAGGCTCCAGCACTTGAAGGACAGACGGATGCCGGAGCCGCGCAAGGTTGCTCGCTTCCCGCTTCAGGCGTTCAACAACATCTTCTTGCAGCTTTTTGGTTGAAGAGCTGGAACGACTACCAAGTCCACTTGATCTTGGTTCGAGAACCTTCTTGTCGAATATAAAGATTGACGCTGTGGTTCCGGTAGATTTCTTCTTCCCATCATGGATTTTCCAAGGACCGGAGACCACGGTGGGGTGTGGAGAGATGTGGTAGTTGGACGATATGTTAGAGCTCAGGGATTTGAGCGCAGACGAAAACATTTTTGTTTGTTTCACTTCTCACCACAGAAGACACAACAACGCTGAGAGAAAGAAGGGAAGTTCCGCCGCAATGGGCTCAATGCATCAAGTGGGATTGTCGTAACACTGGAAGTATGCAATGCAATCCCGCCAGACAGGGTGGAAGGACAGGGACACCGAAGATAGGGGAACAAATATTACAAGAATAGTATTATATAAAATGAACCGAAAGAGGAAGAGGGGACGCGAAGCGGACAATGTTAAATTGGGGCCTCCTCAAGCGTAAACGAGGCGAACGGTTTCTTCGCTATCATACATTGCCCGGCCTCTGCTTTCTTAAGTGTAATCAATATGATCTCTCTCTCCCCTCCGATAGCTTTCAGGTATCAGTTGGCCGCTGCTAATCTGCCCGGTCGGAGAGAATCACGTGCAAGGGACGCTCCTTCGCCAATGAGGAACGAGAACGGGAAGGGAGGGTCTTTCCCCAGACTCACCGCCTGGCTGGATCGCGGATTTACTGCCGGCAACTCTCCTCGCCGACGTCGGACTCACCAACGGAGACTGACCAGAGAGGGATCATTCTGGGGTCACTGATTTACCAGTCCATCGATTGGTTGGAGAGTTTGCAATATAGCCAGTACAATTGCTCATGTAGATACTATTTACGTACTGGCGGGACGCCCAGATTCAAAGGTTCGCTTAGTGTGGTCTCCATGATTGAACCCAAATCGGCCTTGTCAGACCTTAATCTCGGAGTTGGTGCCGTAGTCCGTGGGCAAGAGTCATAGACTACCGTTCTTATCCGCCTTTTTAAGCTCCACAGCCCGCCCTCGGTCCTTTCGGTGCATTATTCTGGTTCGTTTCCTGTCGTGGTTCTTCTCCTGCGCTGCTTTTACTCTCCATATTCTGGGATTCTTGTTCTTTCTTTCTGGAGTTATTATCGCCTGGATTGTTATTTAAAGCCGGCAAGCAATTATGAAGTCATTTCAATTCGCTCGTCGCAGGGCGTTGCAAAGCCTCGTCGCACCGCGTGCCTTTCAATCTCCCGCAACGGCTCAGTTATGGAAGAGATGCTTCAGTGCTACTTCAGCTGCTGCCTCCCAACTAGCCCCCCTTGACCCCTCGAAACTTACCGTCTCGAAGACGACTACTCCTAAGGAATTGACTGCCCCGAAGGACTTGGTCTTTGGCAAGACTTTCACCGGTATGACGAGCACGTGTCGCTTCCAGGCGGTGTCCAGTTTCTAATGCGCATTCTATCTTAGATCATATGCTGTCGATTGAATGGACCGCGACGGAGGGATGGCACTCCCCCCAGATTGTTCCGTACCAGAACCTCAGTCTCGACCCGTCGGCTTGTGTTTTCCACTATGCGTTCGAGTGTTTTGAGGGTATGAAGGCCTACAAAGACGAGTCTGGTCAGATCCGCTTGTTCCGTCCCGACAAGAACATGGCGCGCTTGAACAAATCCTCGAAGCGCATTGCTTTGCCTTCCTTTGATGGCGAGGCCCTCACCAAGCTGATTGGAGAGTTTGTGAAGCTGGACAGCAGGTTCATCCCAAGGTTGGTGAAAAGCACACCAATTGATGATTGAGGATAACAACTTACGTTTATATAATTAGTGAGCGGGGCTACTCACTGTACTTGCGGCCCACGATGATTGGAACTCAAAAGACCCTCGGTGTGGGACCCCCGGGCTCTGCTCTTTTGTTCGTGATTGCAAGCCCGGTTGGCCCGTATTACCCTACTGGCTTCAAGGCCATTTCGTTGGAGGCTACCGACTATGCTGTCAGAGCCTGGCCTGGTGGTGTTGGCGACAAGAAGCTGGGTGCCAATTACGCCCCCTGCGTTCTCCCTCAGCTGGAAGCGGCGTCCCGTGGCTTCCAGCAGAATCTGTGGCTCTTTGGAGAGGAAGAATATATTACTGAGGTCGGCACCATGAACCTTTTCGTTGCCTTGAAGAACAAGGAAACTGGCCAGAAGGAACTGATCACTGCGCCTCTGGACGGAACGATCCTCGAGGGTGTGACCAGAGACTCCGTGCTGGGGCTGGCCAGGGAAAGGCTGGTGCCCAAGGGCTGGAACATCTCCGAGCGTAAGCTCAAGATGTCCGAAGTCGCCGAAGCGGCCGAGGAGGGCAGAATGATCGAGGTGTTCGGTGCCGGTACCGCAGCTATTGTCAGTCCCGTGCGGACAATCAGCTACCGGGGTAAGCTGGTCGACTGCGGCCTGAAGGAAACTGAGGAAGCAGGCGAAATTGCTCTTCAGATGAAGAACTGGATCGAGGGTATCCAGTATGGTGATGAGAGTCACCCTTGGAGGTAAGTCTAGTGTCTGCTTATTTCTCTATGGATGTTTCAGCTTGCTAACTGACCAGTAGCTATGTCCTCTAAATTAGCGAAAAGTCTTAAGATATGGGAATGGTCTTTTAAGCTTGCATTGCTAGATTTTGCTAGATTTTCTCTGGTATCTCTGGTATATCTTGATGATAGATGGATATCAAATGGCTGGTCTTGTTGGAATTTTTCTTACTATACGTCGATTTTAGTGGTGATTGTTCTTGGCGAGCACGAGCATCACATCAAAAGAAAGGCGGGTTTTTCCCTTGCATCTTGCGACCTAACGGCGATTGGAGTACCCAAGTAATGGAGGGCAAATTTTTCTTTTTGGCGTTCTCAGGAGGCGGGCTTGAAGGAGTCTGCCAGGTAATCCTAGACAAGACGGAAACATCATCCTGCGGCCTTCTGCACGACATACACTTTCGTCCAGCAACGAAGGCCAAGGACGGTGGCGATACACGCGAGGAGCCTGCAGATAACGGGTCATGGCAGACGTAGTCAGCCGTGCCTTGGAGCGATTACTTGCAGGACGCCTGAGGCATGTCCCCTGTCTCAGTTGGTTGCGTTTCACCCCCTCGTGAGGTGCAAAGGGTAGCTGTGTTGGACATGGGCTGTGACTCGGATGAATTGGTTTGCTGGCACGCCCAGCCGTTTCTGTAAATAGCATCGCTACACAACAATATCCTTGCTAATATACTGTCGAGCTGTAATAATCGACACAGGATGATCGACAGCTGCCAGATGCGTACCTCGCCAGACTCATTGATCATAGGATATCTCATCAATGGAGTAGATGCACGCCCACGGGATCCCAGTCACGAAGGCCAGTAGGGCGTGGCTGTCCGGTTTCGGCCCCGACCTACTAGGAAAGCAGTGCCCGGACACGGGTCATCCAACACCTACCAGTTCACCCATACTTTCAGTTCTCCAGAAGTCAGTGTACCCCTATGAACTGCGGAGTAGTTCGTAGTTCATAGCATTGAGATCGCAGCTACGGGCGACTTCCAGAAAGACCAATCAACCTCAGGCTACTGAACCCCATCCAGGCAACAATCACTTGCGAGCGGATCATCGAGTACTTAGTAGTAGTGATAGTGATAGACCTGTGTTCCACTATGCCTTACTCTGCCGGCAGGATCCGTTCCGTCAGTCTCTCCGTCCCTTCTATTCCGAGACGGATTGATTCGATTCTCACCAAATGCTCCATCAATGGCCTTCCAGCCAGTAGTGGGAGTCTATGCGAATGGGTGGTGGAACCCCTCCATACCCGTCATACCAACAGATTCGAGAGATGTTGATCGCCGTGACCTCGCAAACACTTCTAGTTCAACCGAGCAGTGTGGCAGTGTGCTAGCTCGAGAGTGGGCCATGAAGCCGACAGAATCTGAAACGACAGACGGGGCACCTCCACGACCAATGTGCTCCAACGCTGGCCCAAGCAGCAGGGTTACGGTCTTGGCGAGATGTTCACTAGATCCTGTCGTCACTGCCTAAGGCCTGCAAAGCGCAAATGAGGAGGTATTAGCCCCATCAGTACTCCATACTAGTGTTCTGAACACGGAGCTGGTCGAGCCGCAGTAAATCCCGAGCTTTTGCCACGAGGTGACAGCAATCAATCAACCCATCAATCAATTCTTCCTCCACAATTACCCGTGCGAAGGAAGGCAGCTGCCTGCCTAGCTCGCAGCAGCTCGATAGAGATCGACCTGGCCCACCACTACACAACTGATGTCCGAAGGAGTTGACGTAACTCGACTCCCAAGGGTTCTGATTAATCTACTGACCGGGACCGAGTAGTCTCCAATACACTCGTACAAGGAATCATTTGATTGATTGTTAAATTGATTGGTGATTGCCGGAATGAGGTCGGCAGAACTATGTCCGTCCCGGACAGTCCGCGGAGTTCGGACAGCACATTTACCGTCTCCGAGACAACTGACGAAATGGATTTCTAATGGCTCTCTCAATATTTTCTCAAACGGATAGTCTTAGGCGGCCATGGTTACCCGTGGCTCTTATTAATGATTAATTCTAGGATTGGAAATCACATCCCAACCATAGATGATACTGTCATTGAACTCGGAAGTCATTACTACCAGTTACCCATCTAGTTTAATACGGCGTTACGGAGCCTTCCAGACACTCCTGGTCCATGGTACGGACCGATACCTGTACTACCACCCCATCGGGCAGGCCGACAACTAACTACCACTAGCACTTATTACCAAGCAAGGTAAGGCGTTTGCGATATACGAACGCCCGAGTTGGCTGTGCACACACACTTCTAGACACACAACACACGCAGCTATACACGCACGCACCGTGGATGAGGCTCTGCTGTGCTGGCTTCTGCATCACTAGTCCTGCAACCAGCCAAAACGCGGATTGCTTCCACCTTAGGCACCCAGTCCATTACAGTGGTTTGGCTACCACGGCGACATCAAACAGACCGCAGCTCTGTTTGTCCGTCTTAGAATTTCCAAGCTAACGGGGCAAATGCAGAAGTAACAAGCGCCCATGGGGTTTTGTCATTGTACTAGTAATCTGCAGCATTAGGTTCATAAAATCCAACTCTGGTCAAAATCGTTGAACAGACCTGTACTATATCCACTGTTGAACGTTATTGTGACCAAAACTAGCTCTCTGGATATTAGATAACCGCAGCAATGCCCCATGCACTTTGTGGACTACTAATGGGCCAAGGCTAGTACTACCTTGCGATATCTACGGATGGTGATTGGTACGCTCGTTTAGTGGTGTCACTCTCATCAACACATGGTAGTACTAGGGATATGTTCTCCCAACGGACAAAGACTGCGAGACAACAAGCCACTGTTGCAACTATGCACTCAATATTATTTTCAGCACACAATCAGCTTCAGTGTGTCGATCATTGAATCATCAAGTCACGCCGGTGTGCTCATTTCGAGCATGAAGGGTGTGGCATGGGTCGCAAACAGTAAGCGAGCGGGTTGTCACAGATGTGCCCGGCTTATTACACCGTACACTGGCGTCAAGGGTCTGTGGGCATGGGCACCTATGAGAAAAGATTGCGATACGGAGCAGCAGATATGAAAATGGGGGCCATTTCTGCCGTCGCTCCGTTCTGAAACTAGTCCCCTGCTAGGTTGAGGGGGCGGAAGACTAGGTAATGTTGGCCTCACGTCGCCGCCACGTTAGGATAGCAACGCATCAATTGTTGCGGAAATGGGGCCAACAATATATTGTTGTAATTGTGGAGGAGCACCAAGGGGGGAAAGGAGAGGCATTGTTGCCATTCTTCGGCCTTTCAGCCATGTTTAATCAAGAAATAACCTTCTTTATTATTTTTTTTCCTTCTTACGAAACACCATTGATATTATGATTCTGAGTGGCATCTCGTTGAATCTTATGAAGGGGCACAAAATGTGACTATAATGATCGTCAGATCTATGAAAGTCTGACAAGGTTCCTGAAAGCTTGAGGATTCCTCAGGCCGGGCATTGAGCCGTCGCATGAATGCCTCCGTCTCTTTCCCACGAGGCGTGCTGGCATTAATTTAGCATGGCCGATAAGGATTGCACCATCCCTCCCTTCCCGTCAGACGCCATGACCTTTGCACGTGGAGTCCCCGTACTTTGTCCAAGTGGGTTTTCGTCATCTTCCCATTCCTGGCGGCGTGCGGGGCGGCCAAGATTAAACCATGCCATCCTGTCAATTGTGACTCACGCCCACTGAGAATGAAGTTGCGCGCGCGGAAATTACTGGCCGGTCTATCCGACATGGCTAGACTGACAGTCCAGAGGCTACTAGTACTACAGAATAGTCCTCCAACGTGATTCATTGACTGACCTGACGCTAACTTATTTCCCACTTAGCGTCCAACTACCTCTTCCGACCTAGATTACCAGTCCAAGTTGTTCAATATACATTGGGAACGATAATACGGTATCCTTCCCTATATACTAAACCCTTCTCAGGAAATAGCTCTGCACCTAAGAAAATATTGCGGGTTTGGAGCTAACGGTCAAGACTACTGCAAGCCTGGTGCACACTGCATTCTTGAGTATTATTAATATTCTTGAATGCCGCAGAAGCCAGCCAGTGAGACGACCGAGCAAGCAAACATACCAACCAGTTGTGCCGTCCGCCAAGGACCAGTGCTTCTAGATATGTACCAGAAGGTTCGATTCAGTGTCTGACGGCCCTTGGCCGCCGCAGGCGCTCCCCCAAATCCCTGTCGAAAAGTGCATCCTCATGCAGTAGTAATACATAGGCCATCGGCATGCAGAAATATACGAGCACTGTCCTGGACCAATCAGGACGCTATGTGCCCGTCTCTAGTGCACAGGTTCGGCACGCGAGGCCTGATGACGAAAGAGGACAGAATAGCCAGGCACACCCATACGAGATATGGTTACATGTGTACTAGTCGGGTAGAGTCATGGGTTGCGATCTCTTGTATCAGATGGGGGCACACATGCGGACCCAGACTCTCACAGAGAAGACTAGAGCCAGGGTAAAGGAAAAATGCTTCGCCGCTTTCAGAAGCTAGACATCCCGACCGGGCAATACATGTGATGTGTGATTCATCGAAGGCTTGACGTACTAGGAGGCCAATCCACTACCTCTTTGATCTTGAATCAGGCTGGGGGAATTCAGCGTTGGACCAATTAACCACGGACCATGGACCGTAACTGCCATCAGCCCTACACATAGACGGTGATGCAGACGAGGGAAGTCGTTGATACCTGGCTTTGAGGCAGTGTATGTCAATCAGACTGAAATATGCAAGTGATTGAGCCTCATAGGAGGTAAAACATGGGAGAATGCTTAAGGCATCTCCAAGGCCCAATATCCAAATACGGTAACTAATTCGTACAGCCAATTGCAAGGGAGGCATGTCACCTTGGGGCTGAAAAGCCTCTCGCCTTTTGTGCAATGTCACTGGCCCGCTCGTCTACCAGTGGATCCAGCTGGTCCCCGCTCCGTCGCTCCCCTCCCGGTTAGTACCCACAGGCTTTCTTGGGGGTTGCCGATCTGATTTGTAATGGCATCCACTAACAGTACGCAGGGGTCTTTGGTCCTTAGATTACACCCCGAATCGGGCAAGAGCCTTGACATTCGGGGCTCTTCGAATTGTGATTCTCTTCCGCAGCTACATAGCCTCCTATCTAAATGCCTCCTTGGCAGTAGTGGTTGGAATGTTGTATGCACCAGCACCAGGTACGAGCAGTGTCCTTGATAATGCAATAATCTCGGGGCACTGTGCATGCATCCATCAAATTCCCCATTATGGGAAGTAAGGAGTACTGACCACTTCGCGATAAGACCATATCTACAAAGTCATGCTTAGAAGCGCTAACCGATAACAAAAATACGACATCTTATGGTACTCGATGATAATGGAAGATAAAATAAGAAACCTTAATGTTAAAAATAAAACAGAAAGGAGAAAAGCACAAACGGAACTAACTCAACAACTGAAAGGCTGCATTGCGGGAACAGAGAGTCAAGTCAACTTCGGGGCTGGAGATTGGCAGCCTCCGAAACAAGGCTATCTTCCCCATCTCCGGACTGTCCGCAACCCGGGCTGTGCTGGATCGAAGGTAGGAAATCAAGTGATCAACTGATCTGCGAGTTTCTCTCCTTTCTCCATGTCTCATTGCGCCCATTCCAACTGCAACTTCCAAGCATCGGCAAGGTATGGCCCATGGACATGATGGGTGACAAAGATAGATGAAACAAACACCACACCGTCCAGAAGCAAGTCAGCCAACAAATCAGCGACAGTCATTGGCTTACCTATAATGGAAAGGAATGTGACTTTTCAGAAGAAGAGTAACTAAGAAAGTGGATGAGCAGCGCCGCCCCCCTTCCGTCTTTCTCTCTCTCCCCTCTCCCCTCCCTTTCCCCTCATTCCCACCACCCGTTCGGAATAGGTGAGATCTTTATCCTTAGTGTGCTGCCAAGATCGAGGGGTGCAACGTGGCAGAAGTCGAGACCGTGCACTAGAAGGGGCGCTGCTCGTGTCAATCGAGGCACACTCACACTCACACACACACACACACGCACCACTCTTTCCCATAATCCCAGTTTGTCCTCGACCTGCAGATAGACTTGACGCAGGTGGTCAGTCAGTAACTACTAGACTAGTAGCCTGATGCCGGTGCCTCATGGTCGGCACCCAAATGGCACTTTTCCAATGATTACCTGACAGTTATCCAGATTTGGAAGTCAGCGCGAGCGGGCGCACGCGGGCATGATTGGATGGGGCTATTTTGAGAATCATGCATTGCATAGCATGTAAGGTCAGTAGAGACCGAAGAGCCAAAGAAGGCAGACGACGGGACATGATGCTTGAAACTCAGGAGCTGAAGAAACTGTGCGTCTGTGTGTGCATTCCTGGGGCTGTGTGTGTGTGGATGTCGAAAGGATTCCTCGATGTAGTAACTACTGCGTTCATTACTATTATACTAGTAAACTACTAGACACAGTGGTTAGGTAACCACATCTAGCACCCGTAATCAGCGTAACTCATAGATACGCAGAATACGACCCGGCAGTGATTAAGGCCGAACAGAGCCGTGCCGGGCGATACGAAAGAGGTAACCGGACACTGGTAGATGACTAGTAGAGCAAAGTACCACGGAGCACTGCGTACTACATTAAATAAAGTATACGGCAACAACCACGTGCTCCATCCAAATTGACCCGTTTCTGCATATGGTTCGCCCAAGACATGGTTCGAAGGAATGCCGCTTGAGGGAAGGAAGGAGAGAGAAATCCAGCGGTAATCTGCACAAAAAACGTCGTTAATACGAGAGCATTATGATCTGATTTGAAGGATGGGTTACTATCTGACTAGTAGATTAGTTTTCCCTACTAGCTAATGGAGGATGGTGACATCGCCCACCAATCACCCTAGCCGATGGAGATTAAAACGTGCCTAGATACAGGCGCGGAAATTCCTCTATTTCCATGGTTCACCCGAACCTGTCGGATTTAAGCGACAAAGACAAAGACAAAGGCCGCAGTGGTAGTAGTGCTACTACTATGGTAGGTAGTATTGGAGTAGGTGCCTAGTTACTATATCCTGGTAAATGGGTCTTTGGGGGCTACCGGTCTAGGATGAACCATTAGCTAATGGGTTAGTACTAGTAGTTAGTTGGTTCATTCTGGGAGATATTTGAATGCCTGAGGTCTACAGTAACGCTCCTTCATACACGAAGTAGTATGTATGTATGTAAGTATGTATCTCCGCGGATCGTCGGCATGGGACACTTGAAACAGTAACAACATAATCATTGAAACGCATTCATCAAGCACAAGAAGACTATTCAAAATCATAAGACAATTATATAAATTTCTCATTTATTGAACAATCACCCAGCCTCACATGGTGTGATGGGAAGAAGAAGAGCAAAAAGTTGTGTAACCATACCCAACAAATCAATTAATTAATTACCTAGTAGCCCCGTACTGATACAGTATTAATACGAGGCCACCCAACATACCACTGGATTGTAAAAGCCGCGCTTTTTCATTTTCAGCCCCCTCCTGGCAGACACCATCCAAGTCAAGTCCAACAAACATCCTGCTTAAGCCACGCACACTCACACACTCACACACTCACACTCACTTTCCGCTCGTTTCAAAGCCTAGGGAACGAATGTAATTGGATCACTCGGTTCGACACTGCGCCCTTAGGCCGTCCATCGGTAGGACAAATCTCCAAGCCTATTTCTATTTACTGAAGTTGGAAAAGCTAGTAGCTAGATTAGGAGCCCGCCATGCTGGGCCCATTCTCCCCCACACCCACACACCTCAATCGCTCAACATGCGAGGTTGACTTATCATCAAGGGGGTGAGTGGGTGTGGGAATGGAAGGATGGCCATGCAGTAGCAGCAGTAGCTTCTTGGGGCTTTTTCTTTTTCGACTGACTGTCTCGGTTGGCTCAATTGAACGGCTTTTCTTTTTAAGACACACTATCCAACTAGTCCGGAAAGGGCCCGTTGTTGCATTCGTTTCGAATCCTGGGCCGACAGAATTCAGCTCCTCTCGGCACTGCATAATTTGACAGGGAATATACGACCGTAGAATCTCGGGAGAATGCTGCAGGATGGGGGGGGGGAGGAGACTACGCAGAGCCTAGTTGGTAGACAATTGTAGTCGTACTAATGCAATTCGTTTTGTGTATTTGACGACTGTTACAAAGCGGGCTGCTGTATACTCCATAGAGGGAAAAATGTTCCTATTCTCAGGCAGGCATTTGGGCCTGTCTGGTAGCTGTTACTTACTATCTCTGGAAGATCGATATGGAACCACATGGTCGTCGAGATTGGTGGACCAACCGGGAGGGGAGAGGGGG